>NW_022900927.1:6270777-6334886 GCF_012274545.1 Fukomys damarensis
AGGGATATGCTTTTTTAAAAAAAAAAAAAAAGACTGAATGTGTTCACCATTTAGCCTGTAGATTTATTTTCATTTTCCAAATTCTAGCACACAGATCCCAGCCCTTGTGTGTAGGGCGTTTGTGGACTTCCTAACAGAATATTTTGAGGCCTGGGTGAACTGGCTTAGGGGTAGATGTTATTGAAGGGTATAAGATTTTCAGCTGAAAACGGGTGGCGTTTCGACTGATCAACTTGAGATTTAAAAATTGCTATTCCTTTTGTTCTTTCTAGCATCTTCCCCGCCCTTTGAGAGCTCCTAAGGCTTAGATAGTGAAATGATCCAATGCCAGTGTCATTTTATACTAAAGTTCCAAAATGGGAACATTTTATACTTTTTTCTGTATTGTAATAGGTAGTTTTGTATAAAATATTTTCTCCTCTATCCTTGTACCCATCCTTTCCAGCATTGTGCTTTCTCCCTGGGCTTATTTGAAAATTTTACTCTGTTTTATACCAAGCTTGTTTAGTACATTTTTCTATGTTTTACCACGTTACAATTTGAAAAGAAAACTATTTTTTTTAAATATTCCATTGTTAACTGAATGTTACTGTTTCCACTCCAGCAACCAGTTGTCCTACCTTTTTCATAGCTGCCTGCCTTTTGGGGGAAGACTACCTTTATGTGTTTGCTTTCTTCCCTTCCCCTACTCTTCCCCCAACCCTTTCTTTCTCTCCCCCCTTCCCCCTCCCTCCTTTCCTCCCTCCTCCCTCCCTCTCCTCTCTTTCTCTCCCTCTTCCTCTCCCTTTCCTATAGGAAATAAATAGCTTTCTATATGTGAGTTGCTGTGACTTTTCACATTCTCTTAGAAAGCTATGCCATGCAGACTCACTGTAGGACTCCTGGAGTATTGTCTGATTCTTGGTACTTTCTGTATTTAAATGACAACTTGAAAGGTGGCAGTATGGTATAGATTTGGACTATGAATCAAAAGACTTGAATTTTCCAGGCTTTCATACTATTGTCTGGGGGCTCATAACAAGATAGTTCTCTGTATTTATTTATTGTTTGTTCATTTACATAACATGTCTTATCTTCCTCAAAAACTTTTTGTACAGACCAAAGCAACAAATATTTATTGCCATGTATAGCAGAAAATGAAGCATACAAAAGCACTTTGCAAAATATATAAGGAATTGTTGAGCCTGTCTGGCCTGGGCCCCCATTTCTCCAATTCAGTTTTGTACAAGGTAGAAATTAGAGATCCTGAGGCTACACTACATACCAGACCTGGTAGAAGTGGGCCAAACTGGCCTGTGGTGGCTTAATGGGAAGCAAGTATAGACTTACACAGTGGGCCATTCTCTTCAGGGAGCTGTTCAGCTAAGACTAAGACCAGGGTGGGATTTGATGACCAGTACTGAAAAAAGATGTTTCTGCATTCATGGCCTTGGGCATGTTATCAATATATTATTTAATCTACTTTGAACTAAGCCTGTTGCTTTCCTTTTCTCCTTTCTTACCCTATCCTCATGGTCACATAATTATCTGCCTCCCCTAAAAGAGGAATATTGGAATGATCATAAGCACTGGATGCCAAGCCAGCCTTCCACAGAAACTAGTCTCAGCAATCATCCGTGGAAAAATCAGACTTTAGCTGCCCATTTGAAGACATAATGTTAGGCATAGAGGCTAGTTTTATCCCATTTGTCACCTAGGACTGTTGCTCCCAGAAGTCCTGTGTAGAATTGGAACAAAAGAGTACTTTCCTCTCCCAGCCTAGAGATGTATCAGTTCACTCCTCTGTATACAAGGTTCCTCATACTTCTATGTGGAAGCAACTTCTGTTTTCTTTAGCACTGTAGTCCTACCAGCATCTTCTACCCGCTGTCCCCAGCACTGTTAGCTGCAAGTGTAGGTTCCTGTGGTAGACACAGGTAACTAGAGAAACACTTCCACCAACCCCAGCTCACAGACGAGTTGGTAGGGAAAGGGTTCATTAAAAAACCCAGTGTTTCTAATGTCAGCCTCTGGTCTGTGCCATCTGCTCAGCTCTTAAAATAGGTCTTGTCAGAGTAAGAGAGATGACTGACTTGGGTTCCTCTTTTTCTTTGCTCCTGGATGGGTGAAGGCAAGATAGAGCAAGGTGCTTTCTGTCCAGAAGATTACATGCCCAAGCAAGCCAGAAAAGGAGCTTTCTACTCGGGACCTTGTTAACTTAGATTACATGCTGAGATCCTGGGTGCCGTATTTCCCTGCCCAGGAGCAGGGTGCCTGCAGTGTCACATTCACCCCAAAATTTGGGAAGGGACATGTAAGGCCCAGCTCACCATCTGTCCTTATTTTTCCTTATGTTGAACTGTAACAACTGTCTGAAGAACTCATAATTGCTATTCCTAGCTGTGATGATGAAAAGGGAAATGTCACATTAAAATAAGGAAGTGCTTACACATACATCCTTGTGGCAGAAAAGGAGAAACCAGGAGACTCAGCTCAAAAGATGAATCTTTAGGGAGTAGTGCTGCCTGTCTGTCCTGTCAGGGAGATGACGGGGATAATTCCGGTTGTGTGAGTGGTTGGACCAGATGCGCAGGGTCTTGTCAAACTAATATTCTGGAATAGAATTAAAAACTCATACTGCTGGGAGTAGAAAACTGTCAAGGTAGAGATTCAAGTTAAAATTTGAGGCCGGTGTTAATACTGGGTTGGTTTTAGAGCTGAAGCCTACACCAGAGCCTTGACTAAATGCATGAGATCCTAACTGCAAACTTCTCCCTTGTAAGCTGAAGAGCAGCTGTCTGTTACTAGACTTCTGGAGGTCACCTTAGGACACAAGTGTATAGGAGAATGACACATAAAGAGTAGAGTCCACTTTGCTGGCAACCCTCAATGCGTCTCTCCTTTTCACAAATACCTGCTGAGCACACACCAAATTCCATCTCCTTGCAGCATTCCCTGGTCACCAAATCTCATCTGGACATCTACAGTTCTTACAATCAGGAGATGATACAGCCCTGTGTGGTGTTTGTACTGGCCCCATTCCAGTCAGAAATGGACTAGACTTCCTAGATATGCTAAGGGTAGGTGAGTGAGCTGGTGCTTCTTTTCACACCAGGAGTGCCGGCTGTCTGCTTTCTGGCCTACCAGGGGTGAAACAGGAGTCACTCCATATTACCTGTTGATTTAGAGGACTTTGGAGAGGTAGGAGGATGAAGGACTGCTCGTGGTAGCCTGCAGCTTCCTTTGTGGTTCCAAACAGTTCATTGTAGTCTCCCACCCAGTGACCCACTCAGCCTGAGAAAAACCCCTTCCTCAAGGTTAGTATGCCTGTCTGGGCTTTCAGGGTTTCTCATAAGAGGCTGTAACAGTATTTTTTTTTTAATCACACATCTTTTTAACTTTTTTCTTTCCTTTTTATTGCAATGATACTTTACATCACAGAAACTCTGGGTTCCTGTCTTGCCCTTTTATTATTTATTTATTTATTTATTTATTTATTTATTTATTTATTTATTTATTTATTTTTGGTACCAGGGATTGAACTCGGGTCCTTGCACTTGCAAGGCAGGCCACCGAACCGCTGTCTTGCTCTTTTAAAGTACTTGCTATAACTGGGTGTGGGGTGTGCACACCTATAATTCTGGGACCCTGGAAGACTGAGGCAGGAGGGTTGCAAATTTGAGCCTGGCTTGAAAAACTTAGCAAGTTAGATTCTATCCCAAAATGAAAACATTTTTTAAAGGGCTGGGACATAGCTTAGAGCAAAGGCCCCGGGTTCAATCCCTGGTACAGGGAAGCTTTCCTTACTTGAAACAGGGAAACCCCTTTAGGTGCTTTCATAAACATGTCTGAGCACTGAGCTTGGGGGTTCTGAAGGGTGCAGTGAAGGGACAGTCTGACTAAGAAAATAAAAAGCACCTTGTGTTCACTGTCAGCCTGTTGACCTTTGTCCTCAGCGTCTTATATTCTGTGCCACTTACAGTTTTCCTGACTTGTAGCCTAAGCAGACACCAAGCATTATACATATGCTTGTGAGCATGCTCATCAGAGAGGAGACTGGCACCTGGTTCCAAATGAAGCTGGGAGGGGAGAGTGTGGGAGCAGAGGTGGCACTAAGTCACAGATGAAGCTGCTTTTCTCTGCCCATGTGTGACTTGCCCTGGTTTTTAAAAACTTGTTTCATTTAAAATAAATGCAGATCTTGCTTCCTTGCTTTGACTGGAAACTCCTTGGTAAAAAGTACTCGTTTGTCTCTGAGACTGTCTCTCTGTCTCTGTCACTGTTTGTTCTGTCTCTCTGTGTCCACGTCTCCTGATCCAAGCTGGGGCAGTGATTGGATCTTTAGTGTAGCCTGGATTTCTAAGCCCGCCCCTTAACCAGGAGTCTGAATACTATTCATTCATTTATTTCATTCCACATACCTGGAAGTGAAGCCTGGAACACAAATAACATGCAAATCTATGGCTTTCTGGCACTTCTAAAAACCAAACCTGTCTGTGGAGCCTGCCAGGAAATGCTCTTGAGGCCAACCATGCCAGTTAGGACTGCATCCCACCCTGCTGTGTCCCTTGTCTTCTTGCCCCTCGCTGCACCCTCTCCTCACCAAATCACCTTAGAGAAGTGCTTCCTGCCAACCCACCTGTAAGACTCAGGCTAGCAAGAGTAAAAAGCATGAGAAAGCTCCAACTTCTTAAAAATTGGAGAAATAATGTCATCTGTGTTGGGTTTGGAGAACTTTTGTCATCTTTGGGATGTTCTCAGGTTCTTTCTTTTAAGGCATGATTAAGATTTTCCAGCTTTCTGACAGTGGTTGCAGTGAGGAAGGAAACAAAGCCACCCTTCATTTTTCTAATTCCTGAGTGCCTCCATATGCACTGTTTGTCACCAAACCGGAAAGATTGTCTCTCGCTTGTGCATGAATCTCCAGCATCTCTTCCCTCACTACTCCTGATCTTAGCTCTGCAGAAAGTTCCAAAAAGAAAGAGGAGGTGCTTGTTTCAAAGGGATGCTTGTCAGACACTTTTGAACCCCCCCAAAATGTCCTTTTTTTTTTTTTTTTGGTACTGGGGATTGAACTTGGGTCCTTGTGCTTGCAAGGCAAGCGGTGACATCTGAGCTAAATCCCCGGCCTAAAATGTCTTACTTTCTTTCCTTCCTGTGCCCATTTCTGTCAGCCATCACCAACTGACTATCTGTACCCACAGTGGCTAGTGCACTCTCTTAACAGCACCCTTCCCCTGTCCCCTGATAAGCCAGCCAGCCTCTGTCCAACAGGCCAAGCTTGCTGTGCCTTCAGGGCCAGTCCTCTTTAGCTCCTCTGGGTGCTGGTGAGATGTCTTTGCACACCCAAATCTCACACTCCAGCTTCCTTTCACTCATTTTCCTTCATCTAATCAGCATCTGAGTATATTACTTACTGATTTACTTTACCCACTTCTCATAAAAATGTTCATCCAGGTGCCTAAAACAGTTGAAGGAGAGGAGTAATTGAAAGTATGTCTGAAAAAAAAATGTCTTAGCCATTTCCACTTTTTGACAGTGTCCATCTTGTCCTAAGTCTCACTTCCTTGTGTCTGGTTTACAGTGCTTCCTAACAGGGTCTCTGGCTTCAGGTTTGTTTTTCCCCTAGCAACTAAAGCCACCTTGCTTCAATAGGATTAGTAGTAACAACAGCACACGTTTATTGAGGCTCTGGCCCCAGCCATACGCAAACACTTCGTATGCAATGCTTTGTAAATCCTCACACCTAATACCCCATTTCTCAGATGAGAAAACAAGGACCATGGATGTTGAGCAGCTGCCCAGACTCTCGCATATCAGCAATGATAAATCTTCAAGCCATAAGCATTTGATTCCTTACAGGTATCAAGACCTGTTGCTGGCCAACACTCTCATTCCCACGGAGAAAATGCCTGATACCAGCTTCATAGGGCTACGCTGAAATGAAAACAAAGAACAGCTGTGGAGTCCCCTCAGACATCTTTTCTCTCATGAGCGGAATTGAAGTCATTCATCTTTTCACCGTAATTGGGACAGTCGGGGAAATTATAGGGGCCCTCTGCCTTTGGGTTCATTTCTTTCTTGACTGCTGTAGATAGCGTAACAAGGAATTCCCTTCACCACCACCACCCCAAACCTTTCTCCAACTCTACGTTTCACCTCTTACTTTCAGCCTCAGCTCTTGGCTGCCCACATTAGCAAAACTTTTTTTTTCAGCTTTAATTGAGTTTATTGGTCCATTTTAGGGATACAGTACAGTTACATTCATTGTTGGGATCTTGTACTTCTACATGACAGGTCTTGATTCTCATTTTTTCCCCTTACCCCTGCCCTCCCTTCACCCCCTCCTCCCCTCCCGATCTGCAAAACTTTTTTATTAAGATCTCTGGTCCTAACCTAGAAAGGAGAATGCTGAGGATGGAGGGGTAAAATAGGGAGACACCAAGCAGACTCAGCCTATCCCTACAGAGGGTCTCAAGATTCAGGCCTGAAAGGGTGTGTGTGTGTGTGTGTGTGTGTGTGTGTGTGCGCGTGTGTGTGTCCATCCCCTTGGGAGACATTTCTAGTGGTTCATTGTATCTCACCTCCATCTGTGCCTCACACTCTGGCTCCTCTGTATGAAGTTTCCTCTGCCATTCCTACTTGCTTGAGAATCTCAGGAATGCAGAGCCCAGTACCCTCCCTCAGTCTTCCACTCCCACCCCCTACACTGAGCCCCTCTGCACTGTAGAAGGGGGAGGTGGAAGGGTCTTGCCCCTGTGACAGAGAATAAAGGCTGCATACTCTGCCTTTCCTCCCACCCTCTCCTATTACTTCCTCCAAATCAGTCTGCCACTTTCACCTTCCTCTCAAACAGATGGCCTTTCCCACCCTCACCCCTCACTGGAGGCCTCTCTTGATGGTAATTACTCCTAATTGTTTTCCCTTGGCTCTGGAAGCCTTTCCTAGCCTGTGCTGAGCCAACAGCTCTCCTGTGTCTGCTCAAAATGGGCTGAAGTCACACTGAATGAGAGACTTTGGGCCTCAAACGCCTGGCTCTCTGGACCTAATTTAGAGAAAAGGCTCCTACTTGGATGATCTTAGGGCTAATTGCTGCAGAGAATACTGATCAAACTTCAGGAACAAGGACCCCTGAGGAGTTCTCAGTGTTTCCTTACTGAAGATCTCAGTAACAAAGATCTTTGGGGTCTGGCAGGGGAGGGAACGACGGGACTCAAATGAGTCTCCAGGCTCCCCACTCTGGCCCGTAGATGTGGAACTGCCTCTCCAGTCAACTCCCTCCCTATCAAAGGATGACCCTCTACACACTGCCTCCCATCCCAGGCTCCAGCTAATGGGGTAGGGGATCTTTTCACCCGCGCTGCAGACCAAAACACACACACAGTCATGCACACACAAGGTAGTTTTGTGTTGCTGTGTCCTGGTGCCTCAGCTTCTAGATCAATGCCAGTGTGACTAGTGACAGGGTGAGGGTGGAGGGTGAGAGTGTAAGAGGATATTTGTAGATAGTGGATGGTGAGGAGAGCTTGGGCTTCCATACACATTGTTCCTTTCTCCTCCAGCAGAGATGCTGATCCTAATTCATTTTACACCCAGGGAAAGGGCCCTAGAGAGTCTTATCCACCCCGTGGAACAGGATTTGAGGTGTCAGAGAGAAGAGGGCCTAAACATGTTTTGTTCATTTAATAAATACTGAATGCCTAATATAGGCTCCTGTGCTAGGTTCCATAAACCCCATCCATCTCCAGGTGGAGGCACAGAACACTTCGCTATAGCTCCAGACTAAAATGTCATGCTGAGCTCCACGGCCCCTGACACCCGTGCAGCAGCCTGACCTGCCTGCCCCTCAGTTCGTCTCCTACTCACTACCCTGATTCATTGCTGCTTCAGCTAGCAGCTTTTCTGGAGGGCGCAGCAACCTTTGTAAGAGGGGGCCTGGGAAGGAGAAAAGAGCGGTCGTGAACCCATCCTCAGACCGCTAGGGAAGTCTCAGAGACATCCCATGAAAGGTCTGGGCTGAGAAATTTCTTTTAGGTTCAGGAATATGGTGGTTGAAACTTCTTGACCTAGAATATTTCCTGTGTGGGACAGAGTATCATGTTAGATTTTTGTTAGAATGACTACATGGATGTAAGAGTCTGCCTTTATTTATCCATTCTTCCCTCCATCTACCCATCTATCGCACTATTTACGCATGCTTTTAGGACCTACTTTGTGCCAAGCACTAGAGATAGGCAGGATATGGTATGGAGGCTGGTCTCTGTGGGCCCATCGTTTGCTTCCCAGGGTGCCTCTCAGCTTCAGCTACTTTTTCAGAGGTGAGAACTCCCTTTTCCCCTCATGTAGAGGACCAGACTCCATCCCAGGAGGTCTCCTAGTGGGTAACTACATAGAAGTCCTGAATCAGAGACCACTGGTAATTGGGGCCATCCAGGGAGATGGAGCCCAGGAAGGTGGTTGGAGGGATGAAGAAGGCACCCAGCCAGGCCACTGAGCCCATCACTGTGGTTTGGCTCCCCTGGTGAAAAACAGCAAGCTTGGACAACCGTCTGCCTGTGTCCTGAGCTCTGGTTTGCTCCCAGACAGGAGTCACTCCATTAAACAAACCACAGCCAAGGGCAACAGGGGCCCAGGCCCAGAGAGGACTGGAAGTGGCAGTGGGAACATAGGGCCCAGGACAGAACTTGGGCCAGTCTGTCCATTGTGGGCATAATGGTGCAAGTGAGGACGGTTGGCTCGGTGGTGCTAGAGCATGAAACACCAGGAGCTTCAGGTGAGGCTAGGGAAAGTGTCGTACCCAGACTCACAGGCATAGAAATGTGAAACTGGCATGGACACAAGCAAATGGGGTCGACCTGCTAGAATCTGTCTTAGAATATCAGCTGAAGATTGTTCCCCACAAAATGCCCACCTTAATAATAGGGGGCTGGCAATACAGTTGAAAACAGAAAGTTGTGACAGGGCACCAGAGGGGCGGAGCGGGAAGTGAGTGTGTGTGGGTGCATGCATGCGTGTGCTTATGAGTGTGGTGTGGTGTGCAGGTGTAGGTGCAAGTCCATTATTCTGTGTGAGTCAGGGTCTTTGTACAGTCTTCTGTGTCCTCTACTGCATTCTAAACTCAGGACTCTGAGTGGTTTGGGCTTCTCTTGGCCTCTTCTACCCTTGCCACATGTGTCTGAGGTGAGTTAATGGGACCTGCACACACAGAGGCTCACAGAGCCTTGAGGACAGAGGCCCATTCATACTGGAGCACCGCAGCACCTTTCCCAGCTGGCCTGCAGCTGTGGTTCCATACCACTAACATGCACAACATGTGCACCCTTGCTCAGGCATCCTTGCTCTTGAACACATGCACCCAAAGCCATGCTCAAGCTCATTTAACCCTTCGCCACCATGTGCAGAGTAGCTCTGGGCTCTCGGCTTGGCTCTAGCTTTGGCTTTCTCAGTCCCCTTTACCCAACCCTGGACACATCAGGGTCAATCCTTGAACAACCTCCTCAGGACTCCAGGAAGCCCACCTCAGTGGAACCCGCAAAGCTTCCCAGGGCCCAGAGGGAAAATGAACACAATCTTAGCCAAAGGACATCATGGAGACATTACCTCCCAGAGGAGGAAGAGAGAGGATTTTGCAAGTATGGGTTTGAGTCACAGGTATGCTCCCAGCAAGTGGTGAATCTTCAGGAGTGTTACTTAATACCTCCGGACTTCAGTCTCCAAACTGTGGGAGAGAGAAGAACTGGAGCAGGAATCAATTTGAGGCCATTAGATAAACCCACTGAGATGATGTGCAAAACATGGGATTCTACATTTTACTGAAAGAGATTTCACATATTCACCCAGCTTCTCATAAGGCCCTTGAGCTCCCTTAAAACTTAAGTACCTGTGGATGTCCTGAACATTCCAGGACTCTGAGAGCAGTTCTTTGTAAGTGTTGCAAATGTGACCATTATTATAGTCCACTCAGTCTCCTAGGGTCATTGTCAGTTACTCAGGATCAATTATCAGTAATTGGTAGAAACTAGCACTGAAGGTTTTGTTGACTCCAGTGTTTATTGTTAGAAGGAATGAGAGGACATTGAGGGGACATCGAAGGGATGATCCCAGCTCTGACGACCTTTCAGATGAAGTGAGCACCATGCTGCGGCGTTATGAGCCCAAAGCTGTGCAAGAAAGGCCTCTGGGGGAAAGAGGCTAGAATCAGTAGTTTGCCCAGGCTGGCCCTTGGGGTATGGAGGAGCACAGGCTGGCTCTCAGAGTATTCTCCAAGGCCTGGCTCAAAGGCCTCTATTCACTGCTCAGATTTCTGTAAGGTGCTCTCCATGCCTGGGTTCTCAAGGACTTTCGGCTGCTGCACCACCTTAAGGGAGGGGGCTCCAGTCCATCCACCCTCAGATGGAGAACAGCCAGCTCCCATAGCGCCTCAGGATTTCTAGGAGGATGGGTGGCTAGAAGCAAGGGGCAGGACTGTAAGGGAGATGGGTGGGTAAAAAGGGCTGTGTCAGGGAGAATCAGGGACCCTGCACGATAACCAGTCAAACATGTGCTATTTATTTTATTTCAGAGGTGGAGAATGAAGGACTTCTCAGTGGTTTATGTCTATATTAAACACCATAGAAGAGTTTTGTAAATTATTAATGCGCAATTCATAGTAGATATTAAATATTAATATTTTGATTAATACTATTCAATTTTTAATTTTTATTGATTATTAAAGGACTCAGGATCCCACAGCCTTTTGTTAACTCTGTTCCCCCTTGTTCTTCCCATAATCCCTCCCATTACCCGCTTCCAGCTTCTGCAGCAGCAAAATAAGCCAGCAAGCCTGGAAAATGTGCCAGTTGACTTCTTGAAGGGCAACCCTGAACACAGCTCTAACCCTCCTAACCTCCAGAAGGAACAAGAATGTGCCGATGTTACGTGACCTTAGCCTTGAGGAGTTCTGGAGGATGGTAGACTCCTCCAACGAGTAGGGAGTCTCCAGTTCCCTTCCTCCTCCTGCAGAATACTCCCAAGGCTCCAGCCTCCTGCTTGTTTTCCTGGCTCTTCTTGATTTGAGGTCCGCCTCCTTTCTGAGGATAGGGGTGTTAGTTGTTGCCTCTTCCAAACTAGGGAGGAATATGATTTATATCTCCATGGGAGATCTTTCTGTGACTGCTTTTCTTTGGTCCCTGCCTTGCCTCTTCAAGGTTGAATGCAATACTGTCCCTGGACAGGTATGGTTCTTTTTGCTTACCTGGGTCTCTCCCACCAAGTGCCTGGTATCTGCTCCTGCTCTAGCACAGCCTGTCTTTCTACCCTGATGGGCTGACCCAACTTCCATGACAATTTTTAAGACTTTCTATCAGGGCAGAGCAGTGTAGCTGAAGGACCCAGGTGGCCTGTGATGGTGGGAAGTTCGCAGCTGGATGGCCCAGAGGCAGTTTAGAAAATACTTAGGACTACTTAGGAAGGTAAGAAATCCTCTGCAAAAAAAAAAAAAAAAAAAAAAAAAGAAAAGGAATTTAATTTTCCATACTGGATATTTTTAAAGTATCAAAGTAATCATCATGGCAAAATTCAGAATTTTTTTACTTCTTTACACGTTTACCACTACAATTGCTTTTATTTTGAATACCAATCTCTTTAAAGCTTGTTACTTATAAACATTTTAATCTAGTGCCCAGGGCTTTGCCTTGTCCCTAAATAAGAGAAGCTTGAAAAAGTCAATACCTCATGGCCCAAAAATGGCAGTCAAGGGACAGCATTGTGCAATAAAAGAAGATCTGGAGCCTCAGAGTACTCATCTGCTAACTGAGTAGCCTTAGGCTTGTCATTTCTGCATGTATATTTCCTCTTCTAGGACAGTCGTAACATTATCCAACTGTTACCTACCTATCTAATATCATCTGGTTATGTTAGCAGACTGCAGTTGGTGGTAAATGGGCCTGCAGATGTCAAAACACATTAAAAACAGCCATTACAGGGGCCAGGGATTTAGCTCAGAGGTTCTGCCGCCTGCCTTGCAAGCACAAGGTCCTGAGTTCGATCCTTGGTAGCCACCCACACACACAAATCAGCCATTCCATCAGCGTCAGACACCATTAGAACCAGAGTGGAGGGAAGATCCCAGAGTAACCACGTGAAGCTCTGTGGTGACATCTTGTTTACCTCTTGGCTTCCAATCCAACTCCAGAATCCAGAGAGGGAGACCCTGGCCTTCTTGCTATACTTCTGGACTCTCGACTTGTCGAGGGTGGTCTTTGTATCACTGAAGTCAACACCTTTTGGTCATATGGCCAAGAATGGTTTAAGTCAAGGCAAATTTCTAAAAGAATTCCCATGCTTTATGAACACAACATAACCAAGCCCACAAGGGGAGTAGACCCACCATGGGGAGCCCCCCACTGCATAGGGCTGGGTGCTCACTGTGAGATTCACAAGGGCTACCATTCGCACTGACGCCGCCTTCCCTGCAACCATGGCGGAATGAAGCCCAGTGTGCTGTTCCAGTCACCGGACACACTGTTGTCACAGCCTGGGAGTTGAAAATTGGCTCTCCTCTGGCAGCCCTCAAATACTACATTTTTTTCAGCAACTCTCATCAGCCCCACAGATGAATTTCTCTTTTCTGCGTGCGCCGTCTGGCTGTTTCTGTTTCAGGGGACCTCAAACTCAATAAGCTCCACTGTTCTAGCAGGCCAGCTGAACAGCGGCGGCTCTGTTCTCTCTGCCAGCCCCTGGGGCCTGGACTCCTGCCTCCAGGAATTCCAGAGTGCTAGAATGTTAGGCTGGACCAGACCTCAGGCCTCACCTGGTCCTGTCCCAAACACTGTGCAGAAGGAGAAACTGAGGCCTAGACATGGGGTCATTGAGTGTCAGGCTTCCCTGACAGCGTATCTTGAGCAGGTGCCTGTGATCTCCGTGAGCCCTGGCCTGCTGGCCTCATCCATAGAAAACTCCAAAGCTCCCAGGCAGCTCTCTCCACTGAGGAAATGATAGGAATGTTCTCCCTAGTATGGGGCTAAAGTCAGTCTCCTGTCTCCCATAATTGCTCACCTACTACAGTCTCCACAGAGACAGGACTGAGCTACACAGACTGCGGCTCTCAGAAGCAGCAGCATGACTGCTCCAGGTCGTTCATGAGCGGCTCCAGATTAAACAAAAGGACCCACACCCTGGTCTCATGCTGACTCTGAACATACAGACCTGGACTGAAAAATGCTCTGTAGCTTAAGAACTACCTGGTAGTCAGTATATTATGCACTGTTTAAGCTCTGTTCCCTCATCTGTAAAAACAGGGATATTGGAATTTCTGCCTTCAAAGGCTGCTGTAAGGGTGCAGTGAGGTAAGCTGAAAAATAGTGAAGCACAGGGCTTGTACGTGGTCAGCGTGCAGACAATGCCAGTTTTGTTGTTGCTGCTGCTGCTATAAGAACATAGGCACTGGATTAGCACTGCCCTGCTGAAACCCCATTTCCATCACTTTCTATGTATCCTACTGGGCCTCTGTTTCTACATCTGTTTGGGTAATTTCAGTTTCAAGTTATGAAAAAAAAAATCCAACCCCACTGACTTCAATAATAACTGACTTTATTAATTTATAGAACTGAAAATCTGAAGGCCATTAGGATTTCAGGAATAGTTTCCATTAAGCTTCAGTGTGACTTCTGCAATTCTCTCAGCTTTGCCTTCCTGCTATGTTAGTTCATCTCAGAATTGCTCAGATAAATCCTGAAAATGGTACCTGATGTTTCAGGCCTTGCACCTGCATAGAACACAGTGTTGCACAAAAATGAGAAAGGGTCCTCTCTTGCCTCATCATTAAACTGAGTTTTGCCCTGTACTTCATATGGACCAACCTAAAGTCATTTCTCTGGCATGGGTGAAGGTGTTAGCCTGATTATCCTAGATTGGTTAGGGTCTGCCTGGGAACTGGGCCTGGGGTTGATTCTACCAATTTGCAAGTTTGTGGGAGGGTGGCCTGTGACAGATGCTAGGGGAGGTGATCACAATAACACTTGTGAAGGACATTCCCAAGGGCTGTGAGATATGCATGCAGGGCCTGGTGCACAGTGAGTGCTGTTCATTTTTATTAATTTCTTGCTATCACCGTGAATTAGCCCACACCATGAATTAGTTTTCAGATGCTTTACTGAGGGTCAGTTTGGGCGTATATATTTGTACATATCTATGTGGTACAGTAGGATGATTCAATACATTTGTACAATGACCAAATCAATTGGCATTTCTGTTTCCTCAAACACTTGCTAGCTGTATGTGTTGGGAAGTTTCAGATTCTTTTCTGGCTATTTTAAAATGTATCATAAATTGTTGAAGACTGTAGTTACTCTACTGTGATATGCAGCATAGAACTAATTATTTTTATCTAACTGGATTTTGGTACTTGTTAACTAATCTATCTATCTCTCTCTCTCTCTCTTTCTCTGTCTCTCTCCTCCACTTTCTTAGTCTCTAGTGACCACTATTCTACCCTCTTCTTCTTTGAGATAGATATTTTTAGCTTTCACAAATGAGGGAGACTATGTGATATGTGTCTTTCTGCGCCTGGCTTCTTTTAATTAACATAATGTCCACCTCACTCCATTCACAGGATTTTATTATTTTTGGATTGACTAATATTCTGTTGGAGATCTATATATTTCACATTTAAAAAAATCCATTCATCTACTGCTGGACCTTGGTTGAGCCAAGCCTGCTGCTTTCTATTTTCCATCAGCCCTGTTGCCCAGCCCCTCTCCCTACCTGTTTCTCTGTTGGACCTCTGCTCAGCCTGAATCCTTTAAGCCCCATGACTCTACCAGCCCACTCTTTTTTTTTTTTTTTCCTGGGGATCGAACTCAGGTCCTTGTGCTTTTGAGGCAGGCGCCAGAACCACTGAGCTAAATCCCCGGCCCCCAGCCCACTCTTAATATGAACGTTCAAGGCCCCACTCCCTCCCTGCTACAGTGGACAGCTGTGCTACTACCTGATATGCATCTCCAGTGCAGCTTCCTTTTTCGTCTTTCAACAGTTCATACACTAGAAGGAGAAATTAGTTTTGCTCTCAAAGTTTCTGTAAGGCATCCTGGACTCCGGCACTGTTCTTCCCTTTGATCTGTGTCACTTAAATACCAGCTCTGAGCCCTGGAGATAAGAAGCCGCCCTCTGCTACACCCACTGTTTCCCAGGGGAGATAAACTTCCCTCATAAACAGAAGTTTCAGGGGGTATCTTCAGTGGTCCATGTTTTACCAACCTCGGATTCTGTGTGGGTTGATCCCAACTTTTGCTGATGACACCTATGGGAGCACTTCTCTAAATGAAGAACTTCCAGTGCACAGTTAATGTAGGGACCCACTCTCCTTCAGATACCGATTCTGGGTCTCTTTGGCCTTCTTGCTGCAACAGAGAGCCTGCCCTGCAGTTTTCAGGGGACATGAGCGGACCTGGTTCCAAACACTGGTAACGTCGAGGTCAGCACCAGCCCATTGCTAGTGTCTAGAGAAATGTGCCTCTTGTCTCCTTGGCGCCATACAATTTAGCCCATTTAGATACCTTCCGTGGATCTGCTCAGCAGCCCCATGAGACACAGACAAGGAGTTTTATTATTTGATTTACAGATAAGAAAAGTGGACTAGGACACTAAGTGGTTTGTTCAAGATTACCCAGCTAAACAGTGGGAAAACCAGGACTTGAATCCAGGCCTCTGAGATCCAGGGCCAGTGTAGATTCATCTGTGCTGCTGGGCCTGGCCCTGGGGGAAACAGAACCTTCAGAAACAGAGTGGGGTCTGCATCTCACACCTCACCAAGGCCTGGTCTGCGGGCGCTCAGGGACTTAGTCCTTCTGTCACTGTCTGAGCCAGAGCTGCTGCTGGGCAGGACAACTGAACAGGAACTGAGTGCTGGTTGGGTCAGCCTGTCCCTGCCCTGTGTGCCCCTCATACAGTAGACATACTGGCCCAGATTCTTAGTGACATCTGTAAACATGGCTGCAGCTTCTTTCTGGTCCATTGGGCTTCATGTCTCTGTGGGTATACATCTTTCCACTTTCTTTGTCCTTGGACTTCAGTCTCTGATCTACCTTCCTCACTTCCCTCTTCTTGATTTTTCTTTGCCTCTTGGCCTCTTTGGGGATCTTGGTTTGTATTTCCCCTTGGCTTGCTCCTTTGCTCCTCTTTCTCAGTCCCTCCTTGGGAGCTTCTGAGTCCCTCAGGCTTTGTGTGAGCTTCTGTGGTGCTGGGATAGGGGCTGCCGAGCTGCATTCCTACCCCATATCACCTCAGCTGGCCCTTCCTGGTGCTTGATGCATGGGGCTGAAGCAGGCACAGGGAGGCTGTTGGAGCCACTTGCCTGGATACAAAAGCCTCTTTCTCCCCCTCTGAGCTGAGGTTTCCAGGCAGGTTATTTTTATAGCAGGGCTCAGGCAGGATCCTTCAGAGAAAATAAACAAAGTCACACTCACCAGTCCTTCACACCCCTCAGCCCATTCCCTGGAGAGGGGCCCAGCCTGGCTGAGCCGACTCAGGGACGCCCACTGCCCCACGGAGGCCTGGGGGGCTGCTGCTCCCAGAGGCTGGGCGGTCAGGGTTGGGGGAGGAGTACCAGGACAGGAGGCTGACAGAAGTCCTCTGCAGCCCCAAGCAAATGCAGAGGGGACAGCTGGAGCCCTGGGCAGGGGTCTTGTTCTGTGTCTGCAGGACAGTCAGCTTCATATGCTGACTTCACCTAAATTCTGTCAGGGCCAGTGAGAGTCAGGCATGGTGCTAGCAGCTTTCAGAGACATTTGCCATATTCCTCATTCATTGAATTTAGGAGATGGCAGTAGTACCAACTGCCGTGTACTGCCACTGTTACTTGCCAGGTCCTACGTCAGGTGCTAGAGAGATAAGAAGAAACAAGACTTAAGGTGAGCTCCCCCAAGAGCTGGCCAACTGATGCGGGAGACATTGGTGTTGCCAAGAGCTTGAGGAGGGTGTTTTTTTCTACTCATTTTGCAACTGAGAAAACTGAGACTCAGTGAGATCAGGTGACTTGTCAGGGGAAGCTTATGCCTTTGAAGTCAAGGCTGTCAGGGAAGAGGGACTCAGCAATATCTCTGGCAGTTTTCTTGGGGTCTCTGGCCATTCCAGACCCAGGGTGGGGCACCCACATCCCTAATCTTGAGTGTGGGCAGTCAGCAGTGTCTCACCAAACAAAGCCCCAGAAAGGAAAGCGTTTCATAACCAGGTTCTCCGTCACCTGCTCAAAGCCCCTTTATGAGGCAGCTTCAGTTTAAAAAACAAAGCAAAACAAAAAAACCTTCATAAATTCCTTTTGTCATTCCCTGGCGGTCATAGCAAAAAACGATGGCCTCTGTGGACCACGGCCAGCAAAGGCAAACAGAGATCTCTGGAGCAAGGCTGAGAGTCCACGCAGAGCCATCTCTGCCCTCTGCCTCCCTCCACAGGCAGTGTTCTAACTCCAGGTAGCCCCCCTTGTCCTCAGTAAGACAGGGAGCTCCAGATACCAGACATTCACACTAATTACCCTCCAAGAGGAGCGAGTTTCAATGTGTGGCTGCCTCCCCAACACATTTAGCCTCTTCATAAGTAGTTGTGGAATGAAGGAATTTTCCCTGGTGCAGACGCTCCAAGTGTCATCAGGAGGTAGCATCCTAGTGAATTCTCAAGAGTCAGAGGAGCCCCAAAAGAACACATTCTGCTATCTACATTTTCTTATCTTTGAAACAGAGCTAATAATACCTATATGATTGAGGTACTAAGAGCTTACAGACAGCACCAGACCTGGGCACTTAACACATCTGAGCTAGGCTAAATTCTCCTCATTCATCCAGGTTTAGAGTGTCCTGGGCCCAGCCCCATCCTCAGTTTACATATGGAGGCTGTCTGGGATGCCCAGAAGCAGGCAAGAGAGGCTGGCAGTCCCTCCAAGAACTGGGGCTTTCCCTTCCTGCCAAGCAGAGAACACCCCCCTCTGAGCTCCCCATTTACCTTCTACTGCTCTCCCAGGTCTCTGTTTATTACTTTGGCTCTCCTGGGGGTGACCTCCGTGAGGGTATAGTGACCTCCTCACTCAGTGTCTTAACTGACACCCGGAACGCCTGCCTCTCCCCTTCCTGTCTCTGCTAATGAGGTTTCAAACAAAGCCATGCGTCCCTGGAAGTCTGTTTGCGGAGGGACTGCTGGACTGCGGCCTGGGGGACCCAGGCTCTGTTGCAAGGGGACGTCGAAAGGGGGAAGGGAGGAAACATATCGTACCTTTCAGAAAAGTCTGAAAGCCGGGAGGGGCAGGGAACGCATGCGCTGGACCCACTTTTCCTCCCATAGGCTCCAGGATGGCCCTAGGCTAGAAGCTGAATTCATTTCAACTCCCTTCACCTAAGTAAAGGGGAGACCAAGAAGCAGAGCACACTCAGCTCAGTACCTGACACAGGGGATGCTGGCTGGGCGTGTGCCGGGAGTCTGTCTGTGAAGGCAGCTTCAGAGCAGACGGCCGTGTGCATCCCCAGGCACCATTTCTGTCCCCCTGCACTGGGGAAGTCATGTGTCACCTTCACCGGCCGTGCACACTCCTGGGAAGACTCCAGCTATTAGGTGAAGTCTGATAGAAGAAGATGAATCTCCAGGAAGAGCCCTGGAGAGCAAACATAACCATGCCCAGAGGAGGATGCAGGATGTCCTGGAATAGACGCTCTTCAAGTCTCCACAGGGCCATTAGGAAGGGGACTCTGCTCTCAGGCTCCCTGGAGCCTCTGATAAAGACAACATATGTAGAAAGCACTTCACAGGGCATCCACAAGCCGTCAACCCATGTTTATCAAACACCTACTCTGGAAAATGAGTGCCAAAGGCTGCTCTTGGCAGGAACTAAACTCCAAGGGCAATGAAGTCGTAGCCCCCTCAGTTCACATCCTGTTAATGCGTATGTGGTTCTATGCCAGGAGCGTCACGTCATTCAGTCCCCCTCTCTGGGAGGAGGTAGATGTCAGCGACATTACACCGTCATTCCAGAAGAGGCAACTGAGTCACACGGGACACACATCTGGTCGGCAGCAGGGTTAGGAGCACACGCTAGGCTGATTTGCCCACACCGTAGCTGTCCCTGCTACTCTGGGAGTAGGAGGGTGGGAGCCAGAGAAGGCTGAGGGGGAGCGGGAACAGGTTGGAGATCGCTGAGCTTGGACTGCTCTGCTCTGAGCAGAGGGGAGACCAAAGGGAGGAGTCCTTCTGTCCCTGGAAGGGACTTCCCTGGGCCTAGTGGAGAGGCCTGCCCGGGCAGAGACAGGAAAGCTGCACTGAACAGGGCCTTGGGTAGGCAACAAGAGCAGCATTTTAGGAGATCAAGTCTGGCCAGTACAGAAAGCCAGGGGACAGGAGAACAGAGGGGGACAAGCTGGTTGAAGCTCTTTGGATATGGAGCAACTCTACTCTTTGGGCAGCTGAGGACAGGCCTTGCCTGTTTAGATGGAAACTATGTGCATCTGTCTGTCTGTCACGGCAGCTTTCCAGGAGGGCTGAGATGGGCAAGCATGTTCCAGGATCTATCTGCAGAGTCCTAGGACCATCCAGACTGCTGTTCACTTAGCAACTTTCTTTATCAACCTTTCCATTTTCTCCTGCTTCGCATAGCTATTAAAAAGAGAATTTTTCATTCAGAATCTACCTAAAGTCAGCCAGAGACACTCAGGAAATGTTGCCGTGTGACCCACTCTTGCTCTCCCAGTCTAACTGACCTCATTCAGAGATTTCTCTTTTGGAAAAGGCAAGTGAGAAAATCACTCAGTGTGTGGGGAGGGAAGGAGGCCAGGCATGGGGGGCTCTGTAAACAAGGCCTGGAGGGGACACCCTGGTGGGTGTGAGGTCTAGGAGCTGGGGGCAGCTCGGGAGCAGCCAGGGAGGTGAACGAGGCCTTGTTGAGGGCCATGGCAGCTTCGCAGTGTGCAGAGATTATGTTGCAAATGTAGAGTTTCCAACAACTTTTATGGATGGTTTTTAACAAACATCTGAGCAACAGCCTGTCTGGAGTGGAGGCTGAGTTGTCCCAGGTGCCCAGAGACAAGGCAGATGCCTGCAGATCAGGATTTTGCACCAGCTCGCAATGCCCCCTTTGTCTTCCTTCTTTTCTTTCACCATAATTAGAATGGCTTCCAAATGCTGAGGGCTGAATTCTTCTCTGTTTTGCCTTACTTAATCCTCACAAGTGCTTTAAAAGGTAGGCATCAAAACAAACAAATAAAAACACAAATGAATACAAACAAAAAGTTGAGAATCCTGAATTCAAAAATCTAAAATAAAAAATGTTCCAAAATCTGAAATGTTTTGAATTCTGAGATGATGCCACAGGTGGAAAATTCTACACCTGACTTAGTGATGGGTGTGTTGCATGCAGTCAAAACACAGGCACCCTAGAAACATTGTATAAAAATCACTTTCAGAGGTCTGGAGTTGTAGCTCAGTGGTAGAGTACTTGGCCTCTCATGTACGAGACTAGCACTACAAAGTAAAAACAATAACAAATTTAAAAAATAAAATTTAAAAGTTACCTTTTAAATGTGTATAAAGTATATATGAAACAACAAATTTCCTGTTTGGGGTTTACCAAGCTACCTTATTACATATCTGCAAATATCCCAGAGTCATAAAAACTTGGAAATCTGAAACACTTGTGGTCCTAGGAATTCAGGATGCTTAACCCGTGCTGTGCCACTTTCACACAGCAGGCAATATGCAGCCCCAGAATTTTGTGCGGCCTGTAAGGGGAAGGGCCTCTCTAAGCCTTTAGGCCCAGATCAGTGTGACTGCAGAGCCTGCACACTGAGCTCCTCAAACTCTGGCTACGTCTACTAGAACACCATTCCTCACCCTTGTCAGCATGTGCCTTCCTTTTTCTCCTCTGCATCTCTTCTTAGAGCCAGCCTCAGCTCCAGCCTTTCCCACAGGAACATCTGGGGAAATCCCTCCTCCCCAGTCACCCACCAGAAGTAGCAGTACCGTTCATGAAAACAGGCTGCTTTGCAGATCACTGGCCTTTCCTGCGATGGGATGGATTGGTCTAATGCTGAAAAATCTTTGTAGCCACTGAAAGCCTTTGGATTATTGGCTGGGCTTCGGATCAACTGGATGCATAAGCCTCAGCCAAAAATACAGTGGCTTCTGGGGTCTTTTTCAGAATTTGGTATATCAAAGATAAATTCTAGTAGAAAGCACGAGTCCCAATCGCTTTCTGTTTTGCTTAGTTGACTTATCACAAGGGCTATCTGAATTGATAATGTGGATTTTTAAGAGGTGCAGATGCTCAAAGGCCTTATGCAAAAACAGGATGGTATAGGAAAGGGAAACATCTCAAGAAGAAAATTCCTGGATGTCAAGAGACAGAAGCGGTGGCCTTGAAGTATCCTACCTGTGGCCCTAGTAAAGAGATCAACCAGCATGTTGCCTTCATACCCCTGGAACTAGCCACAGTGACTTCACCCTTATGGTTCTTGGGTGTAGAGTCTTTTATCACAGTCAGGATGTCTACAAATGCATAATTTGCAAACTCCAAACCTGGAAGCAGTCATTTGGCAGCTATAACCTATGAACAACTGGTATCTTTGCCCCATAAGGTTTTTTCAAAACCCTGGATCACATGTGAATTATATGTGTTGCCTTATGATTACTCTTAGGCTGTGTTTGCCTCTATCATAAGCTCCACGGGAACAGGCCGTGATTAGTTGTCTTTGTGAGATGGAGGTGGGCAGAGAGGGCAAGCTGATTGCAGCCTGGAGGTCCTTGGGTACATGCCCACATTTCAGCTCCAACTTGGCACCTGGCTTTCAGTGATGCTAGGCCTCTGGGGTTGGAGTGTTCTAGTTTTTTCTACTCTAATACAGTCAATAAAGATAAAAGGTTGTGAAAACGTTGGTGTGGGAGTCTTAGCAGCTGATGAGTCCAGCACGGTCCATCCACTGGATGCAGGGAAGAACTGGCTAAGAGTCAGACCTAAGCAGTGAGCCAGCTCCTCTCTTTGCCTCTTCTGTGATGGCTGCTCAGAGGAAGGAAACAAGGATCCAAGCTCCTGAAGGCTTTCCTGGGACAGAGAGTACTTGTTCCAAACCATTCCTACAGAGCTGAAATTCCACTTGGGGTCTCAGCACCTACAGTCATTTTTCTTCCTTATTTATGTTTCCTGTGGAAAGTCTGAAGAAAAACCCATGGAGCATCTTTTGAGTTTGTATTGGGAAAGGAGAAAATATGCTCCTTCTCTGCTAGACAAACACTGCAGACATTGGTCCTTTTACAACTCAAATATAAGCTGGTTTTCAAAGCCTCTGGCTTGGTGGCCCAGGCCCAGTGGAGTTGTTAGAAGGGAGGACAGGGATGCAGCCACCTGGCTAGAAGGTTTGCTTTGGGTACAGAGCTTGGAATTTGTGAATTTTCTACTTCAAGCACATTCATGGAGCAGCCCTAGGCTCCTTCTCCACAGGCTCACCCAGAAAGCAGGGCTTCGTCTACACAGGGTTGGGCTGGAAGGCTTCAAGCACCATGGAGCAGCCCTAGGCTCCTCCACAGGCTCACCCAGAAAGCAGGGCTTCGTCTACACAGGGTTGGGCTGGAAGGCTTCAAGCACTGCCTCCTGCGGTGGGGTGACAGGTTTAGCAGAAAGGGTGCAGATGCACAGAGAGGGCCTCGGGACTCTGGTCCCTGTCTTCGGTGATGCCGAGGATAGAGGGTGTGGGTGGAAGGGAAGGAAGGGAACTGCTTCTCTGGGAGACCACGAAACGGTTGTTCCTGTAGAGCTAGAACCATGAGAATGGCAGGACCACACATGGCAGGTCTATCAACGCAGTCTAGCAAGTTCCCTTCTTTCTTCTGTCCCTCAAGCTTTCATTTATTTCATAAGAATAATATACGAAACTTGCAAACACCCATCACTAGCTTTACCAATAACCAACTCATGGCCGATCCTACTTAACCTGCAGCTGCTTCCTTTCACACTGCCCGTACCTCTTCCCACGCTCCCTCATTCCCCTGCCCCCTCAATGAGCTATTTTGAAGCAAACCATAGGTACAGCATTTCCCTGCAGACCTCTAGTTTGTGTTTTTGTATGGGTTTCATGCACACCACGATATTCTCCCATTGGCCTACTTATAAATTTTGCAAGTCTTTGCATGGGTGCAGGGACCCCTGAGGTGCATCCATAGACCTGAGCTGTAAAACTTCCAGTGTTCAGGAAATCACTTGCTCAGGGGAAGGAGGGCATTCCTGTTGACAGCCCAAGGTGCTAATGGGAAAGGGAAAGGTCAAAGTGGAAAAGTAGCCTGTGGGGAAGCAGCTGCGTTTTTCCTGGGATAGGTGGTTGGTTCCTATCCTGTCAGGGGCTGTGCAGGTGCTTGTTTAGGATCCTGGTACTGCTGTTAAGATAAAGACCAGATGCACAGACCCATCAGACCCATCCCTATCGGGCTTGAGCTATTTGAGCCCAAGTTGCCCACGGGGCAGCTCCCTAGTGCCTACAGAGAGAGGTGTTTCCTCTGAGCTGGATAAGTGATTTTTAATGAGGAAACAGCTTCTTTGTTCTTTTTTTTTTTTTTAAGAGGAAGTGTGGGAGGAGAAATCTGACCTGAATGTTCAACACTTTTGCTACCCCTATCCTTTCACCTCAGTCTGACAAGTCTGACTGGTGCATGAAGAGAGTGTGGTGCTGGCACATAGATACACAGGATAACAGGACCCAAGGAAGAGCAGGAGGTGGGTCGCAAACACATCCCAGGAATGATCATGGAGCGAAGAGGTCATTGCAACCAGGGAGGAAAGGCAGGTGTTTGAATGAATGTCCCAGAATGACTGGATAGACAGTGGTTGGGGAGGGGACAATACGTTTAGATTCATTCCTCATGCCATAAAATAAGATCAGTCGCATGTGGATCAGAAGTTGTAAAAAATAAACTCTAAAATAACTCAAAGGAGCCATGAGTAATTTTTTTAAAATCCATGAATGAAACCACAGACCATAAAATAAAATAATGTTAAGCTTGACCATATACAAAGTGCTTGCACCGCACTGTCTCCAAGAAGACTGTATGGGCACTGCATGGCTCTGCTCTGGAGAACCCTGGAGAAGAAGGTGGGTCAAAAAGATGGAGAGGGAAAGAGAGAGTAGAGAGCGGGGAAGGGAGAGGAAAGGGGAGAGAATCACCTGAAAGTCCACCATTAGGAAAGTGGTAAAATCATGGTTCATCCATACAGGGAAGACCAGGCTGAGCAGCCATTAGAAAGGTGCTCAGGGGTTGGATATTCTTACTCTACGAGCCTAAAATGTACCTGAAGCGTGCACAGTGGGTGAATAGAAGTGCAAATGTGGCAAAGCTTGATCAAGGAAACAAAGTTCTCAGAGGGGTGCCAGCTGGGTTAGGGAGGAATGGAAGGGCTTCCTCCTGGCTTCCAAAGCAGTGCAGGCTTGGGTTAAGAAAACGGCCTACACTCTACCATGCATTCCTGGATCTCCTATCTATTTCACTGTAGTATCAATATTTGTTCATTTTAAATTTTTATTTAATTTTTTATGGCGCTGGGGGGTTGAGCCCAGTGCCTTTGCACTGAGCTATGTCTCCACCGCTTGAAAAAACATTTAGTAACTTTGGGACACATTTTCATTTAGTTGCTAAACTGCCCAGGCTTGGCTTGAGTTTGTGATCCTCCAGTCTCAGCCTCCCAGAGCTACAGGTACGTGCCTTCCTAGCTTATTTTTTACTGTATTATCAGCAGTGATGCATTATTTAGGGAATAGATTCACAGTTTCTTGAATTTTCAAATGTAATTGCTTTTTTTTTTGGTCTGGGCAACAACCGTGTGAAAGTACTGTTATTCTACAAGTTCAGAGTTTTCCACAAAGAAGAAAGTAGAAAGAAAAAAGAAAGTAGAAA
This sequence comes from Fukomys damarensis, assembly GCF_012274545.1. NCBI lineage: Eukaryota > Metazoa > Chordata > Mammalia > Rodentia > Bathyergidae > Fukomys > Fukomys damarensis. Next base: position 6,295,642 of record NW_022900927.1, read on the forward strand.
AGTTGGAAGACTCTCTCCTTTTACCCCTGACCAAAATTAGTGATACCTTGAACAAGTCATCATCATCCCTGCCAAAGCTGGGCCAGACTGCAAACTCTAAGGGGCACCAAAAAGCTCGATAATAAGATGTTTACTTCATGACAGCATTTCAAAATAACAACTACTGCAAGAAATCTATGAGAAATAGAACAAAGAAAAGTTAGTATTATTGATTTTTCCTCTTGTCTTGGCCTCCAATATGGCAGTACACAGCACTGACCCTAGGATCTTATTTTCCTCATCTCTAAGTCAAGGTTAAGGCATTTGATTGCCAAGGAGGCCTGCTAAACCCTTATGTTTTATGGCTTGGTAACGAAATGCCGCTGAAGAGTGAGGGAACCAAGCGCTGATTGTGTAGCTTAGACAACAGTGTGGGTGGGATAAAGAGCATCTTCATGGAGACAAGGGCTGCAGCAGGACTGAGATAGCTGGAGGAGATAAAAACCTTTGGCCAGCTTTCTCTTGCTGTTTCCACTGGGTGCATGCAAGTCACCTTCCAGTGACTTCCAGGGCGATGGTGCTGCCTCACCTCTTCCCTGACTCTCCTCTAGAGCTGGGCTTATACCCAATCAGAGCACAGAGACGCTTCATTCAAATGTGTGTGGCCCAGGGCTGGTGGTTTTCAGCGGAAAGCTGCACTTGTAACCTGCATGTGGAGGAGACAGAGTAGAGGCAACTTGCCCTGCTGTCCTAGAACACAGCCAGTGCTGGCTCCCTCTCCTCCTTTGTCCCAAGATGGACAAAGCATCCTGGCTTGCTCTTATAACCTTCTCGAGGTCACTGCTATCTATACCAAGTCATCTAAGGTCAGTGTGGAATGAACGCATGAGAAAAAGTCAGTACAAAGCTCAAGCAGTTCTTTGACCATCAAGGCAAATGAGTTGCTCATCCTACAGATGGTGAATCCTGCTCCAAAATGACTCACTTGCACTGCCATGTCACCCAAGTCAGGGGTGCCAGACTTCAGGGAGATACCAACTGGTGACAGCCTCACTACTCACGGGAACCAGTGTCCTCAGAGCTTATTTCAGATATATGTTTCACCAACCTTCTCCAACAGAGAAGGCTCATCTCTGCAAATTTCATTAATCACTAGAAAGTGGCTGGGGCCTCTTAGGTGTTGTTCAGATTAACAGGACCAGAATCCCAAGCTCTTCCCTCTGGCCCCAGTGCCCTCTTGGACTCTTGCTGAGCTGTAGGAGGGGCAGCCAAAGACATGTGGCACTGGAAAAAGCAACGGCCTCTGCCCTGGGTGGGAAGAATGGCTCTCTTCATGGTGACTGCTCTGGGATGCCAGGGTTCTGCAGGTCCCAGAGTGCGGAAGTGAATCAGCCCTTCCCAGCTTTCAGTCATCTGGGCCCATTTAGTACCCTTTGGTGGTGTGGTATTTGGACATATTTTGTCAAAAAACCATGAACATCTCACTTAGACACTGGAAACAAACATAAGCTCCAGCCAGTTCTTACACTTGCTGAGGGATGAATAAGTCCCTTTGGCTTCTCAGGCAACCAGGCCCAACAAGTGAATTTAGAGGCTGAGAAGTGTTATTGGCCTTCACAGGGACCCAACCATCCAAGCACGACCCTAGGTGGCTGCATGGCCTGAGAGCAGTGGTTCTCAACCTTGGGCACACACTGGGATAACCTGGGGAGAATAAAAGTGCTGACACCTGGGTCCCCCAACCCAGAAATTCTGACTTAATTCGTTTATGGTGCAGTGACGGCATTGGGCTTTTTAAAAACTCCCGAAGTCAATCTAGTAGGCATCAGCATTGGGAGCTATAGCTTAGACCCATGCTCCTCAACCCTTAATATGCAAGTACATGACCTCTGGACTTGTCAAGCTGTGTGTTCTGATCTGGGTGGGTCTGAAGTGGAACCTGAGTCTGTGCCTGTCTAACAAGCTTCAGCAATCTGGTGCTGCTGGTGTGCAGACCATACCTTGAGTAGTAAGCACAAGCTAGATGGTTCAATAAGGTAGCTACCAACCAAACACATGTGGTACTTAATTAAAACTGAAAAGAATTAAAATTAAGTAAACTTTTAAAAGGCACTTTTTTGATTACCTTAGCCACGTTTTAAGTGTTCAGGGCCACATTTGGCTGTGGCTCCTACATTGAGCAGCACAAATCAGAGCTATTTCCATTATCACAGAAAGTTCTAGTAGGCAGTGCTGTCTTTTTTTTTTTTTTTTTTTTTTTTTTTTTTCTATGAGGCATCAAAGGCAGGACCTTGGGCTTGCAAGGCGGGTGCGGTGCCACTAAACTAAATCCTTGGCCTGAAAGACAGGCTTGTCTTAAAGGAGCTCTTTGGTTTTGCTTTGAAGCAAAAGATCTCTTGGTACATTTTAGATATACATAATGATAACATTCATCATAGGGAATTGGTACCTGTATATGAGGTAATCTTGCTCTTTTTTTTCCCCATTTCCCTCCCTGCCCTTCAACCCCTCTCTCCTTGCTTCCTTACAAAAACTGTTTCCATTTTTTTCTTCTATTCTTTTTTACTTGTCCCTTCTTTTCTTTCCCCCCTCCCCTCCCTTGTTCTTCTCATTTGAACATTTTATTCACATTTCCCAATATCTATTATACATTTTGGTCCTTATTTCCACTTTCAGTTTCTCACACCAGAGAAACAATGCAGTATTTAAACACGTGTGTCCTATTTATGTCACTTAAGGTGCACTCATTTAGCTGTAAATGTCTAAAGTATATCCTTCTTTATGGCAAGGTAGCCCTCCATTGTATTTTTAAAAAAACCTACATCTTTATCCATTCATCAGTTGATGGGCATTTGGGCTATTTTGAAGATTTAGCTGTCACAAACTGTGCCACTGTAAATGAGTCCACATACATAGCTGTGGTAAGATGCTTTTAATTATTTTGTGAAGCTACCAAGAAGAGGAATACCTGGGTTGAATGGAATTTCCAATTTTAGTGTTTTGAGGACTCTCCATGCTGATTTTCACAGTGGTTGCACCAGAACACATTCCCACCAACAGTGGAGGATTGCTTTTTCCCCACAGCCCTGCCAGCATTTGTTATTGGTTGATTCCTTGACAGCAGCCATTCTTTCTGGATTGAGATGGAATCTCAGTGTTGCTTTCATTTTCATCTCTCAAATGAGCAGTGATGCTGAACATTTTTCTTTTTTTCTTTTTTTTTTTTTACATATTTTCATATATTTACTTGCTGTTTCTACTTCTCCATCTGAGAAGTATCTATTCATTTCAGATGCCCATTTTTGGATTGAGTCTGATGCTCATTTTTTTGGGGGGGGTCTGGTTTTTTGAGTTCTTTATATATTCTAGATATTAGTCCTTTATCTGAGGAATAGCTGGCAACATTTTCCCCCACACTGTGGATTGTCTCTTCACTCTGTTGGTGGTTTCTTTGGAGCAGCTCTTCGTTTTTGAACTCTTACTCAAGTTACTATCTCTTAAATGTGGAAGCTTTGTTGGTGGAAGAGACTATAAAACAGTTCTCTTGTATTCCCCACACAGTGACCATGCACCAGACACATAACAGGTGCTCAGTTAATGCTAAGTTGGGTTAGGGTGCTTATGTTTTCCCAAAGACCACTGTCTTATAAATGCTGGCTGACTGATGTTTACTTGGGTATCAATTAGTATTCTAGTGGAATTGTACCAGGACAGCTCAATGGGCAGGTCATCTTGGCAGAGGTCAATGATCAGGTTGCAATGGCAATGTCTTTTTTATACCTGGGTGGCCCATGATTCAGGCAAGCATTAGCAGGGTTCCAGGTGGTCTCTTGTCCACAGTATCTCACTAGTCATTATAGTTCAGGAGCTGGTCCTGAAGGCCAGGTACAGCTAATGGGACTCTTCATCTTGCAAGCCCAATGCAGAGAAGAAACATTGGCATCTTTCCTGGGCCTTGGGAAAGGGAAGTGCCTAGAGATGAGCTGCTTCAATTCCTAAGCCACTGCTCTTTCTGTCCTTGGGTAGCTGCCACAGGCTGAGGAAGCAGGTGGAGTTGGCTGAGGGGTGCTAAGTCCCAGAAGCAGGATGAATCTCCAGCTGTCATAGCTGCACTGGGTGGGAAAGTTACGCTCTAACATTTCCCAGAGCTAGGTGATCTCTGTCTTTAGTATCATGGTGGTTGACTTTCAGATTCGTTTTATGGGCCAGAAATAGTAAAAGTAAATTCTGCTAGACTCAAAGAGGTAGTGCAAAAGAAACTGGAGTCGGTGTCTCATCACAGGACCATACAAAGCCACCTCATTGTACTGATGTGAAACTGAGGCCCACAGAGGAAAGCAATTTGGTCCAGATCACACAGCAAATTAGACACATGGTTAGGTGTGAAATTGAAGTTCCTAACTCCAGTGACAGAGTTCTTTCTACTACTTCATGCCCAATAGATCCACAAGAATTCATAAGCCACTCAAATAGAACAGAAATAAAAATAGAATATTGTACATTCTAGTTCAATGTAGGGGTTCTTTACATGTTTTCTAGGACAAATGATAATACAGTTGCTTTTTTTTTTCCTGTGTTCTCATGACCACCCAGCACATGCTACTGCTGGATTCAATTTGCTCACTGCTTCTGAGACAACCAACCTGCCCCTTCACCCTTGCACATAGCTCAGCAATAAAGCAACACTTTTAATGAGTCACTGACTGTGAGTAAAGAAAGGTGGAGCTATGTGCACTAGAACCTTGAGAAGTGTTTCCAAGCTCCTAAAGCAGAGAATGGTGCTTCTTTTGTGGGTCTATAGACACAGCACCCCAGACATTTGCAAGCCATGTGCCTAAGACACCAAGGTGGGCATCAGTTGGTTCTTACCATGTACATGAGTTTATATCAGCCAACCTTTCTCAAAATCTCCTTAGCTCTTTCCCACACCAGTACTGATCGTGTTACTTAACAGCTTTCAGGCTAGAAAAATCACCAGTGTTATCCTTATTGACAGTAATCTCCACTGAGAATATGTGCTAGACAAAAGTAATTCCTGGCCTTTAATGTCAAAGACAACACACCAAAGTGGTCAAATGATTTACACTAATATTAGGGGACTCTAACATTTCCTAAGCGCTCATATATAACAAGCACAAGTGAGTAGGATCTCACCAAGAGTGAAAAAGTACTAAGCTCACAAGCAGAATGTTAGAGTTTACAATAATCTTGGAGAGGAAGAGCCACGTGTGGTTTGCTGTTGGGTTGCTTTTGTCAGGTCGATCTTGGTCCCTACTTTGCTCTTGGGTGTTTTGCCTGCAATTACCTCCCTCCACCACCAGGTGGACGGGCTGTCTTTTCTGTGGACTGAATAAGGGGCCAAAGGAATCTCTCCTTTTAGCGGCAGCTTCCCTAAAATAAAACCTGTTATTAATACAACTAAGTATAAAGATCACAGAGAATCAGGATAAGTAACATCAAGTAAGTTATATGATTCCAAGCAAGAATGAAAGAAACAGAACCACCAGAGACAATGAGATAGTTTTCATTCAAACTGTTCTAGGACTGTGAAAAAATAAAGCACTGGTTCTGACCAGGGGTTAGAAAATCTTACTTCTTCCTCTCTTTTCTTTGAGTCAAATCATCTAGATTTTCTTATCATACAAAACAAAAACACTTGCAGGTACTTTTCCTTCACTAGTGATCTTTTCACAGTTGTATCTAATTTGTCCTTATGCCTAAGCTGGTAATAATCAACAGCTGTGTGGCGTTTCCCAGCTTTCACGATAAACTCAGAAGGGCCTGTTTTCCTCCTAGAGAAAAAGATGTGCTGAAGTGTTGTGTCCATTTATTCCCAGTGCCAAATTTCTTTTTCTGGTAATATAAAAAGTCTGTGAATCCAGAGTTTGTGGTATTGATTTTGTAATAATTAAACCACAGTTTACTTGATATTTTAAATTCCAGGACATTCATCAATCAACATAGACTCTATTGGTTGTAACCCAAATTCATGCAAATATAAATTTTCAGTCACAATTTTAAATGACTTTAAACTAAAAACAGAGAAATGAGACCGCTTCTTTCTGGTAGGAGTATTCAGGAAGGGTAAAGAAATAGACTGGACATCAAGAAAAGGAGAAATGGTCACAGTAGACCTTCATTCTGAGCCCCTGAGTAAAGCATGCTATTGACACTTCACACTTATAATTTCTTTTATTGTTCACAACCGGGGTACATATGAGATTCTTTCTTCTTAGCTCCATGAGAATGCAGCCTGTGTATAACTGGCTGAGGGTTCCAAAGCAGGGTGCCCATGCAAAAGTCACTCTGGGGGCCTCATTGGCAGCCCAATTAAGCTGCCCAAGTAAGAAAATTACAGTTGTGGGGAGTGTGTGTGTGTGTGTGTGTGTGTGTAATACAGATGAAGAGAGGAAGGCAAGTCTCTGCCAATCCTAAAGATTAGTTACACCGTGGGACAGATGTGACCAGACTGTGGCAGGAAGAGCTATTTTCAGTTAAAAGTCAGACAGGTGCTTCTACACAGACCATTGCTGGTGCTATAGCATGTCGCAGAACACAACGTCACATCACAATATGACTTGTTTACCCCTCCTGGGGAGGCAGCAATGTCCATGAGGATAGGATCCTCCTCTTGTGAGTCTTTCTGTGTGTTCGCACACCGCCTGGTAAGTGCCTGATACATAGCTGGTGCTCAGCATAGCTGAGCTGAAGGAATGCTAGCAGGAATGAGAGGGGGCAGGGTGAGGGAGACAGTCCTGGGAGGGCATCAGAGCAGTTGGGGGTGTGTGCAGAGGGCGGAGGGGAGAGGTGCCTCAGGCGGGGGAGACAGGGTGCCTCCACTAGGTTTGTGGCTCACACTGTCCTGTTCCCACTGTAGGTTGTTTTTGGCAGAGCCACCCACTAGAAATTCACCACATGTTCCCTTGAGCCTTTCAGGGACTTCCTAGAGGGCAGGCCCACCCCACCCATAGGGCAGAATGAACCCAGTTTCCAGGGGCCTGGCTTTCCCTGAGGTGTTACAAGTGCTACTAGACCCACAGAGAACCCAGTCAGCTCCTTGCTGTCCATCAGGAAGTGTGCGTCTGGAGGAGTCTCTGAGCGACACAGCTGAGGGGACACAGAGGAAGGAGGCTGAGGAGCAGAATTTGATTTCTTCCCAGCTCTGCCCTGACACTCACCATGGACTCCAGGAGTCAAGTTCTAATCGTGGATCAGTCTCCTCCTACCATGTATCCCATTTCCTACAGGAGAAACTGGGCTGGGAAAAGTGACCTCCCAGCCACCATAGAAGGAACTGATATTGTGAGAGTTACCACATTCACACCCCTCAACAGCAGGTTTTTCCTTTACTCTGTTTTACCACAATGGCAAACTTCAACATGACTTTCAGGAGGAACAGACTATATTCTCTCGAGTGCCCATCTCCTTTCCACCACATTTAATCCTGCTTGACCTGCTTGTATCTAGGGCACTGTGAGCCCAGTCATCTGTAACACCCTCTCTATTTGAAGGTCACACATCCATCTGCCAGGATTTTTCCACCTTAGCAGGCATACAAGGTATCTGAAGAGATTAGTAAAGCCAATCTTTCTTTAGTAGATTCTGTTTCTCTAAGGTGATGCAGCTGGTCCATGACCACACTTGCAATCACAGAATTTACAATAATCAATAGGTGACAGCACCAGGCAGATAGGCCTTATAGGGGAACTTCCTAAGTTATGGTCTCTGCTCCCTAGGAGTTATGTGCGTAGACTCATGGGGTTTCTTAAATGAAAGTGATGGATGAATGGATGGTTGGATGGATGACTAATGTACAACTTCACTGTACTTCTGTACACAAGTAAACTAAGAGCCCAAGGAAGCCAGTGAGGTGGAATGTAGGAGCCACGTATTTTGTCATGTTTCGTGACATTGTGTTGTAGAATTCCAAGAAATAGGAGAGACTATTTGGAATCAGGAGGATTTATTTCAGGTTTTAAGTGTACACTGGCTCAATGGACTCCTGTCCAAAGGAAGGGTGTTCAGCCAAAGAAACGTTCCAGTTTTAATATATTTGATGGGGGAGAGTCTTTCTGGTGATATAGTAAGTAAGTTTACCAGAATAGGATGAGGACATACAGTTTAGTAATTTAGCCTTGTAAGAAGACAGTGTCTTAAAAAAAACAAAAAGAAGAAGACAGTGTTTTAGGAATGATATGAAGTCAGAGTATTATAAACTTTGTTTACAGATTATAGAATTCAGGACCTTGTGCTTGAAAGGCAGACACAGTGCCACTGAGCTAAATCCCTGGCCCCACAGTTGTCAGTTTTATGTGTACCATTGGAGAGCAAATAGTTCCTCAGGGGCTATAAAACTTCCTTTAAAGGAATATGATTGTTTAACTTATCAGTACAAGGAGGGATCAGCCTTGAAGGAAGGCAGATTCCTGAATAGATAGGATGTTACAGGACTCTGTTAGCAACATTTAAATCCTGTTTCATTCTCCCCTTTGATGCTTTCTATAATGTTTACCAGAAAGCATCATCTTTTTAACATTACTATTATAAAATTTTTTTGTCATGAGGGGGTGTTCAGTACAACCTACTGAGCTGAGATTGGTACTTGGTTAAGGCCAACAATTGAGTTGTGGTGTGCCTGTGTTTCAGAGTCTATATGGCCAACTGAATGCTTTTGACAAATAGGGGTAAGAGGTAAGGGAGAATTATAACAAAGAGGATAAGAAACTTATGTTGTCATTGTGATTTTATGTTGATCCTCAAACTTCAGCTGTATGTGGACTGGTCCGCATCTAGAGTGATCAGAGCAGGCGTGTTGTTTCCTTAGGTTTCCACTGCACATAGACTAGTCATCTTCCAGGGTGAACTAGAGCAGGGTTATCATCTCTGGTGGTGGCCTGATCTTGTCACAGGATCAGGTTCTGGTGGTCTGGATCCTGCTGGCTGGTCCACCTGTCTTGAGCTGTTGGCTTTAACCAACTGTGGTAGATCTAAGATACAATTTCTGTAACTTTAACAGCAGTAGGGGTGGACAAGATTACAGTATGAGGCCCATCTCATATGAGCCCTGGCATTGGATTTCATTATTATTATTATTATTTATTATTTTACTCAAACAAAGTCCCCAAGTTCGAATAATGTATTGGGTCTATGAAGTTTGTAAAAATTTCTTTTTACTCATCCATGGATACATTGCATGGCTATTTCCAAAGCCTACATTTATTTTTTCAGGGATAATTCTTCTAGTTTACAAAAAATTACTTTAATTTGACTTATGATGGGGAGTTGGCTGGCCAAATAGAATCTCATACAGGGAATACCAACTTTGTTTGGTGGAGGTGCACTCGACTTGGAGGAGGACCATAGACAGGACTTGATCTCATCTCAAGTGGGTTTTTTGACAATATTTTTCAGCAGCTGTTTGTTCAGTTCATATATTTCATGTTTCTTTTATTTTTAACATCTATGTGAGCTCCTGGACTATTTTGGCTACAAATACTGGTCCATTGTGTGACCACAGAATCTAAGGCAGTCCACATCTTGAGATGATGTCTCTTATCAGTACCTTGGTTAACTTTTGTGTCTTTTCTGTTTGGGTGGGAAGGCTTTAATTGGTCCTGAGAAGGTGCAGACAAACATCAACATATATTGATAGCCACCAGTTCAAGGCAATTCAACAAAGCCCATAAGCAAATTTTTACAGGGGGAAGCTCTTGTTTCCTGAATATCTGGGGGACTGGGTGGGCCCTTGCCTTGAGTTGTTTTGGCACAGTTTAAGCACTGCTTACAAACAGCTGGAGCGGTAGCAGTGAGCTGAGGTATGTAGAAATGTCGACTCAGCCATGACTCTAGCATTGTCATTTTCATGTGAGACCCATGATGGAATTGTCTTATGAGCTTGGGGCCCAACATTTCTGGGATGGCTAGACTTTTATTATTCCCCTTTATATACTTTTCAACTTCTCAGATAAATCAGGCTCTTTGAGGAATAATTTGGGGTTTCTGGGAGAGGAGGCTCCAGAATGGGGGGCATGGTGAGGGTCCCTCTTTTGGCTGGGGGTGGGGGCTGCCATAGCAGTTCACTTTGTTCCTCTTTTTTTTTTTTTTAATCTCCTCTTACTTTTAATGTTCCAGTCAATTGGTGTCCTTTATAGTATATAATAGCTATCTTCTTTGGGTCCACATTGTATTTAGTAGTTGTAAATTATATATTTCCTTCCAGCAGCCAAGAGTCCTCTTTTTATATATGATCCCAAGGAAAGGAATATTTGCAATCAGCATAGGTGTCAGCTTTTTTTGTCCTTTGTTAGTAAAGGAGTCCTTGTCAAGGCTATTAGCTCTGTTTTTGTATTGTCATCAAGGTTATGACTGAGTGTGGTACTGGAATGGTCAGTTGTTGTTCTGAGGTCAGCTTATTGACTTTCTGTGCCAGCAGGACTGTGGCAGTAAGTGCTCTGAAGCATGGGGGCCATGCCAGGGCCATAGAGTCAGTTTTGACAAGTATACCGTTGGAAGATGTCAAGATCCCAAGATTTGAGTTAAGACTCTTATTATAGTCATTTTCTTCCATTCATGGACATATAGGAAGAAAGCTTGGTTATGTTTGGCAGACCTAAGGCTGGGGCCTGAGTAAAGGTTTTGTTTACATTTTTTTTTTCTGTTCAATTTCCCAGAGAAGGGATTTTTCCTTCCTTTGTGCCTTCATATAGGGGGTTAGCTCTTAGCTTTGGAATTTTTATCATCACCTTTGTCATCACCACTTTCTAGGCATTCATCTTCCCAATGTCCATAATATTTACATCACACACGTTGATCCCAATCCAGCTTTGGTTGACTGGCAGATCTTGGCCCAGTTTGGCCCTTATCCTATTTGCATCTGTGCCGCTGCCCCTCCATGACCTTTGTGTTATTTTTATTGTTGTTGCTGAATCTCCTGGTAAGGCTGATTTCCCCTCTCTTGTTTCAGGCATGGCTTGGGCTATAAGCACCTTATACTATGTCTCTAAGGACATAGGGCTGTAGCCAGGCTGGTCAAGTCTGGACTATATTTAACCAGGGGTCCATGTAGAAAAACTGATCCAGGAATCCTAGTCATTCTCTTATTCCAGTTATCACCCTATACACACACCCAATTGTCACCCTATCAGTGGTTCCTTCAGCTGGCCACCCTACATCAAAAGAGGAACAATCTATTTTACAAAAAGTTTTAAACTTCTAGGCCATCAGCTTTATTTCATAGTTCTCCATATAGCCTCTTTTAAAGTTCTTTAACATGCATCTTAATGGGGTGGGTTTTCCTCACGTATCTACTCTGCTGCAATGCAGATCACTCTCTCAAGTACTTTTGTTTTAGGAACAATCTGAGCTTCATCAAAATTATAATCCAAGGGCTGGGGATTTAGTTTAGTAATTCCGCCGCCTGCTTTACAAGTGCAGGATCCTGAGTTTGATCCCCAGTACCAAAAACAAACAAACAAACAAAACCTACACGACATATTTTTGATTCTTTTGAGCCACATGGAGCTAGAAGGGACAGCATGGGCTTTTACCAAACCAACAGGCAAATATACATATTTCCTTTGATAAATCACTTCTGCATGCTTTCTTGACATTTGTAAGCATTCCAGTCTTGTCACTTTCTACCTTTGTAGAAGGGCAAAACTTATATCATATAAAATACTTTTATATAAAAAATATATCTCTTGGGCCAGTGATTTAGCTCAGTGGTTCCACTGCCTGCCTCGCAACTGCAAGGTCCCGAGTTCAATCCCCGGTACCAAAAAACAAAACAAAACAAAAAATATATCTCTTGTATTTGTCCCCTAGAAACATTGTGCTGTGCCATTGCTTGATGCCTTCTAACTCTTGGAAATTGTTTTAGTTTGATGTAGAACCAGCTGATTCCCATGCAACATCTGCTAGAGTGCTCAAAATTCTTTTCATTGAGACATTTGTGCTCTTCTCTGCATCCACAAACCATCAATAGCTCACAAAAGGTAAATATTCCTGAAAGCCTGAAAGCTCAGAACTTCAAGAAAATGCAAGATTTTTCATTAAAGGCTTTTGTTAAAAAAAAAAACTGGATCAAGAAGATAATTTCTGGATAAAAGTATAGCATTTATGAAAAAAGGAAGTCTAAAACATCCAGACATCTTTATGTGGCCCCTCTCCAAAGCCTAGTAGGAGATAAAGAAGGACCAGTGAAAAGTAAGGCAGACTACTGACAACTACCACCTTTCAAGGACGGTTTGGTGTCTAGCCTTGATTTCATGTCTTACATCTGTGTTTTGCTCCCAGGAGCCCTTGTGGCTGACTCCACACTGGTTCAGGAACCTCTTGGTTCACTTGCCCTTCTTTGCTGTCACACGCAGCCATTCTGCCTCTCATTGTGCCTCTGCACTTCCACCCTTCCTCAGAGATGCAGTTCTCCTGGGAAACCTTCCCCACCTGACTCTAGGGCTCCTGCAATGGCCCCTCCTTTCCTTTCCTCAGTCATCCAAGCCCCTTTCCTTCTTTTTCTCCTTCTTTTCTTTGGAGTGAGTACCTCTGTTGCAACACTTGTCATCATCATTTGTTTCTTGCGTACCCTACAGATCCCCTCCGTATCCTCACTTTGTGCAGAAGAAGGTGTTTAGCACCAGTTCTTAAACTAAATATGTATGGCACTGGGACAGGGTGGAAGAGACTGGATGGTATTCTTAATGCTGTTTGCATCTGGGAATACATAGGAACACATTCATGATCTTATGGAACAGAATGCACGCCATAAATCTGGAAAAACCCTAACCCGGACAGTCTTGGTCCTGTTTTACTCTGTCCAAAAAATGCCCAAGGAAAACATAAACACATCTTGAAAGGCTGTCTGAACTGAACCCAGCCAACAGAGGCTGGGCGTTGCAGAGGAAGCACCTTCCCCATGGCTGGCTCTGTGAAGTGTGTGCATTCACCACCTGCCATATTTGGCACAGACCTAACTCTTTGGAATGTGAATCCTTCCGCACTTTATCACTATTTTTAAATGGAATTCATGCAGAGGAAGAGAAAAAGATATTTTCTTTACAGTCCACCTACAAATACCTTTCCCAATAAGGATGTGTCTACATAAGTCTAAATTTAATATCCCCATAAAGAAAGAAAAACAGCAAAGTGGTTATTTTGTCTACGCAACACCAAATCAATGCTTAATCCACCCGCTTCACTGAGTTTGTCTGACTTAGGGTAGGTACGGTGTTTTGTTTCTAATTCTTCTGCCTACCATTATGCATGCTGCACTATGCCTGGGACCTTCATCCTCAGCCATCTGTGCCCTTTTTCTACCAAGTGGAGAAGAGAGAAGTACTTTTCCCCTTCAGTTCAATAGAGATCGTGGCACTTCATTTACCTGACACTGATATGAAACAAGGGGACTCACATTAAGAGAACGGACATTTATTTTCGTTATGCTTAACAGAGGCCTTTCTAAACCAGGATACCTATTCCCTTGTCTTCTCTCAGAGTTTATATTAAACCTAAATAGCACTTACCAAACATTAAAGCTCATCATTATGAGCCACAGTGGTCTAAATCAGGACCGTGGAAGGCTCTAGGGCTGTGACTGTATACTCTATTGGTCCAAGGCTTCCATGTTTTGTACTAACAGTGGCAAGTTCACTGTGTTTCTTTGTCTCCTCTGTTATGGTCCTTTCTTGATGTTTTCATGGTCCTTTCAACAATTGATATTCTACCTTCCCTCTATTTGTCTGCGTCCAGTTGGTGAGGTCAGACTACACTGCCTATAGAGCCCTTGCCTGGCATACTTGAGGCCCGGGTTGCCCAGTACTGTCAAAAAGATGGGCCAGGGATGTAGCTCAGTGGCACTGCACCTGCCTGGCAAGCTCAAGGTCCTGAGTTTGATTCCTGGTACAAAAAAAAAAAAAAAGAGAGAGAGAGAGGAGGGGAGGGAAAGATGATAGGGACTGTCAATAAAACATGTAAACTATGAACTAACAGACACAGTAAGACTACGCATAAAATGCGTAAATGTCAGTGTGTACCATAAATTCTGGCTGCTCAGGTTATTTTCCATTCTTTTCAGACTCTTGGGTATGTTGCAGATAGTGAGATGGCTAGATAAGTACTCTGCAAATCAGTGTTTTGGTTTGGTTTTTGTCATTTACAGGTTCATTCTACTTTGAACCACAAATTAGAGGTTTTTAAATTGTAGTTTTTTTGATTCAAGGATGTGTAAAATATTAATAGCGCTGCTTAGATGGCTTTAAAATTTAAATTATTTTCATAGTTTAGTTTCATTTTATATTGATTTGAATTTTAAATCTTATTTCGTTTTAATCATTTCCCATCTTTGATTTAAAAAAAAATTCCCACAGGGAGTAGAGAATTAAGCTTTGAATTCACAGATAGGCTATTGGAAAGAATCCAGAGCTCTTCTATGTAGACACAGTCTGTCGTCAGAGATGAATCAGAGTTAGATGAAATCAAGACAGGTTAGCCATGCAGTATTTACCACTTTGTTGCCTACTGAGTTAGGTCATTTTCAAATAGGCTTCAATTTCTTTCATATACTTTAGTATTTTCTTCAAAACTTTTTTCCATTGATTTTTTTTGTTTGAATATGTAACTGTATTACGTAATTGCCTAGGTATTGTTTGTGTCATAAAATATATTCTATTTTGTGTCTAAATAAATTAGGCCACAAGGGATTACCTAAATCTTCCTCTATTCTACAATTGTGCTAGGTACAGTTCTTGCCCCTCAAAGATCTTCCAAGTCACTGGTGGGATAAGACCAGTGACTAAAAGGAGGAGAAAAAAGAAAACCACATAGACACAAAATATAAGTAGCTTAGAGTACATTAATGGTTATAGGTTATAGATGCTAGAAGGATTCAGAAAAGCAGGAAGATGCTGCATTCTAAAGATAGCGGGCAAAGCTTCTCAGAGACCTGAGGCCTAGGGGATTACGCCGAATGTGTGGAGAGGACAGGACTTACTGCCCTAGGGTAGACACACAGCAGCTTCAGACCAACTTTCTCCTGGCAGAGGCAGGAGCTAGGGGCCAGCCCAGAGCTGAACAAAAGGCCTCAAAAAGAAGGAGGATAGAAAAGGCACAAGAAAGGGTCATAACAGGTAGAGGAGACCTTGGAACCAGTGGTTGAATTCTTCTCCATCTCCAACCAGACTTAGACAAAACATGGAGGGATCTTTTTAAATAATAAAAGTTCTTTCCCTTCCCAGCCAGCACACTTGCACAGAAATCAAGTTTTGCATACCCAGGACTCCTGTTCTCGGTGAGGTGGGCTAAGCCTGAGCCAGGGCAGTGAAGGTTTCCTGAAGTTCTCTTAGCTCCCATGAGAAAAGCTCCACAGAAGCCCAGCTGATGGAGAGGGGAGTTTCTGCTTGGATCAGGCTCTAAAGTCTGAGCTTCACTTTGCTGAAAGTTCTTGGGGTGTCCAACCTTATTCCAATAACAAAAGGTCTATTTAGGGGAGTGTTACTCCTCGGTATCAAAGTAGACACCATGGACAAGAGGAGAGCTCAGCCAAGCCCCAGGAGGAGGCAGTTTGGGCTGATGTGTGTGGGAGGGCCCACTGGGGAAGATGAGGTGAGGAGGGAAGCAAGGGCCAGGGGGCCAACTAGGAAATTCTGCCGCCCTCCCCGCCCCTGCTCACAGAACTCCATCCAGCTGGAGTGGCCTCCTGGTTCCCTGGCCAGGGCCGCACAGACACCAACCATCCTTGGTGTTGCTGTCCACTTCAGCTAGCCGTGCCCACTCCCTCCGGGACTCCCGGACCCAGGCCAGGAAGAGCAGACACCATGTCTGAGCCAGGAACTAGACAGTTCGACACCGGGCAGCGGCAGCATGCGTGCTCGCGTGTCTGGGCTGTCTCGGTTCTCTGCAGCTCCTTCAGCCCCTTTCCAGGGCCCATCCCTGCCCCCTGCACCTTCGCACAGGTCTCCCTCTGTGCAGGAACACACCGGCCCCTTTCCTGGCAGGCTGGCTCGGGCGAAGGCTCCAGAGGAGGCTCGTTCATTTCCAAGCGGGAGGGGGTAGGGGCGGAGCTCAATTGTTCACCTCCAGGTGGGAGTCCAGGGGCCAGGTACTCCGGGACGGGGCTAGATGATAGGTCTGGGCAACCCCCCAAAACTGCTAGCCCATCTCCAAGATTCAGGATTCCGGATAACTTTTTGGCATCTCTCCTGTCACCATCCCCAAGTGCTCAGCGGTGTCCCCGCTCCCCTTGCTGGTTTTCTGTATTGATTTCCTCCTCCCTGCCTCGTCTTTTCCGTCCAGTCCTCGGTCTAGGGCTCGTGGCCCGCGCCTCTGCAAACACCCACCCCCCAACCCCGGCTGAACTCCGAGGGGAGGGGCTGGAGGCCCCCCCTTCCCGCCTGTAGTTGGAGGGGACAGTACCGCAGTTCCAGGTGGTGGGGGGCAGGGAGCCATCTCTGCGCCCCGCCCGATCAGGCCACTGGGCACACTGGGTGGGGGGCGGGAAGCTCGGTTCTCAGAGCGAGGGTCCGATCCAGGCAGGTGCGGGCTCTGGCAGGGCCCAGGCAGGCTCGGGGGCGGGGGTCTCAGGTTACAGCCCCCGGGGGGGGCCCGGGGGCGGCCCGCGGTTTGGGCCAGTTTGCCAGCATCGAGAGGGGCTGGGCACATATAACGGGCGCCGCTGAAGGGAGAAGACGCAGAGCGCCGCTGGGCTGCCGGGTCTCCTGCTGCCTCCTCCTGCTTGGAGGGTCTCCTGCATGAGCGCGCGGTAGAGACCCGACCCTCGCCGCGCTCCCGCCGCCGCACAGCGCTCTGCCAGGGCCGGGCTCCGCCAGGCCCCGCGGTGAGCCATGGTCCGCCTCGGGGCTCCCCAGATGCTGGTACTGCTGACGCTGCTCGTCGCCGCTGTCCTCCGGTGTCAGGGCCAGGATGCCAGTAAGTCGCCCTCCACCCCTGACTGCTTCCTTTCCTCGCATCCCTGCTCCCCAGCCTGCTCTGGCTCTGGAGACCGAGGGTTCCCGGTAGAGTGGTTCCCCTAGTCCTTGCCTGTGGAGAAGTAGACATAGAACATGAGGGCGCTCGCCCAGCTAGCTCTGCAGTGAGGGGTCAGTCGCATCGCAGCACGCTCAGTGCCGGGGAAGGCTGGAAGCATTCGCAGCTCCCTACCTTGAGCGACTACTGGACTTGCATTGTGGAGAGCCTGAGGTTTGTGCACAGATACAAATGCACTCTTCCACAGACTTTGGTAATTAGGCACACTAGCGCCCAACTGGCCTCTCCGAAGCCCTTGGAGGGCAGCAAAGCAGGTCATGACCTATTGGACTCAGATTCAGGGGAAAGAGCGAGAGAGCGAGGCAGCAAGTAAATACCAGAGGCTTGACTTCGAATCCTTGTCGGAGGCTGTGGGGGTGGGGGGAGTTCAAAGAGAAGTTAGACAAAGAGAACTAACTCTGACACTGGTGGACTGAAATCTGAGGCCACAAAGAAAGGCTTCCCAGAGGCGCTCAGGACCGCAGAGCCCAGCTTGAGTTCCCTCCCCCTCCGGCTGGCCCCAGAGTAAGGTGCAGCCCTCCGCATCTCGCCTTCTCTCTCTCTCTCTGGCTCTCCTCACGAAGGCCAGAAACTTCTCCTAGGAAAAGCGATAACTTTCCAGCCAGACTCGCTTTTCAGTTGCTCCTGAAAAGAGCACCCGCTTCCTGCCATCAACCCCCATTCCCTGCTGAGGTACAATGAGTTACTTTTCTAAGTTCTGGAACTCACCAAACCAGGCAGCAGGCCCTGCTCGTGTGTGTGTGTGTGTGTGTGTGTGCGTGTGTGTGTGTGTATGTGTGTGTTTAGCAGAGGAAGGAGACATGATTACTATTTCAGCCAAGGATATTTAGAGGGCAGTTATACAGTTGGGTCCAAAGGCAGTTTGGACTGTACCTTCCCATCTTCTCCTTCGGTGAAGCCCACTGTCTGGGATTATATTCAGAACAAATGAAGCCTGGAAAGTGTATTAGGCAGAGGCGATTTTTTTTCCACTTGTTTGGGCACGTTTCCTACCTCCGGGATCCCAGCCCTGTCTTTGTATGTTACAGATTGTAAATCAATCGCAGGTGAAACTTTGGGTCGAGGTAGTGATCAAAGCCCCTCTGCCTTCGAGGCTCTGCGCGCTATCGCCTGCCATGAGATGATGTGATTGGATGGCTGCGGCTCCTGCGACTTTTGGTTCATTCGAGCTTCGCGGGCTAGGGCAGGTGCCGGCGGCTCCGCAGCGGGAGCGCGGGGCCGGTGGCTCCGGCCTCGTCTCGCGGTAGGGAGGCACACTGAGGTCGCGAAGGCGGCGAGTCTGTATAAGGTCTGAGTTTAGACTGACAGTGCTTTTGACCTAAACTTGTAAGCATACCTTCACAAAAAAGGCTGTCTTCTAGACTGAGGTTCGCCTCCGTGCGCAACGTGATGAGCTAGGTGACTTAATAACCCTCTGATTCGCGGATGAGAGGCTCTCGCCGCATCTTTCAGGACGGGGAGTGAATTTCACAACTTTTAGGGCATAGCCTTCCAGGCGTTCTTCTTCCTCCCCCTCCCTCCTCCTTCTCCTCCTTCCAACCCCCGAAGCTGTGTGTTTCTGCATCTGAGCATCTGAATTTGCGCCCTGGCTCCTCGGCCTACGTAAGCCATCCTCCCGGCCTCGGGTCAGCAGACCCAAAGCGTGACGTGGGGAAAGGCGCAGTCTGCATGGACGTCAGGAATGTCAGAAACCTAGAGTCCGCCACACCTCTCCCCGACTTTCCAAGCGTTTGAGAAACTTGGCTGCGGGGTCTTTGACCCACATCTGCATTTCACAGCCCTCGCTCGGAAAGTGCCGCGGCTCAGGGGAGCGACCTCAATCCTCCTTTATGGGGCTTGTTTGCGTTGGGAGATTGGCAGCGATGGCTTCCAGATGGGGCTGAAATCCTGCCCGTATTTATTTAAACTGGTTCCTCGCGGAGACCTTGAATTGGGCTCTGTATGCACTCCAAAAAAGCCTCATTCATGGGAGGCGAGGTCCGGTGGGTTCCCCTGGACTCCTCGACCCCCTCTCCCACAATGGCCCCCTGTACCCTCCCGCCGCCACCTACTGGACTCCAGCCTCGCGCAAAGCGGCGGGGAAGCAAAACAGTTCCCCGAAAGAGGTAGCTTTTTAATTGGCTCGCCACAAAGAATCACTTATACGGCGCTGCGGTAATGAGGAGAACCGGATCAGGCGCGCCGGGATGCTATCTGCGGCCGTTTTCATGGAGCAATTATGGTGGTGCTGGTCTCCTCCGTCCACACCTAGGAGATCCGGTTACGGTGCTGGCTCTTTTCTGGGGCAGTCATTTAATGCCACTTTCAACGCTCCCAGTGTCTGCAGAAGAGTCGCGTCCAGAGCCGCAGCTACAAAAGGAGTCAGCCAGCGGCTCTCACACCCAGCGCCGCCCGGCCCCGCCCCTGCGCCTTCTTAGGGAAATAGGATCTGCTCTCGCGACACCGCTCTCCAGGCAACGTCCCCTTTCCTCCCTGGGCCCTCTTGGGCGAGGGTGGGTTCACCCTTATTACCTACTGGACACTACCCCACCCCACCCCCACTCCGTGTATTCTACACCTCCAGCTATTTTAGCGGTGGGTGTGGTGTGTCCCAGACGTTTCGGTATTTTCCTGTGATCTTCTTTCTCAGCTCGTGATTATCTTGCCTAAAGGCTAGAATTTCTTCCAGTGGAAAAGAAAAAAGAAATGTTTATCTTTAGGGTTTCACTGTCCTTAAAAATGCGGTGGGCGGGACCATTTCTTTCCCTGCCCGCCGGGTTTGAGTCTCTTTCCTATTATTCATTCCCTACTCTTGCCCTGGCGCTGGGGATTTTGATGGGAAAAACAGTGCCGGGAGCTCCCTAGCCCTTGGTGCAAGCTCTGGAGCGCTCTAGTCAGCACAGGTTTCTTTTGCAGTGCGAATTCCAGACAGCAGGGCGCTGGCGGAGAGGGATCAATTCGGCGCTATTCTTTGTCTGCATTCTTGGAGGGCGCCAGGCCTGGACTGGCGAGTCTTAGCTGAGGCCTGGCCTTTAAAGCCTCGAGCCTCCGAAAGGGATGCCGTCTGTCTTCAGGTAGAGGCAGAGCCTCTCTAGGAAGGGGTACACCTGGAGGTCTGCTTCAGTGGCTTTTGCCTTGTTTACCTTTCAAGTCATTTAGGAGCCTGCTGTGGCCTCCGGTGTGTGGAAAGCCCCCCACCCACCGCCAGGGCATTAGTCCTAACCTTAATTAATTAATTAATTTTGGTATCAGGAATCAAACTCAGGGCTTCTTGCTTGCCAGACAGACACTGTGCTGCTGAGCTGCATCCCCAGCCCATCTTACTAGGGTTTAAACAGTGGGAAAGACCCTAATTCTAATAGCTCCTCCTTTCACTGTCCTCCTCCCCTGATGTGTCCATTTTGTGGAAGCAGACTGTTTATAGATTTGGCTTTCGTGGGTGGAATTTACTTTCCCTTTGAATTTTAGCTGTCAGTTGTGTTTAGCAAATTCCACAATTCCTGGAAAAATAAGAAGACCTCTCTATTCTTGTGATAGGTGATAGGGCACCTCACCATTTTCCTGCCTCCCCAGGCCTTACCCTCCCTGATTCCTGTTCGGTCTCATCTCTCCCTCCTCACCCACCTCCTAGCTGTTACCACCCCCCCCCCACCATCACCAAGTCTCCCCCTAACGGGATGGATGAAGAAAATTCAGATAGTGCTGTAACCTCTTTACCAGCACAGCTGAGTCGCAATTGCCCTGTGCTGTTGAATAGACAGCACAGGGCAAGGGTCATAATAAGTACTCAGGCAATGTAGACAAATGAGTACTACTGTACAAGAGTAAGTTGTGAGTTCTGAGGGCCCCAAGCCACTGCTCTTCAGTCTTTGGATTACACAGACTGACTGCAACTCTTTCTCTTTCCCTCTACCTCCTGCCCCTCTTGGTACAGTAGAGAATCGCAGCTGCTTGCAGGATGGGGAGAGTTATAATGATAAAGATGTATGGAAGCCCGAGCCCTGCCGGATCTGTGTCTGTGACAGTGGTTTTATCCTCTGCGATGACATAATCTGTGAAGACACGAAAGACTGCCTCAACCCTGAAATCCCCTTCGGAGAATGCTGTCCCATCTGCCCAGCTGACCGCGCCACTGCCAGTGGTCGTAATTTATTTATTTCTTGTTCAATATAAATAAATTACTCGCAGGCACAGCAAATCCCTCCCATGGATGTCACCCATTTCTGCATAGCAGGGACTGGTTATCCATGGGACCCTGGAAGCTGGGGCAGAAAGGAAAGGCCACTTCTCACTTGCAGGTTGGAACCCAGGGAGCCTGAGACACTAGACAGGTGCTTCCTCACCAACACCTCCTAAAGAGAGGCTTCTGGCACCCGTGGAAGTGTAAATGTAATTCCACAAAGTATCCTCTCTGGAATCTTTGTAAATTACTAGAGTCATAAAGCAGATCCAGTGCTCTTGTCAGACTGTGAGTTAATTCCTCCTCTGTCTCCCGCACCTACTCTTCTCTGTACAAGACCCCCAAGTATGTTGTCTTCAGGGCAGAGAGACCTCTACCAGTGAGGCCAGTGAGCGGGGAAACAGATGAGGCAGGCTCCAATGGAACGTTGGTGATGTTTTATCTTTACTTTGATCTTCTTGGAGCTGATCACCAATTAAGAAGCAAGTTCAGGAGGAGTTGGGGGAGGAAAGATGGAGGTGGGACAGAGTCCTGGTGCCTGCACTCAAGCGCATAGTTATTAACTCTTAGAACCAGTGCTGGTAGAGGATGGATATGCAAGTGACCCCTTTCCCAGCACTCAGACGGATGTCTCCCTGCAGTGTGACAGGATGGATTTCTGGATTTCTTGGTTGACTCACTATTCCTTCCCTGTTCTAGTAGAGGGGACACATGAAAGAGGATCAGAGAAGTTGCCTTTCCTTAACACTTCCCCAACATGGGCTCCTTTTTGGGTACAGATGCCCCCATCTTTCTGAAGGGCCCATGCCAGTGAAGTGTTGACTGCCTGTAGGATCTTGCTGCTGTGGAGGGAGTGGGTGGGGGTAGGGGGCTATGATTTGGTCGGTCCTGGCCTCAATGCTCTTTGTAACTCTTCTGTCCTGCTGTTTTTTTGTGCTTGCTTCAAGGAGACCAGCTCTAATGTAAGACTTACTAAGGTCCCCTAATTCTTCTGGGAAGGCTTGGGGTTGGGGAAGGGTTTCCTGTCTCTGGGGGAAAGAAAGACTGAAGCTCCTGAGCTTTCTTTCTCGGTGGCTGATTCCACCTGAGCTCTTTATTTTTGCTTTGTCCTGCTCTTGCTCCATTCCTTTGCATGCTGCCTGCTTTCTGAATAACAAGGTCTGGGGCACCTCCATTCCTATGAGTCCTTGGCACCCCTAGGGCCACCAGTGACCCTAATGCCTCCACATGAGGTTCAGTGGAGTAACTGGCAGCTGTCTCCTCCCTTGGTTATATCCTTTTCTTTGTTTTACACCCTAAAGAGTGTTTAAGTGACAAGAACTGGTGCTTACCTATCTTACAAGTCTTACCTTCTCCTTCTCTATTTTTTCCCCATGCAGGACCACCAGGACCAAAGGTAAGAGAACCCTCTTCATCTATATTTTCTTCTGCAGACACAGTGGGATGTTGATCCAGCCTGTGATTCTTTAGACATCAGAAGATGTCTGTTTCACAGGGTAACTCCACACTGCGGCTGCTGGGCAGTGTATTGTACTTGGGGCTTAGTGGACTTCCTCAGCTAATATTGTGCACGTTTCCTGTTTCAGGGACAGAAAGGAGAACCTGGAGACATCAAGGATGTAAGTACAAATTATTCTTCTTTGCAGTACATCTGCTGTCCTAAATGGTCACATCCTGGGCACTTCCCTAACCAACCATTCTGTGGGTCTCCCTCTTATAGATTGTAGGACCCAAAGGACCTCCTGGGCCTCAGGTGAGAAAAGGAGAAATCCTTTCCTTCACACTTCCCTTACCACATCTCAGTTATTAATGTGCCAGCTCCTGGACTCGCTGTCATCTCACTGTGTTTTTTACCTTCAGGGACCTGCTGGCGAACAAGGACCCAGAGGTGATCGTGGTGACAAAGGTGCCAAGGTGAGTCGAGAGCCACAGTGCTTGATATCGGCAGATTCCCCAGGTCCTCCTAGGCCTGCCACGTGCCTGACTACCTCTCCAAGAGCTGCTCCTAAACAGAAAGAAGCACTGCTTCACACAGGTCCCCTGTTCTCTTTCTGCCAAGGGTGCCCCTGGACCTCGAGGCAGAGATGGAGAACCTGGGACCCCTGGAAATCCCGGACCCCCTGGTCCCCCTGGGCCCCCTGGTACCCCTGGCCTTGGAGGAGTAAGTATCTTTATTTCCCCTCTTCCACTGCTCCTCTAGAAATGTGGCTTCTAAATTGCTACTTGCGCTTACCTGGCCAGCTCCCAGGGCTGCCAGCAGTGTGTACAGAGCCTGTCCCCAGGCTTTGCCCTCAGGCCTCTAATTGAGTAGAATCACATATTAGGCCTGAGACTGGGAGGCTGAGGCTGAATTTTTTATTTTTTTTAACTCATTGGGTTTCCGTAAAGAAAGTCTTTAGTTACCTGGCTTCCTGGCATTTGTACCATGTGGTTGATTCTTGGGAGTGGGTGTAGAAGTTGGGGACAGAATGACTGGGCACTTGTATTTCTCTGGAAGAAGAGTGACCACTGTCCTTGGAAGACATTTATTCCTGATCCTTGCCAAGTACATTCCAAGCAACTATTCATTCTCATGAAAGGGCCCCACTGAGTGAAGGTGTGTGGCTAACATCGTTTTTGGAATCAAACCAGTCAACAAATTATATTATTGCCCAGTTTTTGCAGGTTTGCCATTTTGATGTTTGCTATGTTTTCAATTCTTCAACTTAAATTGGCTCACAGACGCCTACTACATCCCTAACTGAAATATTCCAAGACTGTTGATTTTAGTCCTTTGCTTGGCATTGAAGTCTTAGAGAACAAAGAACACCTTTAGAAGTGATGTTTTGGTTGTGTTTCTCAATATATGTTAAATAATATATGTAATACTCAGCATATAAAAAAAATTCTATAAAATGAAACCCAAGGAACCAGTACTCCTTCAAATAACACTTCATTTTCCAGGGAAATGATTTCACCACTGTTATTCCCAAAAATTACTTCTCAGACATCATTGCTAATTCTGGTCAATGTCCAATGAGTCTCTAACAACTAGAGATTGTCTAAGTAGCATTCTAGCTTAGCTCCAGATATAGCTCCCTAGTGAGTAGGAATGACCTTAGGCCTCTCAGCCTCCTAAGAAGATGTTGGGTTGATTTTACAGAACTTTGCTGCCCAGATGGCTGGAGGATTTGATGAGAAGGCTGGTGGTGCCCAGATGGGCGTAATGCAAGGACCCATGGTAAGGAAAACAGCTGTTCTTTGCAGCCAAAATGACAAAGAGGTGGTCCTTAGCAGAGCCAGAGAGCCTGACAACCTCTGCTTTGTAGATAGTTGCCTACAGCAGCGCTTCTTGGTCAGTTATATAACCTCCCATTTACTTCGGCCTAAACATTTAGCCCCTAATGGTGGCGAATGCCAATTTTGATGATGCATGGGAGCAACTAGGAAGAATGGGATGGAGAGATGTACACAGCTGATGGCTTAGAAAGCCGATTGCTGTTGCTCTTGGAATGAGAACTGAAGAATGCAGACAGCAACTCCTGTTCTCCAGCATCCACAAGACTTCCAGCAGGAAATCTCAGTCCTGCAGCCCTGACTTGGCACATGCTAAATGAAACTCAGACTTTAGTAAACATGGCTGCTGTCCAGGAGAGAGTGAAGCCAGCTTCTCCATCCAAGTGGTGCCTATAAATAAAAAATAGATGGTTGAGTGGGGAGTGGGAAATGAGAGGGAGCAGCCACTGTAGGCCCCTGCCCGTAGAGCTTCTTCTTGTTCTTTGTCTGGGCTTCTGGCTGGGAGAAGGTGGCCCCTGGAGGCTGCTGGTGAAGTGTGTCCAATAAACCTCTCTTTCTGTCCCAATGCAGGGCCCCATGGGACCTCGAGGACCTCCGGGCCCTGCTGGTGCTCCTGTAAGTTTTGGGCCTTTCTCTCTTGGTAGTGTTTCAGATGCTTGTGAAGCTCTTTGATGTCTTAACACAGTTTGGGGTGGGGTCAACCTGGCGTTCTCACTTTAACTTTTTAGGGCCCTCAAGGATTTCAAGGCAACCCTGGTGAACCTGGCGAACCTGGCGTTTCTGTGAGTACCTATGCCCCCCCCCACTCCCCAGGAGCCTCCGATGACAGACCCCTGAGACCCTTCTTTGCTAGGCTCCACCAACTTTCCCACAGCAGGGTGGTCCCGGGGGAATTCAGATGTCACTCCCTAGTGATGGAGAAGCTCTGGCGGAGAGCCAAAGTTGGCAGGACCACCACGCAGCTGCCCTTTCAGTCCCCTTTCTAGGGGTTGCCATGGCCTGTGCTGTCTGCTCCCTCCTACTATGATTGGCTCTGCACTTGGCTCTGACCTTTCTGCTCTTTCTTCATAGGAGAACTGTCTTCCAAAGTTACCATCCCCGAGTTTTCCCCACTGTTAAATGTTACCCTCTGGGACCATCTCTTAAACCCTTGTTTTGTTTATAGGGTCCATTGGGTCCCCGTGGTCCTCCTGGGCCCCCTGGAAAACCTGGTGATGATGTGAGTATACCTGCGTGGGCCAATGAGCCGCTCCTCTGAAAGGGTCCACAGGGCCTGTGTGCCGCAGGGAGAAAGGAAGCACCTGGGGCAGTCAGTGGTGTCCTGGGCGAGTGGCAAGATGATCAGTACTAAACTCCAGCTCTGCCCACCCACTCGAGACTTAGCTTGGGAGTTTCCTGGAGACTGCTTTGGATCCAATGAGAAGGGAAAGAATTAAAACATCATCAACCCTAGGGAACTGAGAAACGACAGAAGGGAGAAGAAAAACAAGGCAGAAAGATGTAAAGAAGGAAAAACCAAGAGGGAATCACTCACCACCCCAACATGATCTCAATTGTAAATGAGTTAGAAAAAGCTCACCCCGAGTCACAATGTCTGCAGAGAATGCAAGCAAAGCAGAGACAAGAGCTGGCTCTCAAGCTACTTTCATGAATATCATGAGCCAGTGAAGTCTCTTGAGGTCAGGGCACACTAGCACAGTCAGCAGAACCCAGGAGAGGAGAGTAACAGCCTGCCAGGGGAGGCCAGGGGAGGCCAGAGGCCAGCAAGGACCGAAAGAATAACTGACCTGTGACAGGCAGTCAGGGAGCAGGAGTCTGAAGGAAGCAGGGGGCAGAGCAGATGGGTGGGCAAGGGTGTGGAGGACTACAGGAGAGACACTGATCTGGAGCACACCACTCCTCATGCTAGTGTGTCTTCTAAGGACAGTCTCTCTCTGTCTCTCTCTCTCTCTAGGGTGAAGCTGGAAAGCCTGGAAAATCTGGTGAAAGAGGCCCACCTGGCCCTCAGGTAAAGCCCCAGCCTCAAAAGTCTCCTTGCATCATCCAGCTCATCCAGTGTAATTACTTCAGTCCAAAGCCAGATACTAGCCATGCCTGTGTGTATCATGTCTTCATGTGGGGATCATGTGTGTGAGCACAAGGAAGCAGGGCTGGAGAGTTCTGGGTTTCTCTAAATGAACTGTCCAGGCGCTGGGATGTGTGCTCCTCGCTGGTGGCCCATGTGAGCTGGCTCTGCAGGCTCTCCAGCAGCCCAGCACAGCCTTTACCCCAGTTTATCAATGTCCTGAGCATCTCTGTTTTGGATTGCAGGGTGCTCGTGGTTTCCCAGGAACCCCAGGCCTTCCGGGTGTCAAAGGTCACCGAGTAAGTACCATGGGCGAGGTCATCAGAAGGAAGGGGTTGCCTACAGGCTGCCTAAGGAGCACTTTGCGGGGTGTGTATTCCTTCCTGTTTGGGTTCCAGAGTGTGATCAAGTGCTTGCTCTTATTCTTCAGGGTTACCCAGGCCTAGATGGTGCTAAGGGAGAAGCTGGTGCCACAGGTGTGAAGGTAAGGATGGGGCGTGGCCAAGAAAATGAAGACTTTATTTCCAGCCACACAGATGCTGTTGTTAGGACAACTGGGGTTGGTTGGGCTTGATCCTAGAGGATGAGGCTCAAGAGCTTGAGGAACTGTCTGTCCCTCATGGAGATGAAGCTGGAGTGTGTCAGCTGAGACCCCAGGCCTTCCAGAAGCTTTCTTGGGGGCAGACACTGACCTTGTGTATCTGTTCTTCCAGGGTGAGAGTGGCTCTCCTGGGGAGAATGGCTCTCCAGGCCCAATGGTGAGTATGGGGGTCCCCCACAGGAGCTGTAGGCATCCACTCTGGAGACCCCCCCCCAGTGCCTGTCAGGTGGCTGCACTTCAAACACCTTTGCTCTTTTTGTGCAAAGTAGATTTTCAGTTTTTATCTGATTATGAGCAAACGGCAACAGCTCTGATTGTAAGCAAACAGCAACCTGTAATGGACGGATGATTTGTTCAACATTTCACCAACATTTCTTTGAAATCACCATGTTCATACATTTCATCTATGCTTCAGTTTTTAAACTTTGTGTTTATTCTCAATGTTTTGGGGAGCTCATCTGTTATAAGAAACAAGCTACGTCAGTAACAAGGTTACGGGCTCCTGAGTCTGGGAGGGGCCTGCAGGTAGCAGACACCACACAGAGTACTGTTAAGCCAACTCGTGCTTGGGCTGTGTGTCTTCCAGGGACCTCGAGGCCTGCCTGGTGAGAGAGGACGGACTGGCCCTGCTGGTGCAGCGGTGAGGAATCAACAAAGCCAAATGGCATCATTTAGAGTTCACAAGCTTATTTCACTTGATCCTCAGGACAAGTCCCTGAGGTGTAGAAAGCATCAACATCCAGAAGGACACACCTTGAGTGTGCCCAGGAAAGAGCCCCAGGCAGGGCCTGCACCATGCTAGAGGAAGGGCTGGGGGGTGAGCAAGGCTCTTTCTTCCCCAGTCTGAATTAGTAGATAACGCCTTCAGCAGCCTCCCCCTCCCTGTCCATCTGGGTGGAGTGTAAGACTTAGCTAGAGCACTGTGCCACTCTGCTCTTTGGGGTTGCTCCCATGATGGTGTCCTAGAAAAAGGTAGCAGAGTCTAGCATCAACTCACCAGGCTCCATACTTGATGCTGCACATCGTGCCTCGTCCCAGGGTTACTTTGTGAGAGGATGAGAGGGCCCTGGGTCTGCCTGGAAACACTGCTGCTTCTATGGATCCACAGGGCCATGTTTGGACTTTGTGAGAGACACTACACCACAGTGGCCCTGCCCTTGAAGAGGCAAGGTTGAGGTGCATCTCTGCTACTGTCCTTCTCTTTCCTGGGTGCCCACCTCTCCTTGCTGGTTCCTGTTCCCACAGTAGTAGAGCTGAAACTGTGTGTGCAAGAGTTGACTTAGAACATTGACTCTGTTGTTTCTGAGCCCTTCTCTACCCAGGACCCTGCTCTGAGGTCTCCTGGTGGCCTTCTGAGCCTGGACTTCCAGAAGGTAGCCGGGCAGCCCCAGACACAGGCAGGCTCATGCAGCTCTCTCCCTTGGCCCAGACTCTGGCATCTTCCCAGCGCTGTCTCAGGGAGAGCTGCAGATGCAGGCCTAGGCCTAGGGCAGGCTTCTCCAGGCAGCATTGCAGCTCCCTTCTCTCACCTTGAGTTCTGGGCTCTCTGCTGGCCGACCTTAGGGATTCTTAAGAACACAGCCTCCTAAAGCACCCTGGCCAGCCCAGGAGGGCTGCAGAAATACTGAAGCTGTGTCTTCCCACTGATTTTTCTTTCACTAAGCTTTGTCTTACTTTCCTGTTGACTTCCAATCTGGATAGTTTCATTCAGGAGAAATGGACCATAGCCTGAGTATTAAAGTATAAACTCCCTTCAAAGAACCCTTCCCTTTCAGCTTCTGAGGAGGGGCAGATGCTGGAAGACAAGGCTTAGCTGGGGAAATGTCCCCTCCTGACCTGCTAGGGTCCCCTGCCAAGGACCAGATTCCAGGCTTGCTTGGTTCATTCTGTCCAGCCCAATGGCTCCTGGGTTAGGGTAGAATTCCCTGGCCCTAGAGGGCCTTGAGACAGAATCTGGAAGGTGCTTACCACTAACAAGGAAACTCCTCGAAATGTGAGTCCTACAGAGAAAACACTGGCAGCCTTGCCTTGCTCTGCAGAGTGGAGTCTCACAGGGCAGAAGCTCAGATGTGGTTCTGGGCCTTTGCTGGTGCCCTATCTCCAGCAAGTAGCTGCTTCCTCAGCCAACAGGAGACATCCTGTGAGTGTCTTTGTTTTCCTCAAGAATAGTTTGGGGAGGCAGAGGACAGGGGAAACCTGGAGTTAACCAGGAGGAGGCCTTAACAGGTCCTTAACCAAGCAGGTTAACCATGCCATGCATGTGCCTCCCTCTGTGTGGTCAGCAAGCCCTAAGTCAAGGTTGTTGCTGCGTGGCTCTTTCATTCTCCTTTTGCCCAGTTCACTGAGTCACTAAATGAGAACTCAGCCTTAAAGGTAGGGATATTTGGGATCTAAATTGAAGTTTCAGAAATGAACGGCCAGTTGGGAAATTACCCAAGGTCTGTTAACCACGAGAACAAGCCCACTGCTGCCTCGGACCGCCCACCCACACCAACACCACAGCAGGTCCTGGTGGTGGGCTGTCCTGCAGCTCGTGCTTTGCCAACCTCCTCATGCTCGGCTCTGGGGCACCGAGACGGTGTCTGTCCAGTTTCCTGGGAGGGTGGGTGCAGCCCTGTGAGAGTGGGATTGCTGGGCCTGTCACACCTCTCATGTGACTTCTTCCTTGCTTACAGGGTGCCCGAGGCAACGATGGGCAGCCGGGCCCAGCTGGGCCTCCGGTAAGTTCAGTTTCTCATTTCCCACTGTTCTCACTAGTTTCGGAAGGGAGTGTGTGTGCCTTGGGTGTGTTGGCGACAGCCTTAGAAGCTTCATTCTTCTCAGGTCCCTGTTAGCAGTTCTGTGTCTTTTTATTGTTTTCCTGTGTTCCAGGGATTAAGCTCAGGGTCTTTGCACTGAACTGCATTTCCAGCCCCTCCCCGCTTTTTTTAAATCATGAGAAGGGATGTCCAAGAAGAATCTTCTTCTTGCCACGTGAATAGTCAGAAATTTGCTTTGCCTTCTGAAGCCAGGCTGAGCAATTCATTCTCCGGCATTCCTTGGGGACACAGACAACAGGGACAATTCCGTCCAGGAATTTTAGCCACAACAGACACAGAGCAAAATCAGTAAAAAGGTGGGGAGGCCATGAGGTAGGGAGGCATCTCCTTTGGGGGCCAAAGGTTCTGCCCAGAATGGCACCTCTGCCACTTTCTCTTTCCAGGGTCCCGTTGGTCCGGCTGGTGGTCCTGGCTTCCCTGGTGCTCCTGGTGCTAAGGTGCGTGCCCTGCTCATCGAGTAGCTCAGAAGCTCCCCATTCCTCTTGCTGGAAGCCTTTTGACACCACCACTCTCCTGAGAAATCGCCCCCATTCCACCCACGCTCCCCACATTGGAAAGCAAGCAAGCAAGCAAGCCGGGCTTTCCAGAGTCATCCTCGAAGGGAGAGTACGATGGGATGACAGAAGCTGGAGGTCCTGTACAGCTTCAGAGTAGGGAGAGGCAGAGGGAGATGGGGGGATCCCACAGACCCTGGAGGGAGCAGATAACCAGGGCAGAGAGGTAAGAAGACAAGCTGGGAATCCAGAAGCTGGGCAGAGGGAGCTGAAGTAAAGTGGGCAGGGGAAGAGGGCACCTTGCTTCCCTCTGTCCCCTTCGCATTTCTGCCTCCTCACTTGGGGTGGTGACCTCCTCCGAGCCACATTAATGGAGTTCTTCCAGAGATTAATAGAGGCCAGTGGGAGGCCAGCCAGTTCAGGGAAAGGCTCCCCTAGCCCAGGAGGGATTCCAGTGTGAATTTCCCTGGGAATGAATAAGGAGCCTCCGCGTGTCACAGGCATCAGGTTGCTTTTACCCTCCTGGGGGTTTCCATGACAACCAGACAGTGTCTGAGGCCCAGGGAGCTGGGTGAAGGAGACTCATTGTGAAGAGGGACAGCGGAAGGTGAGGGGGCCTGACCTTTAGAAAATAATAATTACAAAAGTGAAGCGAGAATGTTCTGAGAAGAAACCTAAGGAGGCCCTGCCCTCTCTCTAGGTCAGCAGCCCCTCCCTCGGGACTTCCTTGTCCAGAGAGCCTGATCGTAGTTAGTTGTAACTTTCAGGGAAAAAGGAAAATAAAGCAGAGCCACTTTGTGGGGGAGGGGGCTGCCAGAGGCCGAGAAGAACCAGGCTGGAGCTGGAGCAGAGCATGTTTCTGCCCTGGCTCTCATGTGCTTCACACAGATTGCTCTGCAGCCAGGTAGGAACGAAGCAGTGCTCTGAGCAGAAATGCTCAAGGGAGCAGAAGTCCGGGTGACTGGAAAGTCACCGCCTCAAGCCTCTCTTCCTTCATGAGTAGAAAAACAGGACAGGGGAGGGGAGATGGCCATCCAGTCCATCTGCCATTATCCTGGTGCTAGGATGGCACAGTGTCCCTGAACCCAGGCTTCTCCGACAGGTGCTGGCAGACCCAGCAGGCTGCCCATTGCTATAACTGAGCAAGCCACTGTGCAGCCGTGACTGTGTGGGGGTTTACAGTGTAGAGGCCAGGAGAAGAACAGAGAAGGCAGGAACAGGGGGTCTTCAGGCTCAGTCTGGTGAGGACAAGAATGACCGTGAGACCTGCATGTGAACTTGTGTGAACATGTGTGCTCACATATAGGGCTAGCGTACACACATAACTGCACACTCAAGCAGCTAGCCCTGAACTGCTGCCTGGCCCCTGGAGGTCTGTGCTCTCTGCTTTTCTCTTCACCTTCTGGTCTCTTTTCAGGGTGAGGCCGGCCCCACTGGAGCCCGTGGTCCCGAAGGCGCTCAAGGTTCCCGAGGTGAACCGGGTAACCCTGGGTCCCCTGGGCCTGCTGGTGCTTCTGTAAGTACAGTTCTTTTTTGCCATGGGACATAGGGCACTCCTGATTCCATGCATCCCTCTGAGGGGCATAGGTCCAATCGCCAAACCTTCCTCCTGCCCAATTCCTTCCCTCTGAACTCCAGGAAGGATGGCTCCCTCTGTCCCCAGTCCTTCCCTTGAAACATGCAGCAGGAATGTCCCTGCATGGACAGCTTTTGACTGGGACCTGCAGGGCCCACAAGTAGCTGGGGTTCATTTTCTACTGCACATTTTACAATGACTCTCTCCTTCTTCAGGGAAACCCTGGAACAGATGGCATCCCTGGAGCCAAAGGATCTGCCGTGAGTGCTGCCCCTGGGCTGGTTCCTCAGGTGGGCTCAATCTTTCCTCCCCTCTCTCTTGATGTGTCTGATTCTGCTCTTGCTGACAGGGTGCTCCTGGGATTGCTGGTGCTCCTGGCTTCCCTGGGCCCCGTGGTCCTCCTGGTCCTCAAGGTGCAACAGGTCCTCTGGGTCCAAAAGGTCAGACGGTAAGAACCCAAAGTGACCCCTATGTTCTGCCTTCTTCCTGTGTTCTCCTGCCCTGGCCTCACTCCAGTGTCCTCTGAGGGCACCTTTTATATGGTTTCGGGAGGTGGGCAGGTTCCGTGGAGAAAACCCTATGTGTCTGCCTCTCTGCTTCATTCAGGGTGAGCCTGGTGTTGCTGGCTTCAAAGGCGAACAAGGTCCGAAGGGTGAAACTGTGAGTATCTGCTTGCCAATCCTGTCTTCCTTGCAGCTACCCTGGGGCACACAGCAGCCCCAACCCACTGTCCCTCACCTGGAGTCATCCCCCCAGCCTGGGCTCTCTTCCATTGTACCTGAACAAGTGAGCTTCATGGGGCTCAGAGGACCCTCTTGGAGCTTCTCCCAGTTTGAACACTTTGAATTTTACGCTCTCTCCTGGGTCGCTTCTGTTCTTCCATGGTGATTCTATGTGTCCCTATTTCGCCAAGTCCCCTAGCACTGAAATGTTGCCAAGATAATTTCTTCTGCACATGGAGCCAGCGCTTGCTCCAAGGCCAGAAGACTCACCCTGTCTTTCTCTGTGTTGGTCCTCAGGGTCCTGCTGGCCCCCAGGGAGCTCCTGGTCCTGCTGGTGAAGAAGGCAAAAGAGGTGCTCGCGGAGAGCCTGGCGGTGTTGGGCCCATCGGTCCCCCTGGAGAGAGAGTAAGTGGATGCAACGAGGAGCCTCCTGCCTGCTAAATTAGTCTTGTTTGGCTGAGTTCTTGCCAAGCCCTGTGACTTTCTGGATAGCACACACCTCTCCTCCAGCCACCACTAAGGAGACAGAGATCCTTATCCTATTTGTGCACCTACCCTTACAATGACACAAAACAAAGAACTCCTTCCCAGGAAGGTGAGCACAGGCCCAAGAAGTTCACCTCTCAGAATCTTGCAGACTGTGGCTCCTGCACCAAGCCAACTCTGGTTGGTGGGTGGATGGGATGGACCTCAGGAGCCTGTTAGGTGAGAAGCTGTTTTCACTCCCTGTCTCCATCCCATTTCTCCCCAGGGTGCTCCTGGCAACCGTGGTTTCCCAGGTCAGGATGGTCTGGCAGGTCCCAAGGTGAGTGGGGAAGGAAGGGTTGGGTCTTCCTTGCACTCATGGTTAGAAGGCATCCCACTGACTCCCTGTCTCCTCTGGTGAAGGGAGCTCCTGGAGAGCGAGGGCCCAGTGGCCTTGCTGGCCCCAAGGGAGCCAATGGTGACATTGGCCGTCCTGGAGAACCTGGCCTTCCAGGAGCCCGGGTAAGTAGGGCAGCTGCTGTTGCCCTTGGCTTTGAGTTCTGCATACACCCACACATCCTTCTTACCTGCTCTCTCCAATCTGTGCCGCCAGGATTGGGAGGTCTTGGGCCTGTCCTTGACACCACCTTCTCTCTCCTGAACACAGGGTCTCACTGGTCGCCCCGGTGATGCCGGTCCTCAAGGCAAAGTTGGTCCATCTGTAAGTCCATCATTCTGGGCTGCGGGGAGAATGGAGGATATCTTCAGGCAGGTGGTGGGAAGGAGTGTTTGGGTGAGGACAGGCTGGTGTGCTGTGAAGTGTGAGAAGTGGAGCAGGGGACAGAGGGTGGGCTCTCGGGCCAGGTGTGACCTGTGCAGTACACTGTGAGCTTTGAAAATGCTGCCCCCCGCAAGCATTTGGAGGCCACTCCTGTGGGAAAGACAAAGCCCAGAGTATGCTTTCAGGGGCAGACTTCGGAGCTCATAGCAGTTTGTTGCAGATGGGCCAGCATGTGTGGACTGGCTGCTGGCCGAAGCTATGGTCAGTCCTAGATGCTCTGCGTGTGACCTGTGCCTGCCACACAGTAGGCATGGTGACGGATGCAAGCAATGGAAGGGTCTGTGTTCTGAGAATGGTGTCATCTCTTTCAGGGAATTCCTGGAGAAGATGGGCGCCCTGGACCTCCAGGTCCTCAGGGGGCTCGTGGGCAACCTGGTGTCATGGGTTTTCCTGGCCCCAAGGGTGCCAATGTAAGTGATGATTCGCTCTTCTGTTTCCTTCCATGTGATGCTACCTCCCTCCTTGGTCCTTGGAGAAAGGATTGGATCCTGAACACAGTTAACACAGGGACAGTGATAGTGGGATCTCTGTCCTGTGGGCTGCTCTGGCCTCTCCTGTCCCACAGAGTGCATGTGATCTGGACAGGGGAGGTCTCTTCAAGGTTCAGGACATCACAGCCATGACACTGTGCCACAGGGAAGTGCCTGGTGGCCTGGATGCTTCTGAACATAAAAGAAGGGAGTGATGCTTGGCTTTACCTCTGCTGCTCCAAGCCCCAGAGTCCCAAGCCTGCTCTACCCCCCACGCCCTCCACAACCTTCCACCTCATGGTCCTGCTCTCTTCTTCCTCCAGGGAGAGCCTGGCAAAGCTGGAGAGAAGGGACTGGCTGGAGCTCCTGGCCTAAGAGTAAGTACCTCTCCCACTACCCATGGCTTGGTGTTGGCTGGACACCAGCAGAGGACAGGGCATGGTCTTGGGATCCTAATTAACAAGAGTTGATTCCTGTGGCTGAACCCACACTGGCCCAGGCCCTTTGGGATCCACTCAGGGAGACTCTGGCTGCTAGAGGCAGCTGTTGGGGGAAATGGGGATCCTTCTATGGAGAAAGGCAGAGACAGTGAAAGGCCCAGTGAAGAACGGGCAGGGAAGGGTGGAATTGAATTCATTTAGGGGATCAAGGAGGACTAGAAACCGTGGGCCAGAGTGCCTCTTCCCAGTAGTCCCGGGAGGTCTGGGGGACTGAAGAAAAGTGTTTACATCATTACATGACTTTTTTCTCTCTGTTTTTTAGGGTCTTCCTGGCAAAGATGGTGAGACAGGTGCTGCAGGGCCTCCTGGCCCCGCTGTAAGTACCTACCCAGCCCTCTGGGTGGCTCTGTGGGAAAGGGCTTGGCAAGTAGAGGCAGGTAACCTCAAGGCCTCCTAGGAATAGAGCTGCCAGATGTGGATCTGGGCTGAACTAGGACACACCCATCCCGAGGGTGATGGGGTGTCCCAGAGGCAGTGTGGTCCCCATCTTGGTGGGTTGGTGGGAGGGAGCACACCTTAGCTGCATGGTGCAGGAGGGTGTCCATCCTGCCCACCCTGCTGACTGTTCTGGGTCCCTCTAGCTGTGGCTCTCAGGTTCTCTGGAGAGCCTTGCCCAGCTTGCCTTCTCTTTTCCTCTATAGGGACCTGCTGGTGAACGAGGCGAGCAGGGTGCTCCTGGGCCATCTGGGTTCCAGGTAGGTGGCTGGACCCAGATTTCTATCCAATTCCTTCCTACACCTGGGGTTCTCAGGGGAGCAGCAGGTGGGACACCAGGGGTCTGAGGCTTTCGTGCCCTCCTGGCTCTCATCACTGTCCCCTTTGGGTCTTCCTTGTGCTATGCCCCCATAAAGGGCTAGGGAAACAAACTCACTCCTCTGTTAACATGTGTAACTCTCACTCTGGCTTTTAGGGACTTCCTGGCCCCCCTGGCGCCCCGGGTGAAAGTGGAAAACCAGGTGACCAGGTAAGTATGGAGCTTTTGGAGCCTGCAACCTGTTTAACTGATGTATAAGAGACAAGGGCAGGAACGCATGAGGAGCCCATGAGGCCCGGGAATGTTCCTGACCTGCATTCCAGCTCTGCACAGATGACACAGTCCGAGCTCAGCTCTCCCGGGGGGATGTTGGGCCCCCTGTAGGAGGGCTAATCTGGGGTGCTCGTGGAGTCCAGGATCTTCACTCTCTCACCTCCTCCTTTGCTCCCCAGGGTCTTCCCGGTGAAGCTGGAGCCCCTGGCCTTGTGGGTTCCAGGGTGAGTGTCCTGTTGTCACCTTTGTTGGGGTTTCCCTGGGCCTGCCCTCTCTGCGCAGTTCTGCCAGGGCCTCCCGCCTTGGTCCCAGGGCCCACTCACCTTCACACTGCCCCTTCCTACTTCTCCCTGGCCTCCTCCCTGCTGATCTTGATGATGAGTGACTCCCCTGTGTCTGCCACAGGGAGAAAGAGGATTCCCAGGTGAACGTGGATCTCCCGGTACCCAGGGCCTCCAGGGTCCCCGTGGCCTCCCTGGCACTCCTGGCACAGATGGTCCCAAAGTAAGTGAGGCTGAGACCTGGGGAACTTTCTGGGCATTCCCAGAAGACACTGCTGAGGGAAGAGAGAGGGAAGGAGCTCAGGAGGAGGAAAAGTAGGAGGATGAGGGGGATATGAAGGGAAGGAAAGAGGAATTGGGATGCAGGCTTTCCAAACTGTGTACCCTGGGGTTCTGGAGGAGGTGCTGCCTACCAAGACTTCAATTCCCCTCCCCCAGGGTGCATCTGGCCCAGCTGGTCCCCCTGGGGCTCAGGGCCCTCCAGGTCTGCAGGGAATGCCTGGCGAGAGAGGAGCAGCAGGTATTGCTGGGCCCAAGGGAGACAGGGTGAGTACCAGCTTTAACGTGCCTCTCCCCCAAGCCTCAATTTTGCCACATCCCTCATTCCCCATCCCTGTGGGGATGAAGGTAGTTGTTACCCTTTCTTGAGAAGCTTGGAGACTCCCAAAGCTCTCAGACTTTGAGTGACATCCTGGCTCCCATCCCTTCATCTCGCTCTATTATTCCTTGTCATCTGTACTGAGGCCACAGGAAATCCTTCTTGGGCAAGGACTGAACTTGGAACTCCAGAAGGGTGGCACTGAGCTGGCAGAGGGTCCTGAAGCGCCCCTCTGAGGCAGCTGCTTTTCTTTTCCCCAGGGTGATGTTGGTGAGAAAGGCCCTGAGGGAGCCCCTGGAAAGGATGGTGGACGAGTGAGTGACTGGTAGTTGTGGAACTTGGGGATTGAGGTGGGACAGGTGCAGGGATGCAACAGATTTCCAGCCCTCTGGGGAGGGAACAAAATCATAGGGTCTTCCCTGTCAAAGCTGGGAACCAGATCGTACCGGGAGCTCTGGGGACCATGAGTGGAAACACCAAGGTCACTGGGTGTGGGGCGCAGGAGACCCTGTGTAGCTTCAAGTGTGTGGCTGACTCTCCTGCCTCCTTCACCCTGCCTTCTCTCTCTCCCAGGGTCTGACCGGTCCCATCGGCCCTCCTGGACCAGCGGGTGCCAATGGCGAGAAGGTGAGTGGTGCCTGGCCTTCCCCACTCTGCTCCCCATGCCCAGCAAGGCTCGCTCTCATCTCCTGGCAGAGATGACATCGTCTCACACATGCACCTCACTCATCATCCATCACCCTCCTGCCACTGGTGCTGCAGGGGTGAGGGGTGGGGGTCCTCTCAGCAGTGAAACCACTAGCTCTGTGCCCTCCTTGGTAGAGCAGCTGGACAGGGGTGAGGGCGGAGGCCATGCAGAGCTGAAGGAGAGACTGAAACAAGGAGAAAACAGGCAGGGGTTCCCGGGTGCCCTTGGCTCTTGAGGGCCCCACTCTGATCTATCTCATCTCTGGCTTCCCCTAGGGAGAAGTTGGACCTCCTGGTCCCGCCGGAAGTGCTGGTGCTCGTGGTGCCCCGGTGAGTAGCTGCTCCCAGCTACGCCCTTAGCCTGCTTGCAGTCTTCCCCACACAGCTTCCTCTCTGCCCAGGATGTAGTCACAGCACAGGGCCTTTGGGCCACAGATCCTCTGCTCCAGAGAGGCTTTCCACCCTGGGTCCCTTCATTTGAGACTCAGACCACATTCAGATGCCCTCTGGGGGTGACTGGTCATGAGACTGGGCGGGGGGCTTTGGGCTCTTGAGAGGGCACAGAGGGCGGCAGCCAGTGGCACCTGACCTCTCCTGACCTGCTCCTCACAGGGTGAACGTGGGGAGATTGGGCCTCCCGGACCTGCTGGGTTTGCTGGACCTCCTGTGAGTATTTCCACTCATCCAGATCCTACCCCTTGCCACAGGCTGGCTCCATAGCCAGCAACCTTCTATTGTGTGGAGGAGGGATGGACAGAATTTCAGGAAGAGGGAAACGGACTCTCCCCTGTTCTTTCACACTTCCGTAGGAATGTAACAATTCTGCCTTAGACCCAATCTTCATATCCAGACTGTACACATACACTCATGCACAGTCCTGGAATCTCAAAGGCTTGGCTTGCCCCTCCCTCACCCGTCCCCACCTCTGGTTACAGGGTGCGGACGGACAGCCTGGTGCCAAGGGTGAGCAAGGAGTGGCTGGACACAAAGGTGACGCTGGTGCCCCTGGTCTTCAGGGCCCCTCTGGAGCTCCTGGGCCTCAGGTGGGTAAAGCCCAGCTCCCCGAGAATGGTTCCCATGGGGCATGGGTGGCTGGGTGCAAGAGGAGAGGCCGTGGTAGACAGAACAGAGAAAGAATGGCTAGAAGCCTGGGAGACACCCCGCTGTCAGACAGTGTCTGGGGTGCGGTGCGGGGGGCACCCAGATGGGGTGTCGGAGGACCGGTACAAACTACAGACAGTGTCTCCACTGACCACAGACAGCCTGGAGACAGTGGATCCCCTAGGGGTGGGTGAGGGGACTGGAAAGGCTTTCCCAGAGGTGGGACCTTCTGTGGGTGTCTGCTTGGCTTCTCTGGACTCTTCCTTTGGTGGGGTTGGTAGCTGCATATATGGCAGCTTCTCCAGACGGATCTTACTGCCCGGAAGCTGTGCTCTGAACACCTAGCCCTCAGGAGGACAGCGCTGGAGCTCAAAGTCTCCCTGTCTCCTTTCCTTCCAAGGGTCCTACTGGAGTGACTGGGCCAAAAGGAGCCCGAGGTGCTCAAGGCCCCCCGGTAAGTGAAGCCCTCCACCCTCACCCCATCCTGACTCACCAAGCTACTTGATTCCTAGGGTGCTCAGGATCCTCCTCCTCCTCCCCCTCCCCC
>NW_022900927.1:6335548-6392105 GCF_012274545.1 Fukomys damarensis
CCCCTCCTCCTTCTCCTCCCCTCTCAGTCCTGTTCATGCCCAGCCTAAGCCCATTCCTTGCCTGGTGAAGCAAGAGCATCTCTCTGCTGGCTCAGTCATCCTGGAAGTTCCCAGCTCTCGCCTGGCTGCCCATGTACCCTGTGGGTGGGAGGTACCTGACTCCATGGTCCAGAGGGGATCTTTCTCCCTTTCTAGCTCCCCTCGTGCTGATTTACAGCCCCCTGTTGCTGCGACACCCCCTTTGCCCCTCCCCTGGCCCCTGCTGGTTTGATTCTTGGCCCTCCTGAGGGCCCGAGGTATTCAGAAGCTGTCCTCTCCTCACATAGGGAGCCACTGGATTCCCTGGAGCTGCTGGCCGCGTCGGACCCCCAGGCTCCAATGTAAGAGTCACTGTGGCTGGGTTGGGGTGTCCAGCTGCCCTTAGTGTGGGACAGTGAAGTCCCCATAGGGGAGCTGCTTCCTTGAGGCCAAAGTGGCAGCCTGGTGGGGAAGGGAGAGACAAGTTTTCACTCCTTCATTTGTTCCTCTTAGGGCAACCCTGGACCCCCCGGTCCCCCTGGTCCTTCTGGAAAAGATGGTCCCAAAGGTGCTCGAGGAGACAGTGGTCCCGCCGGCCGAGCTGGTGACCCTGGCCTCCAAGGTCCTGCAGGACCCCCTGGCGAGAAGGGAGATCCTGGAGATGATGGTCCCTCTGTAAGTCCTTGCCAGGCTTGTGCCAAGGTCCCTAGTGCATGGTTGTGAGGCAGGAGGTTGTAGGGGCTGTGGGATGGGGAAGAGCACTGCAGTTCTGTCAGCTCTCCTCTCCTGCCCCTCCTCTCCTAGGGTGCCGATGGTCCTCCGGGGCCCCAGGGTTTGGCTGGTCAGAGAGGCATCGTTGGTCTGCCCGGACAACGTGGTGAGAGAGGATTCCCAGGCCTGCCTGGCCCATCGGTGAGTGACAGGTGCTCCTCCTTCTAACCCAGCTGGACAGCGTCTGCTGCTGCAGTGGCCAGCCTTGGCAGGAACCTCGCAACCCATGTCTCTCACCTACCCCACACTCTCAGAACTGTCTCTTCACCAGGCCTGTCCCCTGAGAGAGGTTGTGGAACCCACAGGGGTGTCCAGGGTGTGCACTCATGGTCTTTATCTCTGTCCCAACAGGGCGAACCTGGCAAGCAGGGTGCACCTGGCTCATCTGGAGACAGAGGCCCTCCTGGCCCTGTGGGGCCTCCTGGCCTGACTGGTCCTGCAGGTGAACCTGGACGAGAGGTGAGTGGGGAATCCCCTTGGTGCGATCCTGACTAGGGAGAGGGCCCAGTGCATCTCTGCCCCAGGCCAGCCAAGTCGCAGGACCATGGAGAAAGGGATGGCATGTGAGCTGATAGGCCCAAGAGCCTAGTGCCGTGGGAGGCCACGGTGGGGAGACAGCACAGCAGCATAGACATTGCACACAGGGAAAAAGGAGGGCAAAAGCTTTGGCTCCAAAGTGCTAGATGAACAGAAGAGAACAGGCCTGGGCTTCGGAGGAGAATAAGAGGGTGAGGTAGGGCAGGGCAGGGAGCAGCTCTAACCATATTCTTGTTTCTCTTTGTCCAGGGAAGCCCTGGCGCTGATGGGCCCCCGGGCAGAGATGGCGCAGCTGGAGTCAAGGTGAGTATCTTGGGTCCCTGTGTGCACCGGACCTTAAAGGTCAGCCAAGCGGGCAGGCGGGCATTAACACTGTCTGTCTAGAAGGAACTCCTGTCCTCTTCTGGAATGTTCTGTCCTGAGCCTGAGGTCTGTCCCCTGACAGGGTGATCGCGGGGAGGCTGGTGCTGTGGGTGCTCCCGGAGCCCCTGGGCCTCCTGGCTCTCCTGGCCCCTCTGGCCCAACTGGCAAGCAAGGAGACAGAGGAGAAGCTGTGAGTATCCTAGATTCAGTAGGAGCTGCTGGTGAGGTGGTAGCCATGTGAGCGTGGAGCACTGCCAGGATTGACCTCCCCTGCGCAGTCCTTGGGTCCGGCGGTCTCTGGACTCCGGGCAGCCATCTCCGTGCTCAGCCCAGAGTCAGGTGTAGAGGGCTGTCCCTGTCCCTCACATTGCTCTTTCTTCATGTCACTCGCACTCTTTCCTTCAGGGTGCACAAGGCCCCATGGGACCTGCAGGACCAGCTGGAGCCCGAGGAATCGC
This sequence comes from Fukomys damarensis, assembly GCF_012274545.1. Taxonomy (NCBI): domain Eukaryota; kingdom Metazoa; phylum Chordata; class Mammalia; order Rodentia; family Bathyergidae; genus Fukomys; species Fukomys damarensis. Next base: position 6,337,696 of record NW_022900927.1, read on the forward strand.
GGTGAGTATCAGAGTATCCTGTGCTGCCCAGAGGGGCAGGCTTAGGTCAAGCAGGGCTCTTGCTGGCCCTTATCTGCTCTAATCCATGTCCGTCTTATTCCCAGGGCCCTCAAGGCCCCCGAGGTGACAAAGGAGAAGCTGGAGAGGCTGGAGAGAGGGGAGTGAAGGGACACCGAGGCTTCACTGGCCTTCAGGGTCTGCCCGGCCCTCCTGTGAGTGTTGCTGTCTGAGTGGTGCTGCCCAAAGCCTCATGCTGCTCAGAGCCCACCTGTGCTTTGTCCGCTGCCCAGGCAGCTCAGGGTCACTGACAGAAACCCCCTGGGCTGCCTCAGGGTGGAGAGGGAAGAGGAGGAGGAGGAAGAGGAAGAGGAGGAGGAGGAGGAGGAAGAGGAGGAGGAGGAGGAGGAGGAAAGGGGATGGGAGGGACACACACCTGCTTTCCACCTCCCCAGGTAGGCGGTTTTATGTGTTTGTCTGTGCTGATCTCTGCCTTTTGCTGCTTTCTTCCGCAGGGTCCTTCTGGAGACCAAGGTGCTTCAGGTCCTGCTGGTCCCTCTGGCCCTAGAGTAAGTGAGCTGGAGTGAGAGGGTGGGGTGAGCCCTCCCAGAGGGGTGGGAGTTCTGAAGGGGAGGGGACACTGCTGCCTCCCAGGTACCCAGAAGGTACCTAGAGAGAGGTAGAGCCAGTTTTCTGGGAGGAGTATGAGGCCACCTCTACACATCAGCCTCCAATGGCAGGATTTTGTAGACGGGAACTCAGGAGGGTGGGAGAGCCATGAAAGGAGCCTGCTGGTCCTAGGCCAAACAGAGACCAATTTCAGGCACTGTGGCTCAGCAGTGTCCCCGTCCCATCAGGGTGGCCACCTGACCAGCCATGCTACCTGCTAGCCTCTGCTCCTATCTTATTACCTTTTCTTTCTCCTGGCCTGTAGGGTCCCCCTGGCCCCGTTGGTCCCTCTGGCAAAGATGGTGCTAATGGAATCCCTGGCCCCATTGGGCCTCCTGGTCCCCGCGGTCGCTCAGGCGAAACTGGCCCTGCTGTAAGTGTCCTGACTCCATCCCCGCTGTCTGAGGTGTCCCCAGAATCTCTCTGGCGCTTGGGACCTCTGTGGAGGTGTGGGCCTACAGCTCATGGTGATGGTGTACTTTATCCCGAGGTCTCCTCAGAGGCAGGGGATGAGGAGGAACTGGGAGATGCTATGGTTTGCCTGGTCCTGGGGACTGGGAAGAGGATACTCTAGTACACTGTAGGAGCTGGGGATAGACATAGGAGGAGCTCCTCCCCATGGTTCATGCCTGACCTCTGCTTCCTGCTGCAGGGTCCTCCTGGAAATCCTGGACCCCCTGGCCCTCCAGGTCCCCCTGGCCCTGGCATCGACATGTCGGCCTTTGCTGGCCTAGGCCAGAGAGAGAAGGGCCCCGACCCCCTGCAGTACATGCGGGCTGACCAGGCGGCCGGTACCCTGAGACAGCATGATGTAGAAGTTGATGCCACGCTCAAGTCTCTCAACAACCAGATTGAGAACATCCGCAGCCCCGAGGGCTCTCGCAAGAACCCCGCTCGCACCTGCCGGGACTTGAAACTCTGCCACCCTGAGTGGAAAAGCGGTGAGCCTGGAGGACAGGGTCCCCCCCCCCAGAGATGGCATGGCTGCCTTCAGCAGCAAGGTGAAGGTGCCACTTAGCACAGGGCAGGAAAGTTCTAGCAGATAGCTGCTTCCCTATCTCACCTGTCCTGCCACAGCAGCAGTGACTGGGCAGGGGGTGTCCATCCCCTGGGGGGCACTTCTCAGTCCCTTTTTACCTGTGTTCTTCCCGATCTCCTGGGCCCTGTGTCCTTTGTCTTCCTTCTCCTTTCTGAACCTCAGTCTCCCTGCAGGCCCTCTGTCTCCGAGTCAGCCTGGCCCCTGTGGGACTTTGAGCCTGATGGGGCACTGCTCTTTCTGTGCAGGAGACTACTGGATTGACCCCAATCAGGGGTGCACCTTGGACGCCATGAAGGTCTTCTGTAACATGGAGACAGGTGAGACCTGTGTCTACCCCAGCCCTGCCAATGTGCCCAAGAAAAACTGGTGGAGCAGCAAGACCAAGGAGAAGAAGCACATCTGGTTTGGAGAAACCATCAATGGTGGCTTCCATGTGAGTATCTGGGTGCTTCAGGCCCAAGTTGGCTTTTCAGTCTTCGTTTTTTCTCTCCATGGGTGTTTTTAGTATCTCCCCCAATTCTCCACCAGCTTTTCTTTGGTCCTGAGAGGAAGGAAAGAGGAGGAAGAGTTTTGTTCCTCATTTAGAGTCGGAAAAGAGGTTCTCTGAGATTGTTCTACTCCCCGGAGGCAAAACTACCCATTCCCTGCTGCCCAAGCAGCCCCTCGACTCCTGAGCCCTGAACTGTGGGCTCTCCTGAAGCCCTGGACCCTAGTGAGTGCTGCACCAGGCCTCACAGCTGCCTCTCTACCCCCACAGTTCAGCTATGGAGATGACAACCTGGCTCCCAACACTGCCAACATCCAGATGACCTTCCTACGCCTGCTGTCCACGGAGGGCTTCCAGAACATCACCTACCACTGCAAGAACAGCATTGCCTACTTGGACGAAGTAGCTGGCAACCTCAAGAAGGCCCTGCTCCTCCAGGGCTCCAATGATGTGGAGATACGGGCTGAGGGCAATAGCAGGTTCACATACACTGCCCTGAAGGATGGCTGCACGGTGAGTGGAGCACCAGTGAGAAGAGCTGCCCAGGGTAGGGTAGGTTGGAATAGGGCCGAGGGTTGGCCTGCAGCAGGTTTCCTGTCCTAAAGTGACAGGATCATCAGCAGTGCGAGTTTGAGGAGTTATGTTGAGAAGACAAGCTGAGTGACAGGTGAGGGAGAGGTACATGTTGTTCAGTCAGCTTGTCCGCTCCCTGGCTTAGAGGAAATAAAGCCCTGCCTGGTCCTCAGTGACTCTTGTAGATGAGTAACTTGTGACATAATATGAATGGGCACACGCATTCCAAAATAAACACATATTGAGGAAGGGCTCATAGATGAGGAGCCCACTGTGAGGGTGAAGAGGGTAGGGGATAGGTTGTGGGAGGGGGGCTCTGCCGAGAATAGGAGTTGAAGAGGAGAGGGCTTGAGCAAGTCAAGAAGAGGTCTGGGGTACTCACAAAGGTGGTTGACACTTTGTGGTTGCTTAGTTTGGGGGTCCTGGGAAGCTGGCACTGGACTGCAAGGCATCTACTGAACAGCATCTCCTCTCTTTCTCCCTAGAAACACACTGGTAAGTGGGGCAAGACTGTCATCGAGTACCGGTCACAGAAGACCTCACGCCTCCCCATCATTGATATTGCACCCATGGACATAGGAGGGCCCGAGCAGGAATTTGGCGTGGAGATAGGGCCTGTCTGCTTCTTGTAAAAACCTGAACCCAGAAACAACACAATCGATTACAAACCCAAAGGACCCAAGTACTTTCCAATCCCAGTCACTCTAGGATTCTGCACTGAATGGCTGACCTGACCTGATGTCCATTCATCCCACCCTCTCACAGTTTGGACTGTTCTCCCTTCTCTTTCTAAGAGACCTGAACTGGGCAGACTGCAAAATAAAATCTCGGTGTTCTATTTATTTATTGTCTTCCTGTAAGACCTTTGGGTCAAGGCAGAGGCAGGAAACTAACTGGTATGAGTCAAACGTCCCTTGAGTGACTGCCCCCAGCCCAGGCAAGAAGGCTCTCCCTGCAGATACTGGACGCAGGAACTGTGTGTCCTACACAATGGTGCTATTCTGTGTCAAACACCTCTGTATTTTTTAAAATGTCAATTGATATTAAAAACAAAAAAAATTATTGGAAAGTATACATTGGTTTGTGTTTTGTTCTTGAGTTTCTACTCTGTTAATTCTTGATTTTGTGCGAATGCCCAAATGGGGTCCTAGGTCCTTCTTCTGGTGACTTTTCAACCACTAGTGAGGACACTAAAGTCACACTGCCTAGTTTAGTGACCTCATACACACAGACTTAGCTCTCCTATAACACTTGACCAGGCATGGAACCCAGCGGTGAACTGGGGTCAGAAACCAAGTATATTTATTAGTCAGCTTCCTGTTGCTACAATGAAGGACCTGACTATGAAGTAAAGAAGGCTTTCTTTGGCTGACAGTTCTGGAGGTTTCAGTCCAAGGTCAAGCATTCCTCAGGCTGCCATCATGGCAGTCCCTAGAGCAGTCCATTCTCACATCATGAGCCAGGAAGCAGGGAGTGACAGGAGGCCAGGGTCCCACAGAGGCCCACACTGTCCTCTGAAAGGATGGGATCAGTGACCTTTCCACAAGACCCTACCTCTCGTGGTTTTCACCACCTCCAAATAGCATCAACCTAGGGGCCAAGCCTTTAACACATGACCTTTGAGGGACACTCTCCATATTCAACCGTAGTATAGGATTTGGGAAGGGAGGCACACCTAGGGATGGCCTTGCTATGGGGAGCAAACACTGATCTCAGCTTTACAGCAGATAGTGTAAGAGGCAGGATGCCCTGCAGGGGTGGGGGTGAGACCGGTGCAGGCCATATCCTGCTGGGTGAGAAACACGCGGAGGAAAGGTGAGGTGGAGGGAGGGTGATTTCGTCAGGAACCGTGAGAAGTGTACATAAGTAATCTGGGGGATCATTTCCTCTTTCTATAAGACTTCTAGGTCAAGGACAGGAGGGAGAGTTAACCCCTGCCCCTCTTACCTTCTCATTTCTTTCTCACTCTTTCATTTCCTGGGTCTGCATTTAAGCCTCCCACAGACCTCTGATCACCAGACTTACAAATGAACAGCCCTCCTTTTCCTTGCCACCAGTTGTCCCTTCCGATGCTTTGGGTACGTGTGGCAGAAATGAACAAGTCGTGCCCTTTTACCTGAGAGGGCCTTGGTGGTGGCGCCACGTGAAAGGGACAGGTGTCTGGAAAGCAACCAGAATCATAATGGCAGAATAGCATAACACGGATTCCAAAAGATACCTGCCCTTGCTGATAAACCAGAGCCATGAGTTCTTTGCCCCTTCCTCCCATCCCTCCCTCCCTCCTCTAGATTAAGACTGAAAGTTTCTGAATTAAAGAAATAAAAATAAACAAAACACAATTTTGTTGGATTTGTTTGCATTGAAACTCAACTCATGTACATTCAGTTGAATGAAGTGTATCTTACCATGACTAACTCATGGCGAAAGAAAGGAGTAAAATGATACAACAATTTTGTAAACAAAGACTAACTAGCTCGTAATTAAAAACAAACAAGGCCTCCATCTACCAAGAGCACTAATGAGGGTAAGGGGAGAGAGGTGAGAGATGCAGATGCTTAGAGGCCCTGAACGCTGTGAGGAGCTGTAAGGCTGAGCTGATATTCCAACCCTCCAGCCCCATTCTGCTGCCTTGCTTACCCTGCCCACTTGGAATAAAGTTGTTCAGTAGATGGTGGCCATGCTCTTAGACCTCTAGAAGAGAAACCCATGGGGATCCCGGTGATTCTGGCAGCCTACCCTTTTCCCGCACCTAGTAAAACCTAGAGATACTAGCAACTGCTCCACAGAGAGTGGAGGAGACAAACAGCAGGAGGAGCTCGTGGGGCAGGGGCTGCGGGTGGAACAGGAGGCTCTGTGTCTGCCTGTGTCTGTGGTCAGGGCCAAACGCACTGGTCTGGCTGCCCACTCCTACTGCTCCTGTGTCCAGCCCAGCCTGAACACCAGAATCACTGCTGATTCCCCTTCCCCGAGGCCCCGGGAAGGACAGAAGTTCTCTCCAGCCATAGTACCTGTCAGACAGATTCCCGAATGAGCAGATGGAACAGACAGAGCCAGCTCACTGACGGGGAAGGCTTGGTCAGGTCACTTTTCCTGTCGTGAGCTTCCTGCTCTCTATGAAAGTGGCACCAGAAGGCTTTGGATTGGGATCCAGCTGTTTGAGCACAAGCGAAGAATTACTTTCAAGCCCCTTGGGTCCTGGGTAAATCATGCAACAACTTCTGACACGGTGTTCCTTTTTGTTTGTGGTGCTGGGGGTTGAACATAGAGTCTCTGCACTGAGCTGCATCCCCAGCCCTTTAAAAATATTTATATTGCAACAGGGTCTCACTAAGTTGTCTAGGCTAGGCTTTAACGTGTGATTCTCCTGCCTCAGCCTCCTAGAGTGCTGGGATTGCAGGTGTGTGCCACCACACTTGACCTAGTGTTTCTTTCTAAGTTAAGGGACACAGAAACTTAGAGGAGTGCTGACAAAGTAATAAGACTTTTACTTATAGGGGAAAAGAATGATTACTCTGCCTAATAACAAAAACATCTGGGACACAAACTGATTCATGCAAAGCTTTTAACAAATAGCTCAGTAATAGCTTAATGATTTGTTCCATACTTTGGGCTAGCATCCCTGGAATAGTTAACCCACAGATCTTGGGAGTCCGGCTGTGGGGCAACCAGGGCTGCAGCAAAGTTGGTGAAAGTAAACTGCAGCCTACAGTGGCCTGGCCAGTGTAAAAGTTTGCAGTGGAGTCACAAACTTCTAGCTAAGTCTCTGCACAGAATGCATCAGAAATTGCAATTTTTGGTACTTGGTGGATGTTCAATAAATACATGGAATGAGTATGCATATAAATGGAGATTTCTGTATGCTGTAAGTCTTTGGCCAAGTGACCCAATATAAATAGTTTAAAATAAAAGAAGAGGTCACACTGCAGGTCAAGCTTTCACAACAGAGAAGCTATCAGTCACAGGGCCTCACCTCCAGGAAACACTCTGCAAACTTTTTTTTTTTTTGAGACAAGATCTCATTACGTAGTTCAGGCTAGGCTTGAATTCACTATGTAGCCCAGGCTGGTCTACAACTCACAGCGATCCTCCTGCCTCAGACTCCTGAGTTCTGGGATTACAGGTGTGCACCACCACACCCGGCCACTCTGCAAAGTTCCATCCACTGGTAACACAGAGGTGACAGTCGTGATGCCTGAGTCAATCACTTACCCTAAATTGGGGCTGCTGAAAGGAAATTCTGGATAGTTGTTCAAGAATTGACAGCTATCATGAGAAAACTATGCAGAGCAGCCCAAGGTACAGTGTTGGACACTAAGAATATAAGTAGATACGAGAATTGGTAATATTGAGACCCAGCTGACATGTTTAAAACTCAATTGCTGCCATTTAAATATTAACAAGATTTTAAGGTAATATCAGGAATACTACTGAAGCACATGGTCACAAAAAATTATTCAAAAGTGAGGTGTCTGTAGGAGCAGCTTTTTAAAAATTACATGGAAAAATATGGTACAGAGACCATTTGGGAAATGGGAAAACTACAGAGCAAATACAGCAGTGTATACGAATCTTTACATGTTCAGGGCGTGTTCTTGCCCTGTGCAAGTGGTGGCCGTCCCGCGTCAGCAGTGACCACTGTCACACACCTGTGCACACGCGTCAGAGTCCAGTCTGCACTGAAGCCCCATGCTCAACCCTCTGTTGTGTCACTCAACGATGCTGTCAGCCAAACAGGAAATTCAGCCTTAGCTTGAAGATTCAGAGTGTAAAGATCATCAAGGAAATACTGAAAATCAAACTAAGGAAGGAGAAAGAAACCTCACATACAACCGGCCACCAGCTGTGGCTCTGTAAGCCTCCCCTGTTGCGAGGGCAGGCACCTACCTACCTCGGCTGAGTCCTGGACCTAACCACTGAAGATTCCATGTCTGCCACCGTGCAACTGTAGCCACCCTTTGGCCAAACCGGTGCAGGCAGTTAAAGAAACTTCCAACTTAAACCACAGTCCTATCCTTCAGGATGGAAGCCAGTTTGGGAAGCCAAGATCCCTCTTCCGGTATTTTTGTCCCACCATTTCCAACCTCCAGGGGGCACTGTGTGCCCTGCTCTGGAAGAGCAACTGGGCAGCCAAGTGCCTGGAGAGGCAGGCGGAAAGTGGGTCAGTTTGCTGCAACAAGTGCTCACAGGGACAGAGACCACGGTCAGGTGTCCTTCTCTCTCTTTCCCATAGTGCATTCGGGGTTGACCCACTTGGCAGGCAACTATTCTATGGTTCCCCAGGCAATTGAAGGAGACACAAATCAATCAAAAGCAGGATTTATTTGTCTATCAAATCCCCAATCCATGTTCCAGCCAATGGATGAAGGGTAAGTCAAGGCTCACAAAGATTCTTGGTAGAAACAACTAACTTTCTACAGGAGACTCCCCCTCAAAAAAAATGCTGTCTCCTAGACATCTGGGAACAGATGAAACAAATGCATATCAAGTGGGTCCGTGCTGTCTCCTTTTGGGTGCTGCAGGGGCCCCTCCCGGTTGCCATCTCTGCCCATGAGGCACTGACTGAGCTGCAGCTGCGCTGTCTTATCTGGCTTGACCACTCAGACCCACGGTATAGCTCCACTTTATCATGCCTCAAGAAAGGCTGAGGAGACCTGAATTAAATTCTTCAAACCTTTATCAAGTGCCAACTATTTGCTGGGCACAGGCTAGGCACTGGGCAGTGATTCTACTGGCTCTGGGAAACACACATGGGGCTGGACAGACTTCCCCTAAGTGGCAGAAAGGTGTTTGTTGGGAGGTAACAGAGCCAATTCCTCCTCTGCTTCAACCACCTGGGGTCAGTGGTGAACTCTGGCCCTGCGAACAGATGCTGGGCTCTCTTCTACAGGTGCTGCCATGGAGAACCATGCTGAGAGCAGGTGCTACACAGCTGTGGAATTTGCTCCACAATCCACATAGTGATGCGTCTCCAAGGAGCTCTGGGTCATGAGGCCGATGTATGAAATCTTCACCGAAGTTCTACACAAAGGAAAACCAAGAAGAGATGAAATAAGCAAAAAATACCTGCCCAATTTCTTGCAAGTTCAGGCAACAATATCTGTGGACCCTTTTGTTTGTTTGTTTGTTTTTTTGGTACCAGGGATCGAACTTAGGACCTTGTGCTTGCAAGGCACAAGGCGGTGGAACCACTGAGCTACATCCCTGGCCAACAAATCTTGATGGTTATATAACCAGGATATCAGAAGACCTTTCCATGTCCACGGCCCCCTACAACAGAACTCTCTGGTCCAAAATGTCTACTGTGCTGAGGCTGATAAACCTCACTGTAATCCTCATACTTCAGATGTCTACAGCAGAGCCTGTCACCTACAAACAGAACAGTCATGGTCCAACATAACCCTAAAGATCCATGACTTGCAGTGACCCGGGTGGCTAACGAGTCAGTCTGGTCACATGTCTGTACTTATGCCCTGAGAAAGCTCTTCTGTTCTTCACTGGTCTCATTAGGATTCCGAAGGGATCCCTTATGTTTAATCAAACCAGACCCCATTTCATGGAGAAAATCGCATGTTCCACTGTTCACTGTGGCTTTGCAGGGCATCTGGCTACCACATCAAGGGAACCCCAAGGGTGTCCTGGGTCTGCTGTGAGAATGGGAGTCCCTCTTTGGCTACACCTCTCTGACAAAGGACTAAAAGTTCACAGGACCTGATGGTTCTGGCTCAAACACAAAGGCCATCGAGAGAGGTAAACAAGTGACATACCGCATGAAGATCACTATGTTGTGCACCAGGATACCAGGTACTGTGCAGAAGAAGCTACCAAAGAGAAAACACGGGAATGGTCAATTTTCTATAAAATAAAACAAAAAACCAAAAGAACCAGTAGAGGAGTGCTGAGCCACACTGTCAAATTACTTGGGGTGCCTTCTCTCCCCCACACCCACCCCGTTCTAGGTGACCACGTCCACTAAGTCTGAGCCACCACGAGTGTCAGTCTCATCTTTCCGCACCGACGCCCTTTTCTATCTTGTCGAGCCCATCACAGAAACACTGCAGCTTGGTGATGTTTCTAGTGGCTTAATGTTCTTTTAGAAATTCAAACACTTTTAATCACATATCAAATGACATCTTTTTCAAACAAACATAAAGACGGTCAAAGCTAAGGAAGGATCCCACAGGCCAACCAACGCTGGGACTTCAGGCAGGGCCAGGCTCCAGTCCACTGAGTATCACTCTGAATCCATTTATGTGGTGGAAAGTGCACATACAGAGAACACTGTGCTTACTAGACATAGGAAAATGGTCCTCCCATCTCAGCCTTCGCAGTAAAATTCACCTGAAAAGACACCAAGTCAACCAGGGAAGATGGGCACAGACAGCACTCTTCTCAGTAACCCACAGTCCCTAGGCCATTCTTCTACCACATACAAAACATGTCCCTAAGACTGTCCTTGATACAGTCTATGAGCCTCTAAGAAATGCTTCAGACCTCTTCCTTTTTTTTTTTTTTTGGTACCAGGGGTCCAACTCAGGACTTTGCACTTTCAAGGCAGGTAGCAGCACTACTGAGCTAAATCCCCAGCATCTTCCCATTTGAGGCTAATGGACCTCAGACTATAATACCGCCTCTTTTGGATTTGTGGAAAGTCTCTTTCTCTTACAAATTTTTTGGCTCCAAATACTTAAACGCTAGAGCTATTTCTTCCCCCTTCTCTATAACTGTTCATAATCACAATATCCATCAGGTCTTCCCCATCCAACAGTGTCTTTAGGTTCAAACAAAGAGGCACAGGAAAGAAACCCAGCTATAGCATTCCCACAGCACCCACTCTCCTACGCTACAGCAGAGCTTGGACAAACAGCATACCTGCTGCTCACTCCGAGGGGGAATGAGGGAGATATTCGTGGTCACATATGTGCCAACCACTGTGTTCATGTACTGGACCTGGCTGGACAGGCTGGTCACTGCCACAGGGTAGAAGTTGGAGTTCCTGATTTTCAGGGTGGCCTGCATCAGGGGAAGGAAACAAGTGTGTGTGTGCTGGGTCCCAGAGTGGCAGGGACACTACGCAGGAAGCAAGGCACCCAGTCTTACCGTGATGGCGAGGATTACGAGAGAGTCCTGTTTATTAAATGTGACTTTCACCACTTTGATGCCGTCATCATCCACAAGGACCGAATGTGGGAACAGGAAGAAAACCACCAGACCAGATGCCAGGAGGCACAGCAGGACAGACAGAAGAACATACTGTTTACTGCAAAAGATCCAGCACATGACAAATGAGGCAGGTGGATATCAACATCCACATTAGTCAAGATTACATGCAAAGCCAGATGAAGGGGAAAGTGAAAGCATAAAGAAACAGGAAAACAGGCAAGAAGGCATTGAGTGGGAGAAGCCTTTCTCAACCCATCTGGACACTACTCGCACCCTGTGAACAGAAGCTGAAGAAAGGAGCTACATGGACAAAGGTATTTCCTCACCTCCCAGGACACTTAACCTCCCCAGCCCCTTCCCTTACTTGGCCCTCAGAATGCATATAGCTTCAATTTTCTTTCCCCAGATTGTGATGGGGGGCAGAGAGATCCCTTTGGCAAACTGTAACCAAGGAAATGTGTTTACAAGAACAGATATAGTTTTCATAGAATTAACTGGCATTCATCCATATTAAAAATGAGGAACAAACTAAAACTTGGAAACAGCCCAGTTGCCCATCAACTGGAGACTGGATAAAGAAGATGTGGTTTTTCTATAAAATGGAGTACTACTCAGCCATAAAGAATGAGAAACTAGAGACAATTATAGCTAAGTGGATGCACATTGAGGCCATACTCTTAAGTGAAATAAATAGGACACACATGTGTAAATAACGAATAGTTTCTCTGGTGTGAAAAACTACAAGAGTAAATAAGGTTCAAATTGTGTAATTGATAATGTGAAATAGGAAGTAAAGGTCTAAAGGAGTAGGGGAAGTGGGAAGGGTAGGGAAAAGGAAAGAAGGAAAAAGAAAAAACATGAAAAAAGGAAAAAAAGGAAACAAAGTCTTTGTAAATAGGGGAGAGTGGAGAGCATGAAGGGAGGGCAGGGAGATGGAGAAACAATGAGAACCAAGACACATCATGTAAGGGTACAAGATCCCAATGGTGAATGTAACCATACTGTTTACCTAAAAAGTACCAATAACTTTAATGAAAAAAAAAATGAGGGACAGGCATAGGTATCAACAGAGGAGCAGGTAACTCACGTTCTCTGAGGGCGCAATCTCTGATCACTGTGTGGGATCAAAGCCACCAATTCATTGACTTGCTCTAGAAAAGAACCAAACATTCATTTAGTGAAGCCCACATACTGGCAGTACTTTTCTTGGTGTCTCTTACTACAGCCTGCCATGGCAAATATCCCTCCGCAATTAGGCATTTTCAAAAATACTAGTTTCGTATTACAAGTCCAAAGAAAAAGAAACAGTGCATCTATACGGAGTACCCCAAGTTATAAAATATCCCTGCAGCCAGGTCAGTGCCACAGAAGTTGAGAAATCTGGGATCTTCTTCTGGCTTTACTGCGTGGCTGTGGCAGTCATCGAACCTCTCAAAGACACTTCTACTTCACCTTTAATATGAGAATCTGCGCAAATGGTGCCTAAGGTTTCTGCGAGCACTAAACTGCAGGACTCTCCATCTAAACTGCTACAACTTTCAGAGGGCAAGTTTAGTTAATAGACAATCCCGTACCTAATCCAGCCTCCACTCCTGAGCATTTGCCCTTTCTCCTCACCTGATGTAATTTACAAACATCAGGTTAATAATTCATTCTTGTTTTCGCAATGAAGCATTCAAAATGGTCCCCCTATAAAGCTGGGCCAGTCCTTATTAGCAAGAGCGATAAACATGCCTGTCAACGAATTCCACAACACAAAGCAAACTGAAAACTCCAAATCACAGGAAGGAGAAAATAAAAATGAATACAAGCGAAAGTAAAGAAAAGAAAGGGTATCAAATACAAGGAGACCAAGAAAAGTTGTGGAATCTACCCCAGCTGATCAAGTCAGCAGAGCCGGCTCCAATTCAGTCTATGATTATAAAGACGCTGCCGCCTAGAAGAAAGCTGTTGGACGGACACAGGCACCTCTCAGGGCAACTTCAAAGTTTTGTGGGGAAAGCAATTCTTCCCTGATCATCAGATTCTCACCTGTTGGGATGTAGCCTGTCCCTTGGCAGGTGAGACAGGTGATGCTATCTCTTCCTGTGAACTCCACGTACGGAAACTGGGCGATGGCTTCTTCCTGCTCAGGATCAGCCAGGAAATCTTCCCTGTCATCTTCTTTCTTTTGCTCGCAGGAGGGAAGGTGACCAGAGGCAGAATGCTGAGACCCCATGGCTGCAATGTCCGACTTGTGTCATGTCCTAGATGGGAAGCAGCGAGCGGGCATCACTGCCCATACTTGGCCAGGACAGAAGAAATCGCTTCTACAGAAAAGCGAAAAACACAAAAATGACAAAGTGCTGTCCTGAGTGTGGGTCCAACACCTGCACAGTTTCTTTCGGGTCCCTCCGTTTACAGCTGTACTACAAACAGCGGGGGGAAGCTGGCCTGCCTTCTGCTAATCTGCCCGACTCCTCACCGTCCTGGAACGCGAGGTTCCCCTGGTCTGGCCTTACCCCTCCTTCTCCACTATTTGCAAATTCTGTGTTCTCCTCCAAACAACCTTCCCGGACAAACAAGCAACAAATTAATAACAGGATTCAGCGATCCCCATCCTCTTCCACTCCCAGCCCCGGGAGGCGGGCTCAGGTCACGCCCCCAAGCCAAAACCGACGTTCCCAGCTCCTCAAAGTCGCCCAGGAGGAGCGGATCCCAGAGTCCCCAAACCTACAGGACACGAAATCCCAGCACCTTCTCTCTGGGGCGCTCTTAAAGCCACCTGCCCTCTCCAGCGGGTTTCATACCTGCGTAAGGCCCTCCAAGCGGTGCGCAAGCGGCGCACACGCGCAGAGTGGCTCGGAAGACGCTGGCTCGCGCTTGCGCCTGCGCCTGCGCCCTCGCAACGCAGCCACCCTTCCGACGCGCAGCTGCCGCGCTCCGGTAGACGGCGGCAGAGAGCGGTCCGGCTGGCTAAATTTGCCTGTCCGCCGAAACGCTGGGAGGAGCGTGACTCTTCCAGAGCGGTCCCTCTGCAGCACAGGAAGCAGACGGCGCTGGTGGCCGAAGCCATTCTCACCCGTTCTTACCGCTTAGAGGCTCTGTAATCGCGGAAGGTGTGAAGAAGCCGATCCCCAGAACCTGACCTCGGTTCCGTGGAGGATCGGGACGTCTCACACGCCCCCTCGGTACTGTAGATGACAGTACTGCGGGAGGGTCCCCCACCGGAGGGTCCCCTAGTCCAGCGTGGGAGTCCTGCCTGCTTCTTGAAGGAACTGTTCCCAGAGCTAGGCTTTGGAACCGGAGGTGCCAACCCTGCTTCAGCCTGCGGTTGAGGTCAGCCTGCATTAGGAATGAGGCAGACGTTAAACAGGTGAAGTTATTTGGAAGAAAAGTGATACTCTGAAGTTGGCTGAATGAGGAACTCGCTTGGTAATGGAAAGTACGTCTGGCAAACAGATTCTGAGATGGGAATGAGGCGCCCTGTGCTGCACAACAGGTACTTTGCGGGGCGCGGGAAGTTGAGACGGGGTCTCACTGTGTAGTTGAGACTGACCTGGAACTCACTATGTAGCCCAGGCTGCTCTCGAACAAGTGATACTCTGAAGTTGGCTGAATGAGGAACTCGCTTGGTAATGGAAAGTACGTCTGGCAAACAGATTCTGAGATGGGAATGAGGCGCCCTGTGCTGCACAACAGGTACTTTGCGGGGCGCGGGAAGTTGAGACGGGGTCTCACTGTGTAGTTGAGACTGACCTGGAACTCACTATGTAGCCCAGGCTGCTCTCGAACTCACAGCGAACTCAATCTGCCTCAGCCTCCCGAGTGCTGAAATTACAGGCGTGCGCCACCACGCCCGGCCACAACAGGTACTTTGATTCTGAGGCTGTAGGCTCTGGTCAGGGTCCAAACACAGATGACTCCGCCCCTTCTTCTGCCTTCTGCAGTGAGATCCACTAGGGGCCCCTCTGCTCCCCATATCCTCCCCATATGAGGTAGGTCTAGGTCAGTAAGTCCGCTGTTTCCCCTCTGCTGCAGTGATTCTAATAAAGCCTCTTCTGGATGGCGTATGAGTATTTCCGTCTACTCATGATTATTGTTTCCATTAATACCAAGGGTCCCTGTCACTAACTGGCCAATGGCTGGGGCTGGTAACATTGAAGACAGCTGGCAGCCAGAGAGCAACAAACAGCAATGAAGAATAACTGGGAGCTTCTGTGTGTGGCCAAGAGTTCCCAAGGCCTGCCAGCAGCTGCTAGCTCCGATCAGCAAGGAGACCACTAACACTAAAAGAATTAATAGCTTCTGGCATTCAAAGCTCAGGGCTGTTAACACTAAAAGAGCTACATTTTGCCAGTTCATGGCTTCTATATGAACTGAGCAAAAACCCCTAGCCAGTTGATTAGCATCCTAGGAATATGAATAGGGACCCTTGCCTTTAGGGGACCCAGAAGAACAGTGCAGTGGCGGTTGTCAGCGGGTTCAAGGTCAACGTGTTGGAGTTCTATCTTACATGTGGCTAAGAAACAACGTTGGCTGGTGACAGTTTCTGCCACCTCTGTGCCGTCCTCATCCTTCTGCAGAGAATGCTGACATTCCTGCTGCAGCCTAGTGACCTGCCCAACTGCCAGCCACAGCCAGCCCACTGAGCCTTTAGTCAGAAGCAACTAGGAGCCATTGTTCCCCCTCTTCCACCTCTGGCCCACACATTCTTCCTGAAATATCAAGTTCAAAACCAGTTTATGTTCCTTATTTAAGGAAGCCTGATGTTATTGTGGCAAAGCAAATGGTCAACTGAAAATATATCCCAGCTTCTCTTGCCAATAGAAGTGACCATGTGCCACTGTTCTGGCTAATGAGAAGTTGTGTGGGACTTCCTGGGAAAGCTGCTTTAAGGGACAGAGATTCAACTGGTCCTTTGACCATCTTCCAATTTGGAATTTG
Organism: Fukomys damarensis; assembly: GCF_012274545.1. Lineage (NCBI taxonomy): Eukaryota > Metazoa > Chordata > Mammalia > Rodentia > Bathyergidae > Fukomys > Fukomys damarensis. The sequence goes on from NW_022900927.1 coordinate 6,353,547, forward strand.
GATCTGATACTGGAGTACAGCGGTCATCTTGTGGCCATGAGATAGGAAATGCACACTATGGAAAGCTGGATAGAAGAGTAAAAGAAGCCTAGTTCTTGAGCATTTGGAGCCAAGATCAGGCCCTGGGCTGCCTACTTTCTGAGTTTTCATTACATGAGAAAAATAACACCCCAATATTATAAAAGCCTGTTTGTTTGGATCCTGACAAATACACAGAGCTACTGGAGGACTGACTGCTTTAACTACATACCACGTAGACTACATTTAGGTTTCAATCTTTTCCCACTTCTGCCTTTGGGACACTTCCCTTTTGAGAGAGGAAGACCCTGACCAGCTGAGGTCTGGCTTCAAAGTTAGTTTTTCCTGCCTGGGAACTTGCCTCCAGCAGGTGATGCACCTAGAGAATGATCTCTGCTGAGAACCTGTCCTCTCACATAGCTCTGACCTCCCTTTGTGGCCCCTGCTATATCCCATGCCAGAAGTGGCATCAGAAAACCTCATGTCTGCCCTGCATGTTACGTCATGGTGGACCGTCCAGCTGCCCTAGAGGCAGGGGACATGAACTGGCCTGACTTGCCAGCTGTCAAGGAGGAGGAACCCAGAAGAAGACTGGGCTGAGGGGTGCTTTCAGAGGTATTTGGAGTGTGTGGTAAGGAAGAGGCAGGGCATGGGGTTGGTGGGGCATGGGAAAGGGCAGTCCCAGGCATCACCAGCAGAACCTCCAGGTTCTCTCTCTGACAGCCTGCTTCTGAAAGTGTGTCTGGGACAGATTGCTTTCCATTGCGCCTTCTAGTTCCTTGTCTTGTCAGCACCCAGCTTGCTGCCTGGTGCACAGTAGGCCTTCAGTAGATGCTTGCAGAGCCATTCAGCCTGGAGGCTGGCCCACACGGCCCAGGGTGGTAGTCCCAGCATCCACTGGAGCCATCTGTGAGGCAGGTTTAGTTGGCAGCACATTCCTGAGGAGACAGCCTTCATTTCTCACCTGTACTTGGCTTCCAGGTTTGTTTCAGCATCCCAGTTATGAGCGGCGAGGTTACTGCAGACATGAGCTCACTGGGGCGCCACAGGTGGGCCAGGGCAGAGTGGAGCCAAGCGGGCATCCCAGCACTCCTGTCCCATCATGTGTCCTGGCCTCATGGGCTGAGTGCAGTGATCCCTGAAGGGCTGCTGGTCCCTAAAGGCCCTGAGGAGCCAGGGGGTCATGGTGAGCTCTGCTCAGCTTGTAACCCTCCCTCAGTCATACACAGGGACAGGACCATGTGAGAGGGTGTTTTGGATGGTGTTAGGCTCCCTTTTCATTGCCAGAAGCTGAGGATTTTCATTTTGTGGTTTTCATTCTGCCCCCTTTATTGATTCCATGATGAGAAACTTGCTTGGCTAAATGACAGTAAGAGAAAACACCAGGAGCAGAAACAAGTCTGCTCTCTCTGTGTTTGCTAAATGTGCACAAAGGTTGACAACTTGCCAGCACCTGGAGAGCCTGGCCTTATCCTCTCTGCTGCAGCCACTGTGGTACTCAGGTAGATTTAAGGGGCACATGAAGCTTTTTATTTAACGGAGTCTGTTTATTCTTGTGTGAATCAGAGATCTCAGAGTCCAAGCTATGGCCTGTGAATTTCTAAAGCAAGGCAAATCTCTCTCTGCAGGTACAGATTCTTTTCACTAAGGGAAGGCAGGTCCAGAGGGAAAAGGGGGGAGAAGAGAGTCCCTTGCACTTCAGGACACAACCACAGTGAATCCTACCACTTATGTGGCACTTCCTTTGTGGGAGGAAGAAGCTATTGCACTCCTTGGCTGTGGGGAAACAGGGAAGCTGATTTTCCCCCAGCTCTGATGGTCAAGGCCAAACTGGAAAGATGCTTCAGGAAGTGGATGATGTAGTTGTGGTTGTGAATGTGGCCTCAGTGCCATAACTAAAGTAGTCTTCAGCGCCAGGTTCTGCTCAACTCCTTCTGGATAAGCTGCCCGTGGGGCTCAGAAGGGTCCCACCTGCACTGTGCTCACGGTGACCTGGCTCAGGGTGCACCTGTGTGGTCCTGAGAGGGCTGCAATAGGAGGTGAGTCTTCCTTCATAATCCCACCTAGGCAAAAGAGGCCCTATTTTTTGAAAAAATTATAAACCAGCCTATATCCAACATGGAGCCCCTTTCTGATTGGTGGACAGCGAATTTAATCTCATTTTTTGAGGTTGCTGTCCCTCCTCAGGGTCACTCAAGTCCTGGGAACTTGCTCCTTGGAGCTCAGGAGGCAGGGCAAGGAAGGACCTCTCATGTTTAGCCCATGTCATGCTGAGTTCCTCCTTGTCCAGCACCCAAAGACCTCTGCTTCCGTGGGGCCCAAGAATCTCTGCCCAGATGGGCTGAGCTGGGGTTCAGGCCTGGCATGTTCAATGAACAATGGAGCCACTCCTCTGGGAGCCCCATCCCTTTGTCCACAGAGATGCCAAGGCAGGTGTCTGCAAGGGCCCACCAGCAGTCTCACTGCTGGCCTGAGGCCCCTTCTCTGCTGGGTGTACCCCACGGCCTCTGCTCCCTCCCTGTGTTGCTTCCAATCCTTGACAGCATCTCAAAAGATTATCTGTCCAGTAAGCTCAGGCACACACAGAAGACTTGTCAAGGGGCTGTCTTCAAGCAAATGAAAAACAACTTTCTTTCCTACCCCACAGAAATCAAAGAACTGCAAAGGGCTGAGTTAACTCCGTGGAAGAGGGGACAGAAATGGAGGCATCCTCAGACACAAACAGCATCTGAACTAGACGTTCTTACAAGGGCATCTGGAGACTAGAGATGAATGGCTTCCCCACACACACTCACATACTACTGATACTACCATGTGGTGGCTCAGGGGCCTTAGCCCTTAATAACTGCCGTCAGTTCCATCACTGCCGGCCACCTGAGGAGCACATGCTCTCAAAAGGACTGGTGAGCAAGCTCTCCACCTGTGTCTTAAACTGCTGGCTCCTTCACTCCTCTAACAGTGCTGGACCACCCCTCAGTGGAAACTGTTAAGAGCTGGCAGCCTGGGCTGGGCGATTTGGAAAGCCGTGTCCAAGGGGTCGCTGGATTTTAACTTCCCCAGGAGCGAGTGATAAAATGCAGGCACTGGCCAGCCAGTCTTTAAGGGCCATCTCCCAGCACTTCCTTCCTCATGGCCCTCTCCAGCGGCAAGATATACCTGGTAGCTGAACAGAGCCACACGTGTCATCTGAAGCCTCCATGGAACCCATCTGGTGTGGACTGCTGTGTTGGGTGTGGCAGCTGGAGGCTCAGCCAGCACCACCTTTGCCTTGGCACTGGCAGCCTGTGTGAGATGTGACAGCCACACTGAGGATGGATAAGCTCGGACCAAGAAGATGTCCATAGAGAGTAGGCAGTAAAATCCCTGGAAGGCCGATGAAGAAGGAGAGAGTCAGGGCCTTGTTGGAGGACAAGAGGAGAGCTGAGCTCCTAGAGGTTTGCGGAAAGGCAAACCCCTGCCCAGTGCCATCCCCAGTCAAGTGAGGAATGGCTCACAGTGTCCTCTTTCTGTCTCCTTCTGTCATAGTGGTTGCATTCAGGTCCTCACTACCTTTAGCTTAGCTAATTGCAGTAGCCTTGTCGGTCAGCTCTCTGACATAATATTGCATTTTTAGTGAGCATTATGTGTTAGGCACCACAGCAGGTGCTTCCTACACACGACTCATTTAATCTTTCGGACTTTAGGCTTTGTGTCATCACCTCTATTTGACAGATGGGGCATCTGTGGCTCAGAGAAGTGACACAGCTTGCCCAGCACCGTGCAGCTGGAACACAAGCCCCACAGCATCTATGGCCACTTGCCCTCCTGGTCCTTCCTCCATGCTCCATGGGTCTAGTAGCCTGTTCTAGTGGTCCTCTTCTGAAGTGCAAATGTGCTCGTCTGGTTGTTTGTTACAGTCATTGGTGGTTCCTCAGAGCCACAAGAGTGAACCTCAGCCCCTTACACAGCTGCAAGGCCCTTTCCTTATTCCAGTTGCCCTCTTCCTATGAAATGCACACCCTGGCCGCTGAGGGTTATTTGTAGCTTCCTAAACATGGCCCTGCTGCTTGTGCTTACTCTTTCCATCCTCCATGGGGAGGGTGTTTGCTCCCTGCCCACTCCATTCCACATCCCATTTCCTACACCCAGACTGACCTTACATAGCTGCCTAAGCTCAGTCCAGCACAGATATCCCCCTGACCCACCCACATATACAACTGCGCTTGTATACACACACGCACACACACACACGCAGACACACACGCAGACACACATGTGTTCACACAGGCCCAGTACACACAGTGCACACAGACACAGACCCACGGATACATGCATAGAGACACACATGCACACACCGACACAATGCACACGCATACACACAGATGTGCCACCCTTCGTGAGCTCCCACAACACCCTGCTCGATTGTAGCTTTGGGTCGGTCTCCTTGGGTGCTGCTCCTTTAGCACCTGTGTCTACCCATTAAATCGTGGCTGCTTGTCAATGGGCTGTGCATCTTGTTAGACTTAAGCTCTGGGGTCCTTGAGAAGAGCCTGGCACACAGGAGCTCTATAAAACGTGTGTTGAATAAATGAGTGAGGGAGTTGAATGAATGATTAAGGAGAGCACTTTGGAATAGAGACAGTGTCATGGTCACTTCTGTGTCCCCATCACATGGCAAGAATTCTGTCAAGGGTGAATGCCTACACGTGAAAGAAGGAGGTAAAACTGAGGAAAGCGGAAGGGAAGGCAGGGGAGTAAGATTCAGACTACAGTCCAGGTGGGGGACGCCATCTGTTCCTTCCAGCAGGGGGCGCAGCAGGACGGCAGCCTGGGTATTCAGGCTCAGGTAGCCCTCTTCCTTAAAACTCCCCAGAAGTCTGTGGCGCTTCCTCTTATCAAAAGGGTTCAGGAAGCAGCTGGACTCAGAAGGAAGGAGCCCCATCAAGATGGCTTATCTGCAGCAGCAGGCCCAGGGCACAAAAAGGATTGGGATGCCCAGAGGCCAGGCCCACCTTGGAACAGGTGGAAGCTTGCCCCTGGAGGCTATGGCTGGAGTCCAGCTGGTCCATGGCTGAGAAGGGCTCAAATTCCTTCACTTATCACATCGCATCAGGGAGCTCACTGCACAAATTCCTAGGCTCTAGCAACTCCAGAATTCATACCCTTCCCACTCTTCACCCCTTGCTAGTCAAGGCCAACCCAATCTGCCAAGGAGTCAGGAGCCTTGTGCCTCGCTCCCAGTGCCACCTGTGCCAGGCCTGGGGTTCAGCCCTGAAACGGTGATGAGCAAGACGTGGTCCCTGCCCTCTAGGTGGTTCCTTTTGATAGAGTGGGAACCCTGTCAACGCTTACAACTGCAGGCTCTGGAGCCCAGAGGCTTAGGTGTGGGTCCTGGCTCAGCCCCTCACAAGCTGTGTGACATGGCCCTTAACCCTTTCTGTGCCTCAGTGTCCCCACTGGTAGGGTTAAAACCATTGGATAAATTAATCCACAAAAGCGTAGCGCCTATTGGCAAGCAGACATTCAAAGCTGTGACATTCATCAGCTATGATCGCCATGATGAGTCTCTCCCTTCCCAGCTTGTGTCAGGAGGTAGACATGAAACTGGCCACACAAGTGTCCTAGCGCTCCTGAAGCCACTTTTGGGTTAGCCCTGCACATCTATCTGTAGGTCCTCTGGGACAAGTCTTCAGGCATGAAGAAGTGTAGTGAGCACCCTGAGCTCATGGGGATTTCTGGAGTGAAAGGGAACAAAGCAAACAGATCCAGAGAAAGCAAGGCCCTGGGGTGCAAATGACCAGGAAAGGTCACAGAGACCAGGAGGCGCAGGCAGTTCTCTAGCCCACCACCCTATCTCCCAGTGGGCCCAACAATCCCAAACAAGACAGCTTGGGGACTTCTGTCTAAATGTCACCAAGTATTTATATTCTGAAGAGTTCAGAGTGTAGCTTTTGTCTTCCATCCTTCCCTGTGAACAGGTTTGCAGGGGCCCTGGGATAAGCAGTGAGAGTGAGAACTGAGTGGGGGTGGTGTAGGGAGCAGGCCAGGGCACCAGAGAGAGGGAGCACAAGTCTGAGGTACTGCGCCCCTGTGTCTGGGGCTACTTCCTGGGCTGGTGTCGCCTGTAGGCATTGGGCTGCTGTGAGACCAGCCGCTGGGAGCAGGCCTCCTGGCTCCTGAATCTACCCCTCTTCACCTTTCTCTGCCATCTGAGCCCTGGGCTCTGCCCCTGAGAAGTGTCTATCCAGGTGCAGCTGCAGTCGCTTTCTCCCTGGAGATTTTGGAAGAAGATGCTGGCCTCTGCCAGGGAGCATCTCTCTGAATCTTTGCATTGTTGGTGTTGTCAGTCCTCAGTGACCACAGGGGCTCGGTGCTGGGACCTCTGCAGCTGTCAACACCCGAGGATGATCAGGTCCTTTAAGTAAAATGGCACAGAAATTATACTAATTGCTTATAACTTGTGTACATCCTATGTATACATTTAAACCATCTCTGGATTACTTATGATAATATAAATGCTACATAAATAGTTGTTATATTTATTTAGGGAATAATGACAAGGAAAAGAGGCTGTTCGTATTCAGTACGAGTATTTTTTCAAATAAGGCAGTTTTTTTTCAGATACATTGGGGCCCCCGAATCCACTAGCTCTGCATTTGTGCATTCAGTCACGCAGAGAGCAACAGATTCTTTTTAAAATTTCACCCGAACCGAACACGAACATACGTTTTCCTTGTCACCGCTGCCTAAACAACACAGTGTAACAACTGCTTCTATCACATTTACCCTGTATTTAGTATTCTAAGAAATCTAGAGATGATTTAAAGGATGCAGGAAGATATATGTAGATTATATGCAAATACAAGGCCACTGTATACAAGGGACTTGAGCATTCTCTTGGTGGAAGTCCTGAGGCCAATCACTGGGTCCTACCAAGAGCATATAAAATGCCCAGGCCAAGGCCTTGTTCTCAGTAAACTCCCATAATGTATGTGGTTGTCATGGGAGTGTCTGTGCCTGGGCCTCACCTCATGAAGCCTGTAACTCTTTTATTAAGCCAATCTGCACCCTGGGGCAGGGCCCGGTGCCCAGTGTCCTCACTGAGCACTTGTGGAAGGAGGAGGGACCCATGTTCCCTCCCCTGGTCTGTGTGTCCCCTGCAGGCCCTAGAAGAGCGGCCTGTCTCTGTGGCCATGAACCTTCCTCCCACATCCCTGCCTGAGCCCCGGCAATTTTCTCTGGCAGCTCCCACGTTCTGGACTAACTTTAGGGTTGGTTTCCAGCTGTGGTTGGATTTTTCTGCTTGAAAATATTTTAAGCAGCTGGTGGGGAAGGGGTGGAGAGGTGGGGAAAGAATAATAAATATGCTTGTGAAAGGAAGATTTTCCACATGGCTTGGAGCTGCTGCTGCCCACAGCTTGTTCTCTGTGCCATGCCAAGAGCTGGGGAGCCATCAGGTGGTTTGGGGCAAAGAAGGAACACTCGTGGGCTTCACAGGCCAAGGAAAAGATTCTGTGCCCCTCACAATCACAATCTGTGCTTGTTTTCACTTTGTGCTCTGCTCAGTTTCTGAGAATGGCAGAAATAAACACATGGGATAGTGCTAGGTTTGCAGCAGGCAGGACTGAGGTTAGACACTGGAAAGAGCTTCCTGATATCAACCCTTATTCCTGCAGTCCACCTCGATTTCTCTGGAGACCTTGTCTTTCTCCAGAACTTAACTTCCTTCTCCACTCTGATTATGTAAGGCCTCAGGCAACCCCCAAACCCCTGCCCAGTGGCTCTTCATTCACCTAACAACTCTCACTTCCCCTCAGCCTCTTCCACTACCCCATCCTCCTGCACCCTAGGTTTCCTCTGTTTCCTCTTTCCCCTCAACCCTCCTCTGCTGAGGCCCTCAGGCTGTGGACCTCTGAGGAAGTCTTCTCTTCAGCCACCTTCCTGGAAGACACCTCTAGGGCAGGTCCCAGGAGCCACCCCACACACAGAAAGAAGGTTCATGCTGCCCCTGGCTGGCTACGGGGGTTGTGGACACAGAGTCTTACAAAAAGTCCAGGACAGGGGAGAAGCTAAATTGCAGAATCAAAAAACAGAAGCCCAGTCAGAGAGACAGGGAGAAGTCAGATGTGGGAGGAGGGAGTGGATGGTCAGCAAGCAGTGCCTGGGCTGGACTGGCATGGACATTCCTGTGGCCTCTGATGGCAGGGTGGGCTCAGCCCTGAGGGCTGCCTGGTGCCAGTGGGGGGAGCTCAGCATGGGGTTCCAGTCCTGGGTGGCAGAGAGCCTGCCTTCCTCATCCTGGCTTCTTCTGGGGGCTCCCCCTACCTTGCTGTACAGCTAGAGTGAGAAAAGGGGAAGAGGCTATTCTCTGGGGGTCTTGAAGATGGAGGTGGCATAGAGTTCTTTGGAGTCTAGGAGAGCCCACAGCAGGGGGTGAACAGCAGGATGTGAGAGCTAAGGAAGCCTGGTTTCTTATGTAAGATCCCCTGACAAGCAAAAGAAGGTGCTGAGCCTGAGGACCAGAGGCCATGCTGTTTGAGAATATGGGGTGGTGGTAGGTGTATCAAGGGGGCTGCTTGGGGTGCAGGTAGCTTGGTGGGGGCAAGGATGACTCCTGTGAGAAGTCAGGGTGGGAAGATGGTCCTGTCATCCTCAGCAGTCTGTGGTGGTCAGGGCCCAGGAAGGTGAAGCTGCTTTGAGAGTATGGACAACCTTATTTAAGAACATCCCCCTGGTCATGCAAGAGATGTCGACGAAAACAATGCTGCTGAGATTCCACCTCACCCCAGAAAGAATGGCTGCTCTCATGAAATCAACCAATAACAAATGCTGGTGGGGCTGTGGGGAAAGAGGAACCCTGTTCCACTGATGCTCCTCCAGTGTACACTGGTGCAACCACTGTGGAAATCAATATGATTTCCTCTAACAACTAGGATTGGAAGTCCCATTTGACCCAGCTATTCCTTTGCTGGGTATCGTCCCAAAAGAATTTCTAAAATCATACCACAGAGATATATGCGCACCCATTTTTATGGCATACTCTTAAGTGAAATAGGACACACATGTAAATACCAAACCAAATAGTTTCTCTGGTGTGAGAAATCAAAAGTATAAATAAGGATCAAAATATATAAATGATATTGTGAAATAGGAAGAAAAGGTCTAAAGGAAGCAGGAAGGGTAGGGGAAAAGAAAGAAGGGAAAAGAAAAAATATGAGAAAAGGAAAAATATGGAAACAAAGTCTTTGTAAATAGGGAAGGGTGAAGGGGGTGAAGGAAGGGCAGGGGTAAAGGGAAAAAATGAGAACCAAGATGCATCATGTAAAGATACAAGATCCCAATGATGAATGTAACTGTACTGTATACCTAAAATGTACCAGTAAACTTAATGGAAAAGAAAAAAATTAGCATATGAAGAATATATGTTACAAAAAGAACATTCCTAAGTGATCCTCACCCTACAGACACCTTAGCCCTGCTAGGCATCCCCCAGGAGGGAAAACAACACCAGCATGAGTTATAACTGAAATCTGTACTTAGTGGATCCTTGCCACCTGGTTAATTCAGGCCATAGTCCTACTGCTCTCCACCCCTTTCCATTTCCCTGAGAAACCAGGCAAAATTGAGAGTTCCAGAGGGTACAGAAATGGGATTCTGGACTTCCTGATGCTATTTTACATCTAAAGTGAGCTTGAAGTTTTCCAAAGTATGTAACTTTTCTATCCTTATTGTGAAACACAGCACACATGCGTTAAATATATATGTGTATGGTGTAATAAGTGATTAACAAATCAAACACCTGTGTTTCCACTCTCTGGGTCATGATGAGTATTACCAGCACCCCAGAAGTTCTTGTGTCCTCCCTTGATCCCAACCCCATCTCCCCACCCGGAGGGAGCTGGCATCCTGACTTTTGTGATCTCATTTCCTTGTTTACCTTCCAAAGTAGAGTTTCTTAGATATTATCACCTTCGAGTTTCCCAGTAGACTTATTATTCCCATCTTACAGATGAGGAGACTGAGGCTTGGAAAGGTTAAAATAACTAGACCAAGCCCAGTCAACAATCAAATGCCAGGACAGGATCATAGTTTGGGTTGGCTGATTTCCTAGAGTGGTTCCTTGGTCAAACCAGAGTTAACCGGAAATCCTGGGACAACCTCAACCCTGGAGACAGGCGCTCCAGTGCCCCAGAAAAGCAAAAGGCCTTCTTTATGGCCAGACCAGTGCCTCCCATCAGGAATTGTTGACTCTCCCGACGAGCAAGGGCCCTGCTTTGGAAGTAGCTGGTGGAGATGGTGGAGGCCCAGAGGAGAGAAAACTGGAAGTTGAGAAGCTGGGCTTATCCAGATGGGACAAGCACCTGTGAGAGCTCTGGGCCCAAGCTTGCACAAGCCAAGGGAGTGCGCCTGAGCAGAGGGCCTCCCAAGCTTTGCCAGCTATAGCAGGTGTGCCTCCTTGGGAGACCAGGTGTGCTTGGTGTGCACACGTTTGTGCTCAGCTTGTCCACAGGCTTGTTCTGGACCATCTCTCCACCCCCAACTCTTTTTCTTGCTAACTACAAAACTATATAGGCTTGTTACAAAAAGTCGTCGCATAATGGCAAGTTCAGGCCCAGCCTGGGCAACTTAGTGAAACCCTGTCTCAAAATAAAGAATAAAATGGGCTGGGGATGTAACTTAGTTGTAAGGACCTGGGTTCAATCCCCAGATCAAAAAAAAAGGTCTCTCTTCTCCAATTCTAGTCATTAGTTTGGCATTCATCCATACGTCTTTCTGAGCAGAGTAAAATATATAGATACTTAAATTATTTAGGCACACAGATTCAAATGTAGTAGTGCAAAGTTTATTTATTTTTAACAAAATGATATTAGAATCTACATGTTATTTTTGAACTGGTCTTCTTCCCCAGAAGTGGATTTATTTCACTCTGTGTGTGTGTGTGTGTGTGTGTGTTGTTGTTGTTGTTGTTGTTGTTGTTGTTGTTGTATGGAAACCAGGATGTCCTGTGTTTAACAGGGTGGACTCACCTCCCTTGGTCTCCCAGAAGTGAGAGGGCAGGGGACAGGACAGCGGGGAGGACAAGGAGCCTGGCTGCAGAGTGCCAACCCCACCCTCCGAACAGCCCAGTCTAGCTGCCCTCTGACCTACTGCGAAAGAATTCCAGATCTTGGACCTCTCACCTCCCCAAACAACTCCACCCTCCCAAAGTCCACACCTTGTTCACCTGTTCTACGTCTTCTGTCCCCCTTATCCCTCCTGGTCCCCATTCCCTGCACGGCACTGCAGCGTTGCTCTGAGAGCATCTTGTCCCCCAGCTCCAGGACTTAGACTGCCTGTCAGAGCTGGGAGGAACTAGGGCTCAAGGGGCCCCAAGTTCAGAAGGCTCTGTGCAGACAGCCTGGAGGGGCTATGAGCACACCTCTTGCCCAGCCGACCCAGGGGAGGCGCCATGTTAACGGTGAATCTGACTCTGCCCAGGACTAGAAGGCGGTTTCCTGCTTCTCAGAGGGCACTGGCCATGGGACTGTGTCCCCGCCCCTGTACCAATGTCATGGAAAATCTGAAGCCTTGATCTTTGTTCTTGATTGTTCCTCCCTGATTTTTATAACTGGAAATTTTCGGTGTCTTTGTTCCCATTAGCTTGAGAAGGAGGTGTTGTGGGTGGGGGAGGGGAGGTGACTGACTCAGCAGCTGAGGGTAGGAACTTGGTACTTCCTTGGACTAACGTGACCCCCTTTGGCACGTGGAGGCCTGGGAGGAGGATGGGGGTGAACTTGGCTGTCCTTCCTGGATTAGCTGTCTCCTCTCCCCCCAGGTTGACCCCCCAGTTGTTTGGGGCCACAAGTCCTCTTGCTCCAGACACATCCAGCTTCCTTAGTGCTTGTGGTGGCAAGCACTTTCCAGCCCTCTGCTCCTTGGGGCCGCCCTCCCACCTCTTGTCTGATGCAACTAGAAGTTTAGGGTAAGAAAACCCTTTGGTGAGGCTGCCCCTTCTCACTGCCCAGCCAGCCCTTGGTATTCTCTCCCCTCCTTTCTCCCTCATGGCCAGAGTTCATGGAAACTTCTCAGGTCAGTGACTCTCACCTTCCTTTCCTGCATGGGAGAGAGGGCCCAGCCCCCATTCCCTGGCCTGGCACCTCACAGCCCTGCTGTTCTTGGGGTGGTGGAGGTCAGGCTCAGGGATGAACCCACAGCAGGCCTGGCTGCCCTCAGCATCATGCTGTGGAGAGAGATTTGTGCCGTACTCCCGGCAACCTTACAGATCTGAGAGCAGGAGGGGAAGCCAGAGAGGATCACAGGTGCCCAGCCCCAAGTGAGGCAGGGCAGTGGTCCCGAAGCAAATAGGGAGAAGGCCTGATCTTTATCCTGCAGCATCTACACTCAAAAACCAACCACTCACTCAACTGACTCTTAGGAACAGTTATTGCTTGATTGACTGTGGCCCCAGGGATGAACCCAGGGACTTCACACTGAGCTACATACCTGGCTGCCAGTTTTTTTCTTTAATTTTAATTTTGAGACAGGGTCTCACTAAGAGTTGTCCAGGCTGGGCTCAAACTTGAGATCCTCCTGTCTCCACCTCCCAGAGAACTGGGATTACAAGCATGTGCCTCCCTGCCTGGTGTCACAGAAACCAGCATTGCCAGTGAGGAATTTATAATCTGGTAGGTGGAGGTGTGTGTGTAGAGCAGGCAGATGTGGTTTCTAGCCTTCAGAGCTCAGGAGAGGCTGGCATGGTTGAGGCCTGAGGCCTGCTTCCTGGGGTGGAGATGAATGAACTAAGGCAGGCAGGCAGGCTGAGGTACGGGGCGTTGGGGGTCACTGCCCTGGTCCCTGTGCGCAGGCCTTCTCTGCATGGCGGGGGCTCAGAGGAGCCCTGCTCTGTCTGTCTGTCTGATGTGTTCAGCTGCAGTCTGGAGCAGACAGTGGCTGTGGGGCAGAGGAAATGGGATTTGCTAGCCCAGGGGTCTGGGCTGGCGACCTTTCCTTGGCGATGCTTTGCTACAGGAACCATCACTCCCAGCCTGTGGAAGTTTAGACTGAGAAGAGCCATGCTGGGCCCCACAGACCAGGCTTCCACGCCCCCCACATCCGATCCATCTCACTGCCCAAGCGGGACAGGTTATTTTTGTTCCCCTAGATACAGCCAGTGCCTTTGCCCTGCTCTCCAGGAGTTACTCAGTGACCAGTGTTGGTTTTCAAATTCCAGAGCAAAAGGAGGTCCTCCTGCCCTTCACGGCTTCCTCCCCCAAGGACCTGGCACTTCCTCCATCCCACCCGCGGCAGGGCTCGGTCCGAGGTGGGGGTGCTGGGCATCTTGGGGAGAGGGCTACATCGTTCTCCTCTGCATCTCCACATTCTGCGTTCCCCCAGCCCATTCCCATCAGTGCCCCGGCTGGCCGCTCTACCTCTCAACTTGAAGGAATCTCTCCCCAAGACCCATGCCCCCTGCCACCTCTGCTTCCCCCAACTTTCCTCCACCCACCCCGACTGGCTTCTGCCTCCACTGTCTGCACTGACATTGCAGTTGTCTATAATAATCCATCAAAGCCCAGGACCACCTCCCTGCGTCCTCTGTCCCCATCCATCCTGAGGCCCTCTCCTCACTTGGCTCTGCACACGCTGCTCACTTGCTAATCTCTTCCCACCTCACTGCAGGCTCCCTCTTGCCTCCTGGCCAGGTGCTTCCTTGAAATGATGCTCTGGCCATTGCTCCTGGACTCAGTCTGCACAGTTCCCTGGCTTTAGACACCATCTGCCTGGTGGAAAGCCCTGTGCTCTTCCGGCTTCAGCCCATGCCTCCTCGATGAGCTCTGTAGAAGCAGTTTCCGTGGCACATTTTTACTTGAGGTCTACCACAGAACCCTCATTCTCACTATGTTATCCCTGGGTTTGATTCTATCACCTTCATCTTCTGGTTGCTAAAGACAGTGACCTTGTTTCCTTCTTAACTGCATAGTAAATATGTTATCCAGTCCACCAAATCCTACCACCGGATATTCTTATAATTCCACCCTGGCTCTCACTGGCCACTACCACCCCGATTTTCCTAAGCTACCATCTTTCCTTATTTTTCAGAAGCCTCAAAATTGGTCTGCCTCCTTCCAACTTGAGGTGTTTCCATTTTAAGTCCATGCAGTATTAAGAATTATCCTTTAGATGTCACTCAGGTTGTGACAGCATTTCTCCTGAGGCCTTTTAACATGCCTGTATGTATTTGTTCAGAACATCAGCGTAGTCCGTGAGGCCCTAGGTTTATATAGACTTATTCTCCCAGCTTCCCCGTGTCCCACTGGCTGGGTGCTTGGGTCTTTTGTTTCACTACAGTTCCTTTCCTAGACCCAAGACTCCAACCTCTGCTCCACATCACCAGTCCCATCCTCACCCTTCATTCTCATCAGGCTGAGTTTTCCTCACTTCCTGTCCAAACCAGCCTCCTTGATTTCCACTTCAGGCCTCTATTTGTTTTCGTAACATCACAGATTGCAACTCATTATAATTCTGTTTACTCACTTCTCTTTTGCCACTCACTCCAGAGTGTGACCTCTACGCAGGAAGGGACAACATTCGACGTTTGCACTGTTGTGCTGGAGGCGCTGGCTGAGGGCTTGGCCCTCAGCTGACCCGCAGTAAAAATCTGTGTGGACGGAGCCTCTGGAGACAGATGGAGCAAAGGATACCAAAGCTGTGCTTGGGGGCGCACATCTGGGCACGATCCTGGCCTGAGAGAGGTGAGGTGGAGAGAAAGCTTGGGTGGGCGTCCTGGGGTGGGGATGGGGTTGGGATCCCTGCCCTTCCACAGTCATGGTCAACCTGTCAGCTGCTTCCTCCCCCATGAGCTTCTGACCTGTGAAATGGAGCCCACTCCATCAATAACTGGTTAACCCAGGCACAGGGATGCTGTGCCAGGGCACAGTCATGAGTGAGACCTGGCTCAGTCTTCAAGTGCTCAGGGCTTGAGCATGGGACATGACTCCATCCTGGAAGCAAACCCTCACCGGCACCCACTGTCCCTAGACACAAAACTGGATGTGTTCTGGGATTTATTTCATTGAACTCCTGCCAACAACCCCACACAGTTGAAATTATCACTGCCATTTCCCTAAACAGGAAACAGATAATGTGATTCTGCACCTTGACAAAAGTCGCACATGAGGTGAGCGATGGAGCTGGGATCAAGTACCTCTCTGAGCCCTGCAGCTGTCCCAGCCAGGCCAGAGTCCAGTGGGGCTGGAGGAGCCATGTGTAGGGAGGGTTCTACACCGGTGCCACCCTGTGATGAGCTTCTTACCAGCCCGACTGAGCTTCCTGGACACATGGTAGGATGAGCCATCAGCACCCATCTTGTCTGCATTTCCTGGTGACAGCAAATATATGCTCTAGGCCATAATGCTGTGAAGGTTTCGAAGCCCTGGGGAATAGTGCGGGAAATGGGATCAGTAAAATGTTAACCCTACCTCGGCAGCCCTCCCACCTGAGCGCCCTGCTCCATCTAATTCTGGCACTATAGCTAGGCCCACTCTCCTTTGCCTGGATATTCCTCAAATGAGGTTGAATTTCCAGAGGTCTTCCTCACCCTCCTCCTCCCTCCAGAAGGTCAGGCTTTCTCCTCTATTGACAGCTGGGCTAGCCTGGGCCTCAGCAATCTCTGGATAAAGAAGGGCTGCACAACACTTCTTGCTTACCCTCTTTAACCTTCCATTCCACAGGAGAAAAAATCTCCTACACAGCTCTGTCCCTCCCAGTGGCATTTGCAGCAAGTTGCTGTGGCCCAAGTCTCTAAGAACCAAGGCGACTTTGGAAATTGCTGTTCAGTTGATTTTTTTTTTTCTGTCTTCCCAGTTCCTCATGGCTCTATCCTTTTATTTTCCTTTATGTGTCCATGTTGTTTTCTAATTAATTTCTAAGCAGATGCAGCTTGGGTGTGGGGAACCCCTTCCATGGGGAGCTCCCATGAGACTGACATGTAATCCAAGGCCCCACCATGGATCCAACACCTACTGAGTCTAAACATACATTTTAGACTCACTTATACATTTTCCTAATCTCAAGAAGTCCAATTCCCAGGGCTACATGTGCATGCATGCACATAATCACAGTCACACACACAACATATACTGTATAGGCACATACATATACTGTCTCCCAGACGGACACACACACTCACACATGTACACCAGCACAAACATCTATTGTCCACGAAGCAGGAACTTGCAGCCAGAAGTGACAGGAGGAAACACAAACCCAATCCCATCCTCACTCCAAATATTCCCAGAGATATTTGCAGGAATCTTGGCTTTTCTATCATCTGCCATAGATGATGTGTGAGTCCGTATTATCTCATCTGAACATAACTGACTTACATGTACATGTACATATTAAAAGAAGTGTCCATACTTACACGAGCATTCTCCCCTTCTTAGAATAAGAATGAAACAGTGTTTTGGCAAGTATTAGGTTAGCTTTATAAACAAAGACAGCCAAACCAGAACATTTTGGTACAAAAACCTACCAGGGGCCTGAGTCATCTGGTTTGGCCATCTATACTTGGCCAATTAACCAGTAAATTGCCAAGGTTGTGTACGTGTGCTGGGCAGGCACACTTTCAGTGTGGCCTGCGTGCTTGCAGATACACAGATATCCCCCGACACCTCATTATTAAGGATATTTCTATACATATTATTACATCTAATGTATATTTGTACCAAACGATTTATAACTGGTATGAATCTTTCATACCAGGCTGATATTCTACGGCTACCTACAGGTGACTGAGCCTTGGGTATAGAAGCCAGAATAGGCAAGCATGCTCTCAAGGCCATTTTGCATCTGTTTTTGTTGTTTTCAACTTTGATGAATCTGTGCTCAGATGGTGCGATGAGATTTATTATTAATGTACATCACACATAATTGGTGAAAAAAACTGGCTTTTAAAGAGCACCCCGAATAGCAGCTAATAAATGATTGTAAAAACACAAAGGAATAGCAAGAGGGCATATGTCATTGATTATTACATTTTAAAAAGATTTTGGGTTTTTCTGTTTTACTAGTACTCACTTTTACTATTTGCTTTGAACTTTTGCCCATGTCTCCCTTTGTTCCATGATGAGAATGGCCTTACTGTTCGAAGGGTCTGAAATATAGAGACGCCCTGCAAGCAGCACTGAAATAGATCAACAGGTTCTGGTGCGCTGTAGTCTGTTATGGTACAAACAGCATTTCTCAAACTTCACTGTGCGTGCAAGTGCGACTTGCCTAGAATCTTGCTGATGTGCAGATTCTGGCTCCCTAGATCTGTATTTCTAACAAGCTCTCAGGAGAGGCTGTTATGGCTGGTCTGTGGACCTCACTTTGAGAAGCAAAGGGAGGCTGAGACAGGAGGATTACAAGTTCAAGTCCAGCCCGGGCAATTCAGCAATAACCTCTCTCAAATAAAAAAAGAAAAAAAGAAAAAAATGGCTGGGGATGTGGCTCAATGCAAAGGCCCTGGGTTCAATCTTCAGTACTATATTCACCTCTGTGCGCGCGCGCACGCGCGCACACACACACACACACACACACACACACACTCACACACAAATCATACTGGGCCTGGAGTTGCAAATCCCAGGTCTGTCCATAGTTTATCTTTGCTGAGCCTCAGTTTCTTCTTCTGCAAAATAAAAAGTTTTAAATACTCTCTTCCCAGAGGATGTTGTAAGGCTCTTAGGAGATGACATATCTGAAAGCTCTCTGTACTCCATATCATCCCCCTCAATTCATTTGTTAGGATTGCCTGCCTTTGCCTTCAAAGCCTCCCGGGCAGGTCTGCTGACCTGGTGGGTAGGGCTGATGGAGTGATAGCAGCTCTCCTTGCATTCCTTTCAGGGATCTCCTGCTGCAGCAGTTTCCCCGGAAGCTGCTATTTGCAGAGCCACATACTGCATGTCTCTCCCTCCACCCTCTGATTGCTAGCCTGAGTGTGCCCTGGCCCTGACCCAGAGAGGCCACAGGCTCCCAGCCATGCTGGGGCATCTCGGATGCATCCCTCCCTGTTTGAGCGCGTGTCCTCTGCCTTTAGCTCACCACACATTCAGGGCTAACTGAACTGTGCGGAACTCAGCCCTGGGAAGTTTGCCCTCTCTGCTCTTCTCCCTGGGCAGCCAGTTCCCTCATGCCCCCATCCCTCATGGCCTCTGTGCTCACCCGCTCAACTGCCCCCATCAAATCCTGCTCAAAGCACAGCTGGTGTTTGAATACATGCTGAGTTAGCAACGACTGATAAGGCTTAAGCCTGACCTCTTTAGTGAACAAAGTCAAGATGAGAGGCAGAACTACAAAGGTCTGGTTCGGGACTGGGAGCCTTGAAAGAGCTTGAAAAGCCTGAAATTTTAGACTTCACTGTGTGGGATCTGAATGCCTTGCCATTTTCTATCCTCCAGTGGAAATGTTCAAACTTTGCTGTGTTCCTGATCTTGCTTCCTATCCTCATGAGTGTGTTTGTGAAGGTTAAAATCAACCCCTCTGACTGTTGTGAAAAATCTGTCAGGCCCAATCTATTGGCTGTGTAGAATCTTGAGCACAGCCGTCATTCTTAACCAGGAATTACCTGCTTCCCTCTGGCAACAACTGTGGCGAGTGATGCTGTTGTGTGGGACAAGTGCCTTTGGTGTGTCCTGGGCAGTGACCACCCCTCCACCTCACTGCAACCATACGAAGAGTGACTGAGCCAATGCGTATATAACAGAATTTATTACAGTAAAAGACACATTCCCATTATCCCTCTCAAAATCCTCTCCATGACTTCAAGCACACCCATCCCATCATTCTGGCCACTTTCTGTGTAAGAACCTTGAGTTAAACGATTGTGCCATGGGAGCTCCTCTTGCCGCTTTCTGGGCAGTTCTGAATATCCTCTTTCACAAGTGTCTTTGGGAGGTATGATTTTAAAAAATGCAGTGAATGCTGCTGCTGAGTGCCATCCGATGGAAAGGCCAGCTCGTCATAACATCATGGGGGACTCTCGTCTATTTTACTTGGTACTGCGCAACTTTTGGCTCTTCCCTGAAATCGGACTTGACCATGAAAGGCAAACATTTTGAGTTGATTCAGGACATTGAGTGAGCCACAGAGAGTGCAATTCAAGACATGAAAGAAGGGGTCCAGAAGAACTGCTTCAGGAAGTGGCAAGAACAAGGGGATAAGTGTTTAAAGCAAGGAGGAGGATTTCAAGGGAAGTTCATAGCAATGTGCCTTTTACTGAAATAAGATTTTTTTATCATACTTTGTAACTCTGCTCTTGTCTCTTTTACTCAGTGAATTCCATCCAAGAAAAGGACAAGAAAGTTATTATAGGAATAATCTTGATTTGCTAAGATTATTTTTCAAGTATTCCTAAGCTTTGGTCTTTTACTTACCATTGATAACAAATAGTACTGCGTAAAACATTGTTAAGAAATTCTTTCCAGAGTGCTGGGGTTATAGGAGTGTGCCAGGCCTAGCTGGCCTCTTACATTTTTTTATTTCTAAAATAGATAGGTGGAAATATTCCACTCTCATTGTTCACTGGTTTCTCTTTGTAAATCTGTTGACTTTTTGCTACATTTATTTTAAGACTATATTATTGAACGCATGCAAATTTAGTATTACTATATCTTTCTGGTGCAATATCTTTCAGTAATGATCATTTTATCTCCATAATGCCTGTGAGATTTTGGAGAGGAGGGTGTTGTTTTGTTTTGGTTTTTTGTTCTTGCTTTAAACTTCTTGGTCTTTTATGACTATTGCTACATCAACTTTTTTTCTATATCATTTCTCCCTCCCAATCTCTACCATCTTAGGGACTATACCTAGGGCCTTTGTACTGAGTTGCATTTCCAGATCTTTTTTATTTTTTAATTTTGAGAGAGGGCCTTGCTAGGTAACTAAGTTGCCTAGGCTGGACTCAAATATGAAATCCTCCTGCCTCAGCCTCCCAGAATGTTGAGATTGCAAGTATGTAACACCACACCTGGCTCATATCATTGCATTTCCAACATTGTTCTGTTGTTCTAAATTATGAATAGAATATAGATAGACTTTTTGAAAATTTTAAATTGAGAATCTTTGTGCTTTAGTAGATGTGTTATGTCCATTAGCCTTATATAAATTTACTGATTTTGTTCTGTCTGAGTTTTGAGCAGGCCATATCCAGGGGAGTTGAGGATGCCATTGCCATCCCCATGAAAATACTCATAAATTAGTCTCTCACAGTTCTCCTGAGTCCTGGCCTTACTTTCCATTTAAAGTGCAGTCCTCCATCTGCTGCTAGCATCTCTCAGCCTTGGATCTATCCCATGTACTTCTGTCCCCCACTTCTGGGCTCATACAGTCCACATGAGGGTATTACCTGGATATGTATTTCCTTTAGCAGGTGAGAGGAATGCATAAGGAATCAACTCAGTTCAGTCATCAACACAGTGAGCCGCACTGGCATCTTGAAATCTGAGCCAAACTCTCTGCCAAACTCTGTCCACTTGAGTCTTCCTCTGTCCTATGACCCCATGCTTCTGTACTTCCTCCTGACTCATGGTTCTTTCCCAGTTCTTCCTCCCTGACTACACAAGCAGACACATGTATGTGCACATGTATACATATGTGTAATTCTGAATCCACAGATTGCTAGGCTGGCTCCAAGATAGACTGGCTATGGAGGAATTTGCTCTAAAGAGTCCTACTGGCAGGAATGGCTCTGCTTTTCTTTGAAGTTTTGGAGTGAGGGTGGGGAAAGGGGAAGTAAAGGTAAATGCACTGATCAGGTGACCAAATAGTGTTACTGGGGGAGATTGAAGAAGTACCAGTAGTGACTCTGTTGTGAGTTCTGTGTTTCATGCCCACACAAGGTTGGCCTTGGAGTCACCACAAGGGTGAGCTGGGCTTGACAGGGAGAGGTGGATTCATTTCTGAAATTCCCAGCCTCCTGGCTTAGAGGTTGGGCACCATGGAGGCCATCAGTGTCTGTGGTCTGGGGAAGGGTGGTGAGGCATAAAGCCCTAGAAGGCAGGAGACAAGGGCGTCTGCAATGTACATACAATCAGGAGTCTGCAGAAGATGAAATGTGGCTACATTCTCAGCCCAGGTTAGTGAAAGAGTATACTACCTGTTCTTAATGCTGATGTATCCTCTGGCCCTGTGAGAACAGGCTGTCTTAGGGCTGGTCAGTGACATACAAGAATCCAGGGAGAAATGGGAGTGATTTGGGGGGTGAAATGAAAGGGATGCTGTTCACTAGGGCCATCACTATTCCAACTTTCACTGAACTGGCAGCTACTGCTGCTTATCAGAGACTTTCCTTGGAGGTAAGGTGACTCATGTTTCTTGAAAGCCTTCCAATTGGTGGAAAGTGACAGCAGGGACCAAGATTTCTTGGTAACAAGAGGGTTCTCAGAAAGCATATCCTTTGTTCCAACTAACCCATTAAAAATGTATGTCCATGTACTCCAGTAAACTGGAGAATTCAGAAGAAATAGATTCCTAGGTACATATGAATTACTAATATTGAACCACAAAGATTTAATATATGCACTGCTGAAGTGAGCACTGAACCAAAAAGATTTAAAAACCTTGAATAATTCAGTACCAGGCAATAAACTTGAAGTAAAAAATTTAAAAATAGCAAACAAGCCCAGGTCCCAGTGGATCACTGCTTGAATTTATACAAAAACTTCAAAGAAAGAGCTGGGCATGGTGGTATATGCTTGTAATCCCAGCACGCAGGAGGCTGAGCCAGGAGGATTGCCCAGGCCAGCCTGGGCTATATAATGACTACATTGTGAAACCCTGTCTCAAAAAACCAAGCAAACAACAACAGCAAACTCAACCAACCAACCAAACAAACAAACAAACAAAAATCTTCAGGGAAGAGCTAATACTAATACTTGTCAAACTCTTTAATGAAATTGAAAGGGAAGGCATACTTCAAAATCATTCCTGAAAGCTAACATTACTTGGTTCCAAAACCAGACAAGAACCCAACCAAATAAGAGAACAAAGGTCATCTCCTTCATAAACGTAGATACAAAAATCCTCAACAAGATATTGACAAAGAGACTGCAACAAATCTTCAAAAAGATCATATATCATGACCAAATAGGCTTCATCCCAGGGATGCAAGGATGGTTCAATCTACACAAATCAAGAAATATATCACATAAACAGAATCAAGGACAAAAATCACATGATCATTTCAATAGATGCAGAAAAAATCTTTGATAAAATCCAACATCCATGCATAATAGAAAACTTACTACCAACATCATGTTAGATAGGGAAAATCTGAAAGCTGAGAAACAGCACAAAGATGTCCACTATCATCCTCCTGTTTAACATAGGACTTGAAACATTAGCCAGAGCAATCAGGTAAGGGGAAATAAAAGAGATATGTATAGGAAAGGAGGAAGTTAATTTATTATTTGTAGATAACATGATCTGCTACATGGAAGACTCAAAAAAATTCCACCAAAAGAGTCCTAGAATTAATAACCAAATTCAGCAATGTATTAGGATACAAAATCAACACACACAAAAAACCAATAGCACTCCTGTACACTAATAAGGAACCTACTGAAAAAAAAATTAGGAAAACAATACCATTCATAATAGCATCAAGAAAAATTAAACACTTAAGAATTAACCTAATCAAGCATATGAAAGACCTCTACAATGTAAACTATAATACAGTAAAGTATAGTAAAGCTACAGTTAAAAGCACATCCAAGAGAACATGAGAAAATGGAAAGAAATCCCCTGTTCCTAGATAGGCAGAAACAATATAGTCAAAATGGCCATACTTCCAAGGCTGATATACAAATTTAATGCAATCCCAATCAAATTACCAATAGTATTCATAACAGAACCACACAAAACAATCCTAAAAATCATATGAAACCAGAAGAGACCCAGAATAGCAAAAGCAGTCTTGGATAACAAGAGAAAAGTAAGAGGCATCACAATCTTGGACTTCAAATTATGTTACAAAGCTATGGTGATAAAAATTTCATGGTACTCCACAAAAAGAGATACACGGATCAATAGAACAGAATAGAAAATGCAGAAAAAAGCCTAGTCTATTTCACAAAGAGGAAAAAAACATACACTGGAGGAAAGATAGCCTCTTTACTAAATGGTGCTGGAAAAACTAGTTATCCACATGCAGAGGACTGAATCTAGACCCATATATCTCACCATGTACTAAACTAAATTTTTAAATGAATAAAAAAATCTAAATATTAAAACAGAAATGCTTAATCTGATGGAAGGTAAAATTCTTGAAGACATAGGTGTGGGCAAGGACTTTCTGAGCAGAAACACAAGCTACAAGAAATAGCATCAAGAATAAAAAACTGGGATAATATCAAATTACAAAGCTTCTGCACAGCAAAGGAAACAACAAATAGAGTGAAGAGACAACCTACAGAATGGGAAAAAAATTCCAGCTATTCCTCAGACAGAGGAGTAATATGTAGCATATATAAAGAACAACAAAAAAATTAGATTCCCCCAAATAAAAGACTCAATCAAAAAATGGGCAACTGAAATGAATAGATACTTCCCAGAAGAAGTATACAAGGTCAATAAATACATGAAAAAATATTAAACATCTCTGGCCATTAGAGAAATGCAAATTAAAACAACACTGAAATTCCTTCTTACTCCAGAAAGATTAACTATCATCAAGAAATAAAATAATAACAAATGCTGGCAAGGCTATGGAGGAAAAAGGAACACTTCTTCATTGTTGTTGGGAATGTAAAGCAATACAACCATTATGGAAATCAGTATGGAGATTCCTCAAAAAATGAAACTAG
Organism: Fukomys damarensis; assembly: GCF_012274545.1. Lineage (NCBI taxonomy): Eukaryota > Metazoa > Chordata > Mammalia > Rodentia > Bathyergidae > Fukomys > Fukomys damarensis. The sequence continues at coordinate 6,377,369 of NW_022900927.1, forward strand.
AAATTTCACTTTACACAGATAGCCCCCTTCTGGGTATCTTCCTAAAAAAGTTAAAAGATAGCATATTACAGTAATATTTGCATACTTACACTTATAGTAGCACAACTAATAATAGCTAAATCTTGGAAGTAGCCTTGGAAGTAGCCTATATGTCTACCCAACAATGAATGGATAAAGAAAATGTGGTATTTATACAGAGTGGAAAACTACTATGCCATAAATCAGGATACATTTAAGTCATATATAGGAAAATGAATGCATTTTGAGACCATAATGTTACTTGAAATAAATCAGCCACACAAGCTTAAATATTGCATGATTTCTCTTAGATGACAAGTCTAAAACATAAATAAAGAATAAAATAAAATATTGATAATAGCAAATAGGGAGATAGATCTTTTGCAAATGGGAAGGGGACTGAGAGATGGAGGGAAGAAAAGGGGGAAAAAGAATTAAGATGTGTTATGTACATAAAGTCTTTTCCTATGCCAATGCCTTCAAGAGTTCTTCCTAATTTATCTTCCAGCAAGTTTAATGTTTCTGTTTTAATATTTAGAGCTTGAATCCACTTGGATTTTAATTTAGTGCATGGTGAAAGATAAGGGTCTAATTTTAATCTTTGGCAGGTTGAGATCCAGTTTTTCCAACACCATTTATTAAAGAGGCTATCTTTCCTCCAGTGAGGATGGTACCAATAAACTCAATGAGGAAAAAAAAAAGATGTGCTATGTACAAGTATCAACTTCTCAAGAAGTTATATACTGCAAACATGTACTGATAAATAATGAAAAGTGGAAAATTTTAAAATAAAAATGTATAACTCAGTGACCAAAAATAATACAATGAAATAATTTCTATGCAATGTCTTGTGGCCAATCATCCTATTAATTCTCATGGATACGGTACAAGGTAGTAACCTGGTAGGGCGGGGCACGCATCTGTACTCTACCACTGCTTACCTATGAGATCCACATATGCTAATACCCAGAGTGTGGGCTCTTTAGCCCTCTCATTTGAAACAGGAATGGGGAACATCTTGGTAACTTCCCCCTTTACTTCTATTCAACCCCAAGTGTGCCCAGACATTACCCATCCAGGTAGCATTAGATCACAACTGGTCTAGACAAGAACAGCTTGCTTAGCCCTGGGAGCAAGGCAGCAAGAACACTGGGCTGGGGGTAGCAGTTGACAGCACAGGGAAGCATGGGTCTGGATTCTAGGGTGCTTTCACCCACTTAGATCTCATGTTTTCTCCTAGCAGCACAGCACACAAACCAGATCTTTCAAAAAGGCTCTACGTCAGCATCACTTGGTCACCCATGGCTTTCTGTGTAGCATGGTGGAAATACAGAGGTGCTCTCTGCCTGCCTCAACCTCCCTCAGGCCCTCTCTCCTCAGGCGGGGGTAAAGGGGGAGTCATTGGGAGTAGAGGGTGCACCAAGGTCCCTGAGGGCATCCAGGCAGCAGCCCCACGCAGGGTAGGCAAACAGCTCTGGGAGAAAGTCAGCAGCAGTGTGTGGGTGGGTCCCTTCCTCCTAGCACCCGGCAGTTAGGGTAATTGTCCCGATTACTGATTACCACCATGGCAGGTGAGCTGTGTAATTGCACTAGGGCGGGGTGGGGGCAGACTTGAACCTAACAAAGCAAGTTTAGGAAATTGAAAGCTGGCTTCTTGACAGGAAGTTTTCCTGCACCTGGTGCCTCTTGGAGAAAGAATTTGCTCGGGGGGGGGGGTTGGGGCACAAGGAAGCACTTTGGGGCCTGGGGTTGGGGTTAGGGCTAGGACAGAGGTACTGCCATTGGGCAGAAATCCTTGACTTTGGGTCACTTGCTTACAGTGGGTTTCTCTTGCTGATGTTAACACTAATAAACCCTAAGTCACGCCTGCTCCTTGATTTATCTATAACTGTCGTATCAGAGAGGGCCTAATGATGGCTACCCATCCCCACCAAGGCTCTAGCTCCTGCTTACCTCTCCTGGTTGAGCGAATGGGTACAAAGATCATGCTGAGGGCTACATGCCAGGCTTATAGATTCTGAGCATCCCTGGGAACCTCTGTATGTGGCAGACTGCAGGGACCTCAGGGCAGCCTGGCTTTGGCTTCAGTTTCTCCCTCCCCACTGGACACGTTGACCTGTGCCTCCTACCCCATCTTGGACTGGTCTCTCTGTGTCTAGGGACCAGCATAGTGGGCCTGATTGTGCAATTTCGGGGTCAGACCTCAGTTGTGTGGGGGTGGGGGAGTTTCTCTGAGTTCACAAGGGAGTTTAGGCCACAGGGTAGAGTAAACAAGCCGAGTCCCTGGGAAGAACCGCCCTGGGCAGCACTTGAGGTTGCAGGAGAGCCCCACATCTGGGGCCAGACCACACAATGTCATCTGGAGGGAGGGAGACCGCCCTTCAGCCAAAGGATGTATCTGGGGGTTCAGTCTATCTTAGCTGTGCTCCCACTTCGTATCCCAAAGGCTGGAAAAGTGTCACACCAGTGAATCCGGGCTGTGAGGTTAAACCAGCGATGAGAAATATACTTAACTCTTTTTGAGCCAAAACACAGAGAGGAGGCAGAGGGTTGTCCATGCTAGACGAAGAAGGCTTGTAGGGCATAAGGGAAAATTTGGACCACTCTAGGGTTCCATTTGTCCCAACAGTACTAACTATAGATCTTCCCCAAATTGATGTGTGTTTCCTTGTTCTGAAGATTTCCTAGGATCCTTCTAAGAGTAAGGGAGATATTTTGGGAAAAGAATGTCCTTATTTAAAGCTGAAAAGACTGGTGTGATTCTTGCTGTTCTAGTAAATTTATCAGTTTCCTATAATTTTCTTGACCCAAAAGATAACAAGCTGTGCTCTTAAAGAGGAGATCAACCACATCCTTTCCCTATGTGATATCTTTGCTACCCTTCTCCCTCCAAACCTAGCCTCAGAGTCCTGGCAGAAGTGGTCAGTCAGCCCACAGTTCCAGACATAGTTTCCCACTGCTCTGGGTATGTAGACCCTAAAGTTCACGCTTGGACCTCTGGGAAGCCCCTAATGTCTCTGGGCTAGAGGCTCCCACAATGATATATGATACCCCCAAGTTTATTGGCCCTCTCCCATCATGGGAAGTGACTGTACTTACAAAGGTCCCTGAACTAGAGGGCCAGGAAGTGAGTTTTGCTGTCACAGGAGATTTTCCCTCTTTACATCGTTCCTTGTTTGGTCCCTACCCATAAGGAATAGCCATGGTGAAGGTCCTAGGGTTAATTTGATTCTGGTTGTGTCCATGTATGGCCCAGGTCATGTGAGGTCCACATCATAGCAAGGTGAATGAGCCTTTTGGTTCCCTTATATGCTAGGCATTTTCTGCTTTTCATTCCTGCTCATTTCCAGATCTACTCCACCTTGGCCCTTGCTCTGGGCCACAGCAGACTCTCCCCTCTGGACTCACCTCCCGGGGCTCCCTTGCTGAATGGTCCTGGCAGAGGTGGCACTACTTCCCGTGAAGTGAGCTGCTCTCCCTGGCTGCAGCTCTCATTGGGCTCTGGTATTATTTCTTCCCCTGTCCCTGCCATCCAGGTCAAAGTGATAGTAGTGCCTGCCTTTCCCACCCTCACCCTCTATTTTCATTCCTGTATCTTTGCCCATACCTCTGACCAATGATCTTTTTTCAAAGTCTCTTCATTTGAACACTCTTGGGTGAATTCCATTTTTTTAGGGTCTTGACTGATTGATATATCTCACCTCCTTTATTTCCCAGGTAGCACTTCTATGATCAGTAGGGATCCTTGGGCCTATGCTCAAAATTTTGCTGTCATACAGCCTAAATGTGACAACCACTCTCGAGTACACATTCTCTCCCACTTGAAAAAGCTTGTTCTGCTCTCCCACCATCAGCCAGTTCCTTCTTAAAGACCTGGTGATGGTTGTTGGTGGACTTGGGCAGGAGGACACAGTCAAGGCCTGGCCATCCTCCTACCTGAAAGGGAACAGTTCTAAGGGAGAAAAGCAAGAATGATATTAAACAGCAAAGAAAGGAAAAGAAAAAAAAAGATAGGTTCATGTTAAAAAAAAAACAAAACAACTATACACAGGTTGGGGATATGCTAAGTGGTAGAGTACTTACCTAGGTTGGGCAAAGCCCTGGGTTCCTGCCTGAGAAGAAAGGGGTGGGGAGGATATGAAAATAAATTTAAAAAGTATAAAAAGGAAAGAAAAAAAAAACCAAAGAACTATATAGGCATCCCAGACAATAGTCAAATAAAACAAATATTCTTGTGCTGTGCAGGAGATTATGTAGCTGCTAGGGGAAAAGAGAACCATAGAACATGGTGATCAAAAATAAAGGTCTTGAGCTGGAAATGGTGGCATATGACTATAACCCCAGATAGTCAGGAGGCTGAGGCAGAAGGATAACAAATTTGAGGCCACTGGGCATCTTAATGAAACCTTGTCTTAAAATAAGGCTATAAACCTAGCTTGATATTCTCTGGGTTAAATTCCCAGTATGGTAGATGATAGATGGGTGGATAGATAGATAGATGACAGAAAAAATAAAGGCCAAACTTCTTGGCATGCATGAAAATCAGTGATGTTCCCAATCTGGCTCCAACTCAGCTTTTTAGATTTTCTGCTCATTCACCGCAAGATACCAAGCTCCCTGCTCTCCCCCAAGGTCTCTGAGCACTCTGTCATTCTGCTCATGCTTTTCCCTCTGAAAAGAGACCCCTTCTCCCTTGGTTTTCCATCATCGTGAAATAAATGCCACACACAGTGTGACCTAGAACATTCCGCCCGGCTGTTATCTCATGCCCTGTAGGTCAGAAGTCCGGGAAGGCTCCACTGGGCTCCCTGTTGAGCAGCTCACAAGGCCAAGATCGATGTGCAGGCAGGTGGACTCTTATCTGAGGGCTCTAGGGCAGAATCTACTTCCCAGCTCATTAGGTTGTTGACAGAATTCAGCCCATGTTTCTCGGAGGGCTGTGAGCCACCGCAGGTCCTGGAGATAATCTACCTTCCTTCTCCTGCAGCCCCTCCACCTGTGAGTCCACATGGAAGGCTGAGTCCTCAGCGTGCTTCATCTCTCTGACTTATTCCTCTGCCCCCAGCCAGGTAAAATGCTCTGCTTTGAAAGGGCTCATGTGATTAAATTAGACCCACCTGGCTTATCTCCTTTTGCCATATAAAGGCCTTGATGAAGAATGGAGGTAACACCAGAAGTTGGAGGTTTTGGGGGCCACGTCCAAATCCTTCTCACCATACCTTCCCTTCTTAGTACAAATGTTCCCACCACTGCAAAACCTTCTCACTGCCTTCACGCACAGCTCTCGTTAGCACGGCACTGACTCCTCAGTAGACGTCTTACGGTACACTAGTGAGCAATTTAGGGATAAGAACTGTGTCCTACTCATCTCTGTATCTTTCATTGCATCATTGTCTTTGACTTAGTAGGTACTCAATAAGCACTTGTTAAAAGACAGGAAGGAGGGAAGGAAGAGAAAGGAAGGGAAAGTAAGGGAAGAAGAAAGAAAAAAGAAGGAAAGGAGGGAAAGGATACAATGACTTAATGAAAAGTAACCTGGTTAGAAGGATGATATTTCTATAAAAATATTGAGAGTACTAGGGTCACTTAATTTTTTAAAGTTTCTTTCCCCTCTTCTTCCTTTTCTTTCTCTTTCTCTCTAGTCTTCAAACTATACTGGAACATTTCCAGATTCAGCACTTGTTTATTATCTCTGGAGGTCAAAAGCTAATGTTTTATACCTTCATTTCTTAGCAAAGCGCATGATCTGCTCCTCAGGAGAACCAATCCAGGAGGTCTGTCCTCAGGAGTGCAAGCTCATTCTTTCCTGCAGGGCAAGCGCTAATTAGAACAGACCAGAGAGAACACATTTTGAAATGTGTGGGGATGTTTCAAGTTTTAGACAGAGCCCAGCCAGGCAAGGTCTCTGCTTAGCACCAAGAGGATGAAACACATTTAATCCTTTTCTATTTGGAATAGCATACACGTCAATAAATTACCAGATTTCTTGCCTTTATTCCATCGCCCAAGGAGTGGGCCAATGATCCTAATCCTAGTCTTTCCTGTCTTTAGGAAGAAGGCCTGGCTGACTGTGCCCCTCAGGGAAGGCAACACTTCCTGAGGGGGGTATGAGTTGGCCTCTGCTGCATGACCCATGTTTCTATTCCTTCTTTCTGCCCCTGGCCTAGGTACCAAAATGGAGGAAGGTGACTCAGTTAAGGAAGTTTTGGGTTATGTCGACTTTTTTAAAAAGTCATTTATGTATATGATAAAACCCCAAGCTAAACAGAAAGATAAGATGAAAAGTAAAAATCTCCCTCCATACATCACCCATTCCAAAGGCTCTCTCTAAAGGCTCCAAAGACTTTCTGTTCATAGGTTCTAAAATCACCTTCCGGAAAAAAAAAGTGTATGGAGCCTGCATTTTAAAGTTAATCATCATACTTCTGCACCTAGTACACAGTTTTTTTTAAAACTTATTTCTGTAAAAATGATCTTTCTTTCCTCTAAACTGTTAAGCCAATTTAAAATCATTTAGCAAAACGATTTTTCAACAAATTAAAGTACTGAACTTGTTTGCGGTTCATCCAAGACAAAGATGAGGTGTTATTTTCGTTCCTCCACACAGCCGCTCCCTCTCTTCCTCCCCACCATCAGGACCCTTTTCGTTTCTCAGCTCATCTTCCTCCTGCCCAGATGAAAGCAGTCAAGGAGTTCAGACAGACATTGGCAAAGGCGCATCAGTACTGACCCCAGGAAGAGAGTGGTAGCCAAACAACCGCCTTTGCACCTTTCCCACTGCACTTGCTTTGGCCCTCAAAGGATGCAGAAAGTAGGAAATTACTGAGATACTGTAGTGAGGAACGGCCACCGATGGCAGGCTAAAGCAAGGGGATCTGAAGTCCAAGCCTAGTTGGGGCAACTTATAGTTTAAGTGAGACTCAGTCTCAAAAAAAAAAAAAATAGCTGAGGATATATTTCAGTGTGAAAACCCTGGGTCCAATTCCAAATAACATACACAACACAGAGCACAGCCAGAACGTCATGGCACAGGAATCCTTGCTAGTGACTAAATAACATCCGTGCTAGTTACATTCTAATTTACTTGCTAGGATGTGATTTGGAGCACTTATTGAAGTTGTGTATGTTAAGTGTGTGTGTGTGCGTGTGTGTGTGTGTGGATATTTATTGAGGGTGATAACTTTTATCAAAAGCAGAAAACAAGTCCAACATTAGGAACAAAAGGATAAGACAGATCTTAATGCAAAGACATATTTACGGGGAGATCCATTAGCTAGAATTTGAGAAAAATTTAGACAAAGATCTCCATCTACTTATTACTGTTCATTTCTAGGATCATTTCCATCCCTACTTCCATTAACTGTACACCTTTATTTGTAGTCTCATGAATTCTCCCAACTCTCCAATTCATTACACTGGCTTTCAAAAATCTAAAATTCACTTTAGGTATAGTCATTTATGAAACCTAAAGCAGTGTCTCCAAAAGTATGAACAATATAAAAAAATTTTCAATAGGTTTGGGAAACTCTGCATACACAGTCTCTTGCTTGAAGAGTTCTAATACAGATTTGCACATGAAAAGCCTTGAGAAATACTGTATTAAAGAAATCTAACATTGGTTTCATTCGTGCAAACATTGCCTGTGTTGCTACCGTGTGCCAGATGTTATTCGAAGTATAAGAGCTATGATAATGAACAGGACAGGTATAGGTTTTAAATTTAACCAGAAAAGCAGATAACATACTAGTAAAACTTGCAATTTCGGATTGCATTAAAGATTGCCCTAACGTGGGCATTTCTACTTTAGATCAGGTACACAGGGAAGATGCTCTGGGAACAAGATGCTCTGCGGAACACAGTTGGCAAAACTTAGGTTGAAATGTTCCCTTTCTTTTAGAATGTGTGCCATCCCCTTGGAGGAATTTGCATTCTGTTGAGGCCAAACAATAAACCTCTAAAGTAAAACTGCAGGCTTTGGCTAGCAGATGGGAGAGTGTTACCTCTCCTATCCTCTTTTGACTGTTATTTTGCATCATAAAACATGCCCTCGTGGTCATAAGTTATTTTTTTAAGTTTATAAAAGTTACCTATGTAGATTGTTTTTGTTAAGTCTTAAATATTTTATTGCCATCTGCTTCTTGACTGTTGGCTTTTTTATTACTGCCTAAAACGTTTCAAAAACAGTAGGACTGAAGGACAGGGAAGGGCAAACAAACTGAGGTGCTGCTCTTGCGGTTAAGAACAAGACAGGGTTTTCAGCCACTATCCCAGAGTTAAAGCTTTATCTGTTTTGAGGAATATGAGGGAACAGGTATAAGCCTGGTAAAAAGAACTGAAATCCAAAAGCAGGAAGAACCTCAAGACTTGCAGAAGAATACAGGGCTGAGAGAAATTGCTGATAAATGGTACACAATTTTCTTTTAGGACATGGACAAGCTTCTCATCTGCCTGGGGAGATTTGGGGTTAACTTTTTGGACTCTCATTTTGATTTAAGGCCATAGAAATGAAAGCAGGGGGCAAGAAATTTGGAGAAAGGACTATTTAAGAGTCTAGGAAAGTTAACAAGAGGGGCTAGGGGTTTAGCTCAGTGGTGCTGCCACCTGCCTCTCAAGTGCAAGGTTCTCAGTTCAATCTCTGGTACTAAAAAAAAGAAAGAAAGTTATCAAGACATAATTTGGTCATGATCATGAACTCCACTTCCTACATAAAAAAATAAAGCAATAGCAATTGACATTTATTGTTTTCTACATTTCAGAAAACCTGTGAAGTATTTTCTGTACCTTAGTCTTCATCACACTTCCATGAGGTAGAAAACTATACTGTATAGATGAGAAGACTGGGGATTTGAGACACACTTGAGTCCAGAACAATGGCATTTAATCATTCCTCTATATTCTCAAATTGTGGAGGCAAAACAATGATCATTAACTTGTTGAATTTGAAGGTAATGTGGAGAAAATAAAAAACCTTTTATCTAGATCTAGATACAGACTTTTTTTTTCTTTCTTGTTTTGAAATGAAAAGAACACAAACAGTAGAACAATAAAAACATGGGTCCCTCTGGGAGGGCAAGAGTCCATGAAGATCTTCAGCCTTGGATGACAGGATAGATTGGGAAGCAGAGCCGGATAGGCCTGGGAACTGGGACAGAGCTCCAGACCTAGTGACAGTGAAGAGAGACGTGATCATCTTGTGGGCTCTGGGAGGAGCGTGGGCTCCAGACTGCAGGGAAAGCTGGAGGACGACAGATGAAAAGGACCACATGGAAACAACAGAGGAAAAACAAAAGGCCTTTAAATACAAATTTAACATGAGAAATGTGGTGGTCTGGGTATTCAAGTCAACCGTAGTGGGAGATAGGAAAGGGATTCTACCTACTGAATGTTCCCGGCTGACATCCGTCAGCCTTCTGTCTGTGTAGCTTCCTCAGCAGCCCCCCTCTTATTAGCAAGTTAGCTTTAATGATACAAGGCACACACCTGATACAAAAAGTGCACTGTGGTCACACACATAAAAATACAAAGACTTATACTGCAGTGACTATCTGTACACCTACAGCAAGACAGGGGGCTGATCTTCGCATGGCCCATCACTACACTCAACTCCGTGTTCGTCCTTCCCTTTATAATTTGGTCACCCATGTATATATCTCTAAATAAAAGACTGTAAAATTTTGTAGGGTTTGAATATCAAATAAATGAAACCATTCTATATAAATTCTCTGGCCCTTGCTATTTTCCTCAATTTCACATTTCTGAGACTCACTGAATGAATACAGGATGCTGTGGCTTGTGCTTTCATTTTTCACTGCCACATGGTATCCCACTGTTTGAAATGTTGAGGTTTACCTGTTTGTTATTCTATTGATGGATATCCATTTTTTTTCCAGAGAGTATTTTGCTTAGTATAAAGAATCTTAAGTGAATGTTTTGTATTTGTCTCCTGGTGCAAATGAATAAGATTCTGTGAAGTGCATTTGTCAGAGTGGAGCTGCTGAGCTGAAGGTTGGAGGAAGCACATCAACTTCACTAGGTAGTGATGAGCTGTTTTCTTCAGTGGTACCAATTTATGCTGTGTTCAGCAGTAGGTAAGAGCTCCTATTGCCCCACACTTTTCTTAAAACTTGGGACTGACTGACTTTTTAAAAATATGGGCAATGTGAATTGGTATGCTATTGTGGCTTTACTTTCCATTTCTGACTACTAACATCGACCAGTGGATTCCCCTACTCCCACATTTAGGGGCCATATCTCTGTCATTTATCATGAAATGCCTATTTGAATCTTCTCCTCATCTCTGTATGTGACAATTTATATTTTTGTTTTTGTCTCAGAGTTGTTCTTTATATATCTTTGATACTAATCCTTTGTTGGTTATCTGTGTTGCAAATATCTTGTTCTGATCTTTGACTTGTATCTCCACTATTTTATCAGTGCCTTTATAAAAGAAGTTCTGCTCTGTAGAGTCAAATGTGTCAGTCTTTTCCTTTGAATATACCCCCCTTCTGTCTTAAGGAAACCCTCCTTTTCTAAACATTCAATAACCCTTTTATTTTAGAATAGTTTTAGGCCTATAGAAGAGCTGCAGGAGTTATTAGAGTTCTTATACACCCACACCCAGTTTCCTATACTGTTAACTTCTTACATTACTATGGTACATTTATTACAACTTATAAATAAAAATATTGGGCATGTAGCTCAGTGGATCCATACCTGACTGGCAAGTGCAAGGCCCTCAGTTTGATCCCTAGTACCAAAAATAAGATAAAGTAAAATAAAAATATTGATGTAAAATTATTATCTAAAGTCCATACTCCATTTGAACTTTTGTGTCCTGCCTTGGATTTCATTTTGGATTCTACATTGCATTTCACTCTCATGTCCTCTTCGGGTCCTCTCAGCTAGGACAGCTCAAACTTTCTCCATTATTGATGGTCTTGATAGTTGAGGAGAACTGGCTGGGTATTTACTAGAATGTTCTTCAGTTTGGGTTTCTCTGCTCTTTTTTTCATGTGTAGACCAAAATTAAGGGTTTTAGATAAGATGACTCAGTGGTGAAGTGACATTTCCACTGTATGGAGGGTGTCTGCCATTAATAATTACTTCTCGCTGACACCGTTGCCTTGACGACCGGGATAAGGGAGTGTTTGTCGGGCTTCTCCACTGTGAATTTCCATTTCCTCCCCTTTCTATGATGTGTTTGTTAGAGTAGTCATAATGTACCACCTGTGCTGAATGAGTGATGGCTCCATCTCATTGGGAGGGAGCTGCACAAATTATTTGGAGCTCTTCAGGATAGGTTTGTCTCCTCTCTCCTACTTACTTATTCTGTCACTAATATTTATTTGTTTATCATGGATATTTATTTGTGAAATGTACAGGACATTTGCCAAGTATCTCATTATTGGACAGGAAGGTTACAAATAAGCTCAAAACAAGGTTGCAATGCATTTTATGGCTCTGGATGAGAGTTGGAGAATATATTATAAATCCATGTTTAGTTTAATATAGATACTAATGGCTAGATACAAAATTATAAATATGTGCCTATAGACATGTGGCATACATGCATATTTCTTGGTTTTTGTCTCCAGATAGAGTCTAGAAGCAAGAAGATCTCAATGGCCACAAGCACACCTGGTGTCCATCATCTTGATTCCCAATACCATTCTATAATAAAAGGAATTAGAACTCCCCGGAGAAACAGCTGATTTAGGGGTAGAGAATATTTAAAATTAGCCCAGAGCTCTTTGTAGGGCGAGCTCCCCATGGCCAGAGTTGGAATGATCTGTCTCAAAATAAGTGATGAATGTTAGATTATAACTGAAAATAGAAAATAAATCCCTTTTTAATGCCCAAGTCCTAGCAGTACTCCCCAACTTTATCGTCTTCGAAGAACTTTTCTAGTTTTGCATTTTCCATTTAAGATTTTCATCAATCTAAATTGGTTTGTGTTTGAAGTAAGGCTCTAATTCTATCTTCCATATAGATAGCAAGCTTTTCAGCCTCAATTACTGGATAATTCCTCTTTTCTGCACTAATATGTGACACCCACTCTGTTACAATTAAGCCTGCACATGTATGTTTATATCTCAATTCTGATTATTGGTCTGTTAGTCTTTGGTTGTTCTCCTATCCCAAGTTATAAACTGTTATAATTTCACACTATGATTTAATGTTGGGCAGAAGAGTAAGCCACATCATCCTTTTGCATTGAATTCATAATTAAATTTTATAAATAATTGGCATTTTTGTTATATTGAGTTTCCTTAGTCAAAACATGATATATTTTTCCATTTACATGAATTCTCTAAGAAGTTTCTATAGAATTTTATCCATAAAAAACATGAAAACATCTTGTTATATTTTATTTCTAGGAACTTCTTATTTTACAAAATTTACAACTTACTTCTTTTCATTAAATTTTCTGTCAGATTGTTGATGATATGTAGAATTGATTTTACATATCAATTTTATATCCAGCATTCTTGCTAAACTCATTAATTGTAATAATTTATTTGTAAGTGATTTGGGATTTTTCTACTTACATTATCATATCACCTTAAAATAATGGAGCTTAGCTTCTTCCTTTCTAACCTTCATACTTTTCATGTCTTTTTCTTATACCAGCTTGTAAGTGTTTTGGGTATAATGTTGAATAAAACTATTAATAATGGGCACTCTTACTCCAGATCTTGACAGCATTATTTTTGAATTTCATTGTTCAATACACTTTTTTTCTATTTTCACTAGATTATGGAAGCTCCTATCCATATCACATTGGTAAATATTTATTTTAATCAAGAAGTAATGTTGCTCTTTATTGAACACTTTTTTAAAATATCTTTTTAGATAATCATGTCATTCTCTCACCTCTGAATCCAGTAATATTTTACACATTGTTGATTTGGTTTCCTAATGTTTTGTCTAACACTTTTGTGTCTATATTAATAAGCAAAATTAGTTCACTGTTTTCATTTCTGAAATCATTCTTGTTTGGGTTTTGTATCAGGGTTCTACTAGCCTTATTAGATGAGTCGAAGATGGTCCTTTATGTATTGTTAATAAGTACTAGCATAAGATTAAAATGGAGCCCTTGAATTTTGCTAAAACTTACTATATTTATCAGGCTTGTGTCCTGCCTCACACCTCTACCCCTTTCACTGGCTAGAATCCTATCCAGCTGTGATGAGCCCTCCTTCGTGGGTGTTCAGTCTTTCCTGCATCTCCACTCCCCTAAATAAAACACTTTACTTCCCTAAACAAATCTTCCACCCCATACCCTTAACTTAGGCTCTGCTTTCAGGACAGCACCAGGCTCTGATTCTTACCTATTATTAAGCCATGTGATCTAGTATTCTTCTTGTGGTTTGTGCGTGTGTGCATGTGTGTGTGTGTCTGTGTGTCTGTGTGTCTGTCTGTCTGTGTGTCTGTCTGGGGATCTAAGTTGCCCAGGCTGGTAGCTGGGATTACATGTGTGTACCACTGCACCCAGCTTCTTTGTGGGGACGTGTGTGTGTGTGTGTGTGTGTGTGTGTGTGTGTGTGTTACTGAGGACTGAACTCAAGATCTTTGCACAAAGATACATCCCCATTCTCTCTCTCTTTTTTTATAGGATCTTGCTAAATAACTAAGCTACCAGGCTGGGCTTAAACTTATGCCTTACTGTGGGGACATTTTAAATTGACAATATATTTTTTTCTACTGCTTTTAAAATTACTTCTTCAGTCAATTTTGTCAATTTTTTTTCTAGGAATCTAACCACTTCTAAAATTTTTTAATTTTTTTTTTTTTTGGTTTTTTGAGAAAGGGTCTCACTGTATAGTTGAGACTGACCTGGAATTCACTATGTAGCCCAGGCTGGTCTTGAACTCACAGCAATCCTCCTGCCTCAGCCTCCCAAGTGCTGGGATTACAGGCGTGAGTCACCATGCCTGGCCACTTTAAATTGATTGATATAAAGTTATTTATAATTTTTCTCAGTAATCTAATTTACATAGCATCTTTAGTTAGGCCCTTTAATTTAATTCCCTAATATTATTTTTTGTTCCTTCTTGCTTTTTGCTTGAGTTAATCTTGCCATGGGTTTGCATATATTACTGGTTGTTTCAAAGCTCCATCCAACCTTTGAATTTATTCTTTCCCTTTCCTATTTGTTTCTGAGACAGGGTCTTACTGTGTAGCCCAGGTTGGAATCTAAGTCATGATGCTACTGCCTCAGCCTCTCAAGTGCTAGGATTATAGTCCTGGACCACTGTACCCAGTTTATTTTTCTCTCATATACTTAAGTTAATTTCTTATTTAATTTGAATTTAATTTATATTCTATGTTTATGTTTTTCTTTGAAAATGCTGTTCTGAGCTGATTTTGGATTTTTTTCTAACTTCTTAAAGAGTAGAGTTAGAACATTAATTTTGAGTTTTGAAAATATTTTAATGCGACCGTTTGAAACTATAACACATTGACTCTAAAGCAAGATGCCTGAGTCCAAATCCTGACTCTGCTATTCGTGGTTGTGTGTCTTTAGTCAGTCTCTATGTTTAAGCTTGCTCACTTATACCTGCCTTGCAGGTTGTTATGAGATAAAATGGGTGAAATATGTAGAGTGCATAAAACAATGCCTTCCACATAGCACACACCAGGTAAGTGTTAGTTCTTTAGATTTCGGTGAAAGTACTATTTTAACCTGCATCCATAACTCAGTAGGTATTTTTATTAA
>NW_022900927.1:6392122-6463156 GCF_012274545.1 Fukomys damarensis
TGTATATTTTTTGTTTTGTTTTGTTACCGGGGATTGAACTCAGGTCCTTGTGCTTGTGAGGCAGGCACTGGAAACACTGAGCTAAATCCCCGGCAAAAGGTATATTTTTTTAAATGCACATTTTAAAATTTCTTGTAAAGGCTGCTGTGGTGTTATCAGTATTTCTACCTCTTTACCTATATGAAGTTCGCCCTTGACTCACTGCTGAAGTTAGTGGTGGCCAGGTGACTTCCTTCGGCCAGTGAGAGAGTGGAAGGATGTAAGAAAGCAGTCTTTGTGCTCTTTCCTTTGCCACAGAGCATGGGCAAACACAGGTTGCCCTACACCAGGTCAGAGCAGTCTTGAACCCTGAGCCACACAGACAGCGACTGCCCTGGAGAGTCGTCTGCAACTTGAACCAGAACAATTAGCTTTTGTCATGTCAAGCCATGCTAGTTTTGATGTTGCCACAGCAGAATCTAGACTACTGATTATTGGATCACTGTATTCAACATTTCATAATATCTATTTGATATTGTTGCTTTTTAGTTGAATTGTGGTCAAAGAATACAATTAGTATGAAACAACCCTTGAGACCAGCTTGATGGTCTAACATATGGCAAATTTTCCTGGGGAGCTCAAAATATACTTATTCTTCAATTGTTGCATGGAAGGTTTCATTCATGAATATTAAGTCAAGCCTGTTAAATGTCTTATTTTTTATTTATGTATTTATTTATTTTTGGTACTGGGGATCGAACTCAGGACCTTGCACTTGCAAGACAGGCGGTGGCACCACTGAACTAAATCCCCTGGCACCACTGAGCTAAATCCCCAGCCCTGTTTTCATTTTTTTGTTTACTTAATCTGTCACTTCCCTAGAGCTGCACGTTAAAATTTATCACTGTGATAGTAAACTTCTCTTCTTACTGCCCTGTCATTTTGCTTTATCTTTTGGAGGCTATGTTATTAAATGCATACATGTTTAAAGTTACTTTAGCTTCCTGATTGACTTTTAGAATGGACTTGAATTTTTAAAATTCAATCTGTCTTCATCCTTTACTAGAATATTTGCTTCATTACAATTTATGGTGGTTACTGTCCTGCTTTGATCTATTGCTATCACCTTACTGAGTACTTTGTCTTGCTTTTATTTCTTATTGCTGTTGAAAAGTCAGCCGTAAGTCTAACCACTGTTCCATTGTATGTTACCTTTCTCCTCAGCAGCTTTCCCAGTTGTCTCTTTCTCCTTTAGTGGTTAGTTTCCTAAATGTGGCTTTTTAAAAACTGATGTCACTGGGCTGGGGGTTTGGCTCAGTGGTTCTGCTGCCTGCCTTGCAAGCACAAGGGCCCAAGTTCAATCCCTGGTACAAAAAAAATAAATAAATAAAAACTGATGTCACAGAAAAAAAAAATTGATGTCACTGGAAGATAAATATCACATGACTTCTTTTATATGAGAAACCCAAAATATAAATAATAAAATAATTAAATAAGGGAGAGCTGGTAGGAAACAAGGAGGCAGACATTTTGGAGACAGAGAGGGATCAGGAGAAGGAGGGAGGTGTAGGGTAGGGACATAAGGTAAAGGGATCAAAAATGGTCAAGATATGTTATAAACCTATACCAATCCCCCAAAACAAATGTAGCTATTATGTGTTGCAAAAATACACTAACAAAAAAGATCAAAAAGTGTTTTTTTCTCAACATTCATTGGGCTTGCTGAAGTTAAAGATTCATGTTTTCCATAGTTCTGGAAAAATCTGAAGCACTGTCTCTGAATATTACCTCTTCTTTGCCTGTCTAGAACCCTAATTAGGTATAATTTGATTTTCTTATTTTCCCTGTCATATCCCTAACCTTTTATATTTCACATCTTTGTCTTTCTGATCTACACACTACAGGTACATAATTTTTTCAGCTCTAACCTCCACCTTATTAATTTTTTTTCAGATATTTCCAATCTTCTACCTAATCTATCCACTGAGTTTTAAGAGTCAACACAGTATTTTTATTTCTAGAAATTCTTTTTGATTCTTTCCAAGTTTTCCTAGTGATTTATGCCCCCTTGTTACTTACTTGTTTTTGAAGTTCTCATTTCTCAAAGCCTATTAGTTGTTGTTTTTTTTTTATATTGTATTTGAAATTTTTAGTGGCTGAAGCCTTTTGTGGGGGTCCTGCTAATTCTCTCAACATGATCTATTTCCATGTGTGTTTTGCAACTTTGTGAGCTGCAATTACCCTTGAAATTTTGTCAATGGCAAGTTTTTGAGTACTGAAATGTGGGTGGGATACCAGCACAGAAGAGATATGTTTGGTTCTGCCAGTTACTTGAACAGCACCAGCATGATGTCACTTTAAATAAATTTCATACTTGTTTTTTGTATTGCGTGCCATATAGACTGGTACTGCATAACTAGAGAATCACAGGCATGTGGCTGTCAGCTTAAGGGAATATATATTCTCATTCCACCACCTAGAATGACTCAGGCCAGTTTCTTTAATGTCCCTATCTATATGGGCCTTTCTCAGTTTTCGTACACAGAATTCTGGACCCCTTGAGGGTCCAGCTTGATGCAGGATGATTCCTTGGCTTTGCCTTCTGTGCCCATACCCTTCAATGTCCTCAAAGGGGGAGCTCAGGGTCTTCAGGGTCCTACAGTAACCCTCAGGTTGAAGGCGAGGTTTGATCCCGGTTTATCAATCGGCATGTCCACTTCTGCCTCCATTTTGAATTGTGCACATTTCTTTCTTCAGTCCAAGTATAGCAATAGTTAAAAGTTTAGAAAGTTGTTTCATTTGGGAGGATCCTTCAGGTATCTAATTCATTGTTCTGTTAGAAATGAAACACCCTCTTCAAGCCAGGGTTATGATGAAGGCAATGCAACCATGACACATATAATGCTTTGTCTGTTCTGCTCCAACATCACTTGCACCCAGATGGCCTCTCCTTAAAAGGGTGTGTGCTACTTGGGAGAAAGAAACACACAATAAATTCTGAATTATCAGGGATCAAATGTCAATTAATCCCCTACTGAAAGAAGATAACAAATGAGTAGAGGGAGACCATTATTATCCACAAAGCAGGCATTGTATCTCTTCACCCCAAGGGTTTTGATAAGGAACTAACCAGCTGTAGGCACTAGGGGAGCTTTTCTATTGGGCCAGGGTGCACTGGTATAACCTCCAGGATGGGTCGGGTCAGTCTGAAGTTGAACACTCCAGGAATCGAGGAGAAGATGGGATGAGTCAGTGATGTAGAGACACTCGATTCTCTAGTTTCTGCTCCCAACATGGTGGAAATGGCTGAGTCACTCCAATTATCTCTACAAGGAACAGTGGAGATTTTGACATTTGCCTCTGAGAATCACTTCAAATTAAGATCAAGCATAAAGCTCCTGGAAAGAGAAACAGAAGGCAGGGAACTGGGACACTAAGATTATGTCAAGAGTATAGAGAAAAGGTGACACTGTTCGAATTCATTGTTTTGATCCAGCAACATGTTCAGAACCTCCATTCTGGCCCAGTGAGGAATCCACAGCCTGAGCTCTCAGGTCCAGGTATCTGAATGGCTTATTTCAATGTTCTTTACACCTTCTTCACCATGTCTTAGAGCTTTATTGTTGCTGTTGTGTGTTTGGGTTTTGTTGTTATTGTTGTTTTAATTTTTTATTAGTACATGTTTGCATTACACAATGACTACATTCATCATGGGGAATTGGTACATGTACATAACACATGTCAATTTCTTTTTTATCCCCGTCTTCCCTCCCCGCTTCTCTCTTCCTTGTTCCCCTTCCCATTTGAACATTTTTCTCCCTACATCCCAACATTTTGGTCCTTATTTGTGCTATTGGTTTCTCATACATGAAAAACACTGCAATATTTAAACATGTGTGTCCAATTTATTTCACTTAAAAGTATGGTCTCAAGGTGCATCCATTTACCTAGAAATGTCTCAGGTTTATCCATTTCTTTATGGCAGAAATGTCAACAGATGACTGGATAAAGAAAATATGTTTTTTATACACAGTTGAGTACTACTCATATCTTAGATTTTACTGAAGGGAAAGGACAGATAATAGAGTGGACCTATTATTCTGTGATATTATTTTCCTTCCTGGGAAGGTCCAAGTCACAGACTCTTTAATGACCAGCTCTGACAACCCACAACCTCCCTACCACTTGACAGGTGAGAAGTCTGGTGGTGAATAAGGAATAGAGGTACACACAAGCTGAAGACTTCCTAGAAGTTAGCCAAAGTCTTTTTTTTCCCCAGTACTGAGAATTGAACCAGGACCAAACTACATCCTTTCCTTTCCTTTTCTTTCTTTCTTTCTTTCAAGACAGAATTTCACTGAGCCACCATATTGCCTAGGCTGGTTTCAAATTTGCAGTCCTCCTGCCTCAGCCTCCCAGAGTGCTGGGATTGTAGATATGTACTACCATACCTAGCCAATACATTCTCTTCTTTCCACATTTTTTATTAGGGCATGTTAATTATACAGATCAATGGGTCTCATTTGGGCAGATTTGTACATGCACATAGTATACTTTAATCATTCCTCCTCAATACACTCCTTGCCCTACCCTCCTCCAATTTCATATGTTAAAATGCATGATATATATAAAGTATATAGGTATAAAGGGAGAAATATATACCTTTATACCCCTTTATACCCCTTTCCCCCCCTTATTCACTTCCTCTTGTCTCCCTTCTAGTGCCATCTTTTTTTAGATTTCACATATTAGGGAGACTATGTAATATTTGTGTTTATGAGTCTAGCTTATTTCACTCAACATGATGATTTTTAGGTCCATCCAATTTTCTGCTAATGGCAAAATTTCATTCTTTTCATAGACTATATACCACATTTTCTTTATCCACTCATCTGTTCATGGGCACCCAGGTGGATTCCATATATTGGTTATTGTCTATTATGCCACAATAAACATTGTATGCAGGTATCCCAATAGTATGCTGACTTTAATTCCTTCAGCAAGGAAGGGTAGAACTGGATCAAATGGTAGCTCTATTTTTAGTTTTTTAAGGGACCTCCATAGCAGATGATACTAACTTACATTCCCACCAGCAGTGTAGAAGAGTAGTTTTTTAATCACACATCCTCACCAGCATTTCTTGTTTTTTATATCCTTGATGACAGCCACTCTGACAGGAGGGAGATAAAATCTCAATGTAGTTGTGATATTCATTTCTCTAATGGCTAAAGATGGTGAACATTTTTCATGCACTTAATGGCCATTGGTATTTCTTGTGAGAAGTGTTCATTCAATCCTTTTGCCCATTTATTGACTGAGTGATTTTGATTTTTTTTGGTGTTAAGTTTTTTTTATATATTCTGGATATTAATCTTCTGTCAGAAGAATAGCTGGCAAATTTTTTCTCCCATTCTGTAGGCTTTTTTCACTCTGTTGGTTGTTTCCCTTGCTGTGCAGAAATTCTAATTCTATGTAGTCCCATTTGCTAATTCTTGCTATTCTTTCCTGTGCTATTTAAGTCTATTCAAGAAGTCTCTGCCAGAGCTTATGGCTTCAAGTACTTCCTCTATGTTTTTTTAGTAGTTTCAAAGTTTTAGATCTTTTACCCAGGTCATCAATCCATTTTAAATGAATTAACAAATTAAAAAATTGAAATAGATCAAAATGGAATGAAACAAGAAATCAAAAATAAGAGAAACTATATGAACACATGGAGATTGAATAACTCACTTTTGAATGATCAGTGGGTCACTGAAGAAATCAGGGAGGGCATTTTAAAATTCCTACAGTCAAATGAAAGTACAACATACTAGAATCTCTGGGATACAGCAAAGATAGTTCTAAGAAGAAAGTTTATAGCTATGATTGCCTCTAACAAAAAATCACAGAGATCTAAGTAAATAGTCTAATGATACCTCTCAAAGTTCTGGAAAAACAAAAGCAAACTGAAACCAAATCTAACAGAAGGAAAAAAATAATATAAATCACTGCTGAAATTAATAAGATAGACACTAAAATAACAACTCACAGGATCAATAAAACAGAGTTGGTTTTTTGAAAGATAAACAAGATTGATAATGCCTTAGCCAAACTAATCAAAGAGAGAAAGAGCAGACCCAACATAATTAATCCAATTAATACAATTAGAGATAAAAAGGGAATGTTACAACAGATATCCCAAAATCCAGAGGATTATTGGGTATTACTTTGAACACCTAATTCTAATTAATTGGAAGTTCTGAAAGAAACAGACACATTTCTAAACACATACAACCTACCAAAACTGAACTGAGGATATAAAAAAACCTAAGCAGATCACTAACAAGCAGTGAGATTAAAGCAGCGATAAAAAGTCTTCCAACAAGAAAAGCTGAAGATCAGATGGGTTCAATACAATATTTTACCATTAAAATAGAACACCAATGCTTTTGAACTATTTCATGAATAGGAAGGAAAACAATGTTTCCAAACTCATTCTACAAAGCCAACATCATCATGATAGCCACTGGACAAAGATACAATAACAAAAAGAGAAATATGTAGACCCATATCCTTGCTGAGCATCCCTTAATAAAATACTTGCAAATGAATTCAACAACACATTAAAAAGATTACATGTGAAGATCAAGTTGCTTTCATTCCAGGGATGCAGGATGGTTCAACATACATATACCAAGAAATGTAATACACCACATAATTAGAATCAAGGATAAAAATCACATAACCATCTCAATTGATACATAAAATGCCTCTGACAGTATTCAACATCCCCGTGTAATAAAAACCCTGAAGAAATTAGGTATTGAAGAATCACTGCTCAATATAGGAAAGGCCATAGATGATAAACCCAGAGCCATCATTATTGTGACACTAGAAAATGGAAAGTCCTCCCATGTTCATGGATTAGCATATTAGCATATTATTAAAATGACCATACTACCAAAAGCTACCTACAATTCAATGCAATCTCAATCAAAACATCAATGACATTCTTCACAGAAACAGAAAACATAACCCTAAAATTTACATGAAAACACAAAAGACCTAGAATAGCCAAAGAATTCTTGAGCAGCAAAAGCAAGGCTGGAGGCATCACAATACCAATTTCAATTAAACTACAAAGCCACAGTAACAAAAGCAGCATGGTACTGACATAAAAATAGACCCAGATCAATGAAACAGAGAAGACACAAAAACAAACCATCTGAATATGGACCATGGAGCCAAAAATATACACTGGAAACAATGTATATTAACAAATGGTGCTGGGAAAACTGGATGCCACTTGTAGAAGACTGAAACTAGACCCCTATCTCTCACCTTGTGCAAAAACAAATTCAAAATGGATCAATATATTCTTCAGTGATGGGATATGCCATCATTTTAAGAATACCCAACAGGCAGGGACAAGGGGAAAAAATGAGAACCAAGGCCTGTCATGTAAAGGTACAAGATCCCAATAACGAATGTAACTGTACTGTATACCTAAAATGTACCAATAAACTCAATGAGGAAAAAAAAAGAATACCCAACAGTTTACTAATAGACCTACAGATTTCTTTAAAATCACAATAAGGCCAAGCATTCCTATTCCCTCTCCCCTCCCCTCTCCTCTCCTTTCCCCTTCCCTCTTTCCTTCCTTCTTTCCTTTCCTTCTATTCAGTGATATAAGAATTAAAGACCAAGGAAAAGGGCGATAGCTTGTTGAGACTCCAGGTGCCATGGCAATTTTAATTGACTACAACAACTAATAGCTACAATGAATACATATTAGCAAGTTAGTTAATATTGAATGAATACTTAGTATGTGCCAGGCAGAGCGCTAAAGGTTTTATGTGGGTAATTTCACTAATCTCCTTGATAGCCCTATAAAGTCAATAATCTATTAGTATTTTTTATCCCCATTCTATTGGTGGCAAAACTGATTCTCAGAGAAGTTAAGTCATTTGCCCTGATTCACTTAGCCAATAAGGAAGAGTCCAAGCTCTTTTGTTCCTCACTCTCTGAAATCTCAGTCTCTGTGACTTTGTAGAAATGTGCCAGGGACTTCATCAGGCACAGAGAGATCACTAACCCAAATTGTTTTATGTTTCAAAGGTAGCACTATTCAAAACTCAAGTGCATAGAGGCCCGGGCTAAAGACAAGGTCCCCTACCAGACTATCCTCAATACAGGGGCAACAGTGCTGAAAGGAACTTCCAGAGAGGGAGAAGATGAACTGTGGCAGCTCACAAGCAATCTGTCTTGCTCCCTTTCCTCAGATGAGTGGCTCCATTTCTCCAAAAGCAGAGAGAAGAGGAGGAACAAGAAGTTGGAAAGAGCAAGATCCCTATTTAAAGGTAGCAGACTCTGCCTCTAAGACCCCACTTGATGGCTCACAAACTATAACTTTGGATGAGCCACCTAAACTTGCTGGACCTTCTGGATCTGAGTTCCCCTTTGTCATTCTCTCAAGCAGTAGCCTCTACAAGATGTGCTACATAATCTCCTGGGGATAGACAATATTATGGCTTCCTCTGTATTTGTTTTTTGTCTTCAAAACACTACGTTTTAATATGTTGAATATCCAGAGGATCATGAGCACCACAGGTAATCTTCTTGTGGCATGGTCATCTGGCAGGTACACTGGGGAAAGTATCTGAATTTAAACAAGGAAAGCCTGAGAAGTCAGAAAAAGGTTTCAGAAAGTATCAAGAATACCACTTGAACCATGAATTTATATTCATTACTGTTGATGAATGGCACCAAAAGTGTAGAGTGTACTTTCAGCTATTAGCTAATGATAGTACTTTACTATTTGTATGTGGGAATGGCAGGTTTTTTTCCAATAGGATTTTACAATCAAAAACCATTTGAGGTTGTAGGACCCGTGGATGACACCCAATAACACCACACCACTGTCATTCAGTTCAGAGAGACTTCTGCTGGAAATGGCACACGTCAGAAACAAAAACTGCAACAAAGTGACATCTTTAATGACATAGAACAATGAGGCAAATGCCACAGAAACGGGCAGCAGTGTCTCACAATGTGCTTGTTCCAGGCCAGAGGCCAAAGGCAAAGGAGAAGAGCTGTCAACAGCCACGTTTCTAGAGTTGGGGCCCCAGGGGAGAGATGCTGAACACATTCCTGGGCTGCTTATGGAATGTCCTTCCTGTTCTGGAGAAACAAATGGGCCTGTCCAAGACAAGGCTTGTGGGCCTTTGCTCATTGGTATGAAGAAAAAGAGATTGTTTCCCAATCACCCTTCCCGGAGACTTTCCTCTGCAAAGGGGGATTTGTTTTGCCTGTAGCTTTTCCCTACTGATCTCTTTGGCAGTAATGTGACACTAACTATCCTCATACCGGCTCCTGAGTTGCTTATTCCCACCCCAGAGTCTTTCCACTTCCCTCCATCACTAGGCCCTTCCACAAGGCACTCTTCCCTAGAGGACCACAATGGGAATCCTGCACCTGTTGTGAGAGTGACTGCAGTCACTGCAGAAGCCATTATTAGGGGGAAAGATCCCTAACCTCTGGTGTATTCCACCAGCCTCAGTGGATGGCCTTGGGCTTAGCAAAGAGTCATCACTGTCTGCTGGAGTTTGGACAGGAGCCCAGCAAATGCCTGGGAGCCTGGGAGAGCTCTGAGCTGCCTGTGCTTGGAGGTGCAGGTGGTAGTCTGCATCTTCCTTCCTCTGGCCCCCAGGCTCTGCATTACCCTGCCAGCAGACACCGTGTGCGGGCAGCAGGCTGGCAATCTTGGACTTGAGGATGTGGGAGCAGGTGGGAAAGACATGTGCCAAAGCCCTGAGGATGGAGACATGAGCTGGGCTACTGAGAATGGAGCCCCAGGGCCAGATGGATTAGGAGTGAATACCTGACAGTGCACAATTCCATCTAGAGCAGACTTAATTTGCAAACTCTCATTTCGCATGGCACGGCAGATAACTACCCAGAGCTGTTTTGCTCTGGAGAAGTCAGGACTTTTGAAAAGCCATCAGGTTTACCAGGGCAAAAGAGCCTCCAAAATGCAAGGGCTGAGTTAAGAGTCACAAAAGCAAACTTTGGATGACACAGGCTGCCTTGGTGGCCTTACCCTAACCATGTGATTTTGGAGGTAGAATCCTCCAAAGCTCTGGAGCCAGCATGGAGCCACCATGGGACTCAAGAGGGTGCTCCTTGTAAACCATGCTGGACTCCGAAATGCCCTTCTGGGACTCTCATTTTGTAGGTTCTAAATAAGAAGATGTCATGGCAAGATAGATTTCTTCATGTTTTTAGAATCAAATTCTTGGATGAAACCCTCCTTCCATAGGTTGCTTAAACAATCCATTCGGTATAACGCATGACCAAGGGAAAGTTTTAAAACACTGGGTAATAATCCAGAAATCAAAGTGGTAGACCCCAAAACAAAAGAGAAAGAGGAAGAAATGAGGGAGGGAGGGATGATAGAGAAAACAACAGAAAATATTGCAGGGCACTTCTTGTTTCTTTCTTTCTTTCTTTTTTTTTTTTTTTTTTTTGTACCAGGGATTAAACTCGAGTCCTTGCGCTTGCAAGGCAGGCCACCGAACCGCTGAGCTAGATCCCCAGCACACTTCTTGTTTCTTAATACATATTTATATGCATGAGTATACTAAGTCATGGTAAAAATTCATATTTTACTGAATCTAAAAAACACTGGGAAGACTTTTGTTTTACTTACTTTCCTTTTTTACAGTGTTTTCCATTCATTCACTCCATTTCCACCATCTAGAAAATAAAAAAGAACATGTTGTCCTAGGCCCTTTTTTGTCCTAAAAATAAATGAGTTAATCTTTGTGGGCTTAACTCAAAAAAAAAAAAAGTATCCAAAACAGGGGAAACAGTGTAAAAGGATATCTTGGTCCCTTCCTCCTTTATGACCCCACAACTCTGTCCCTTAGACTGTTCTTTGGGAGTTTGTTGAGTGACAGCCTTTCCTTCAGTCCTCCTAGACCCATAGGCATAAAATAGTTAAAGGTTTTTTTTTTTTTAATAAAATGGAGTACTACTCAGCAATAAAGAACGAGAAACTAGAGACATTTATAGCTAAGGGGATGCACACTGAGGCCATACTCTTAAGTGAAATTAATAAGACACACATGCATCAATACCAAATAGTTTCTCTGGTATGAAAAGCTAAAAATGTAAATAAGGATCAAAATGTGAACTGGTATTTTGTAATAGGAAGAAAATGTCTAAAAGAGTAGGGGAAGTAGGAGGGGCAGGGAAAGATAAGAAGGAAGAGAAAAGGAAAAACATGGAAACAATATCTCTGTAAACAGGGAAGGGTGGAGGGAGTGAAGGGAGGGCTGGGTAATGGGGAAAAAACAAGAACCAATTTATGTCAGGTAAAGGTGCAAGATCCCAATGATGAATGTAACTGTACTGTATGCCTAAAATGTACCAAATAGCCTTAAAAATAAATGAATAAAGGGGAAAAGGCCCTGTTTTGGCTTGTGTCTACATGTCCTTCCAAAGTCTTATGCAGTCATAGGTGGGGCTTTTTCAGAAGTAGCTGGGTCTAGAGTTTGAGATGCTGGAATTGCATCGTGGTGCAATGCTAGGATCAAGTACACTAGGATTAAGGGTGTGAGTGCTGCCCACCCTAAGTAGCCTGGATAAAATATAAAGGATAGAAAGAGCCATGGTCATCCCCTGCTTGCTCTTGCCTACCTGCTTGCTGTGGACTATTTCTCCTCTGTGATGCCTCTCAGCCATGCCACTCTGCCTTGGAGCCAGCCAACTATGAGCTGAAACCTCTACAAACTGTGTGCTAAATAAACCTTTCCTCTTTTAACTTTGGATGTCAGGTATTTTGTCTCAGGAGCAAGAAAAGTAACTAAGACAGGCCCTAAGAAAGGAAAGCAGTCAGATGGGAGTGGATCAGAGAGAGCTCAAAGGGCACACTTTTACCTGGAAAGCAGCCTCTGGGCAGCTTAAACCTACTCACGGGGACAGGGACTCTGAGAATCTCTAAGGGACAAGGTGACTCACTCAAACTCTGGCACCATGGTAAGGGGTTCAAAGTGTGTTGGCCAGCCTGGAGGAAAATGGTCAGGCTGCAGAAGACAGAGGTTCATGGGCTGCAATAGGCTGTAGCCTGTGGCCCACCTGCAGCCATACTTGCCCTGGCCACTTATAGGTACATAGAGCCAGAGAGGCCAAGACACTGGGCTCTGCTTTTTCCCCAATTCTGTGACATCAAGTGCACAGGCGTGGCCTAAAACTGGCACCTGAAATCTTTCCCTCCAGATAGGATGCACTTAGCACAACCCTTTGGTTTCGGTACCGATCACTGAGTCTATAGCATGAAGAAGTGTGTGTCTCTTCTGTTTGTTGTTTCGTTTAAGTTTCCCAGGGAGAAAATTTCCCCACTATCACCTTAATCGCCTACTTCAGTACTTTACTTCAGAACTTGACGTTTAATTTTCTTCTTTCCTGTTTAGCCTCAGTCCTTTCCCCAGGATCTAATAGTTAAGAGTTGGGAAAGGCTTGTTATCATACAAGTTGGCACAGCTGTCTCACAAAGTTCCCTGCACCAGCGGACTTGCTGGGCTTTAATACTCATCCTTCATGGAATAGCTGAATCATGCTAGCCAAGTCACTTCACCTCTCTATGCCTCAGTTTCCCACCTGTCGGCCTGGCCCCTTCAAGCCAGAGCATCCTCTTCTGTAAAATGTAAATGTGCAAACGCAGTATCTTCCCTGCCTGAAGGAGCTCACCAAACGCGGGATGACCTCGTGGGCATCTTTACTCTGGGATATTCTGCGCACTTCAGTTGCAATTCCCCCGCTGGACGGTGGAACTCAACGAAGGAAGGAACCCCAACTTTTCCCTCTCTCTTCTAGCATCTAGTGTGTACACAGGGAAACAAGAGTGGAAAGTCATTTTTAGCCAAATTTTTCTATGGCAAATTTTATGGAGCCATCCACAATTTCATGTTTCAGGACACACTTTTTAACTTTCTCCCCTTACCCCAATATCCGGGTAGGAAGGAGGAACTGGGGACCAGGAGCGCGGAAACAAAGACTGAGTCCACTCGATTGAGTCTCGAAGGGCTAGCGACAAAGCAGCTCCAGGCTCCACTTCGGCCCGCGTGCTCCTTTATCCTCCCTTGTGGGCACAGGCCGAGTTCCCCGTTTTCCACAGGCGCCCCGCAGCGCCACGGGCGGCCAGGCCCGGCCACAGCCCAGGTGGGGGTGACGCACCTGGCTGCGGCGTCCCCGGCAGGCTGGGTAGAACCACGGCTGCGGGGGTGGCGGGGAGGCGACGCCAATCATTACAGGCAGAAGCCTGGATCTGCACAGACGAAATCATCGAAAACTCTGCCCCACGGGGTGCAGAGGCATATCGTGCCCTACGGACGGCAGCAGTGGAAAAGTTTCACAAATCAGTCCCGAAGGAGACAGGGCAGTGGTTGGTTCCAAGTCAAGATGGTTGAGTCGCTGATGGAGCGCTCCGCGGGAGAGGACCGGACTGGTGGGCGTGGCTATGGGATGGGCGGGTCCTGGGCGGGGCTTGGGAGGGGCGGGGCCAGGTGCTGGGTTGTCTCTGCTTGTCAAAAGGCAGCAGCCCAGCGAGAGGCGCCGCGAGCTCCGAGCAGCGTGTCCACCCACCGGACCAGGTGAGGACCTGGGAGCAGTGGGCAGAGAGGTCCTAGGATAGGTATTAGGCCGGGGTAAGGGCGTCGGGGGTCTCGAGGTCTGCGTTCCCGGGTCCGAGTCCTGGAGTCTAAGTCAGAGCAAACTTGTTGGCTGAGATCCCGGCTGTTGTACCTTGAGGTTGGGACACTGAGGAGACACCGATGTCTGGGAGAACTGAAGTTTGCTCTAGGGTGGTGAGGAGGGATCAAGGCAGAAGGACTCCACTAGCACAGTGCTCAGCACTTGGGAGGCCAAAGAAGAATTTATTTCCTTCCTATGTCTGGCGCCTTGGCTTGGAGTGGAGGAGTAAGGAAGGAAGCAATTGGCTGTCGAGGGTGCCAAGGTCTTCTGGGAGCGGAGTGTGTGTAGCCTTGTTGATTGTCTTGTAGGAGCTCCATGTGGCCACCTATGATGGTGGACCACCAATGATTTGACACCTAATTGGCTCTAGTCACTAGATTGATTTTTTCAGGAGCGCTGGGCCATAGATGTCCAGAGGAATTCAGGGGCAAGCATGTAATTGAAGAGGGTACTTAGAGAATAGTTTCTATTTGGGTCCCGAGTCTGTGGGTGGTGGGTGAGGATTCAGAGGGAGTATTTAGGTGGGAATTGCATGTGGTCCCCAGGACCAGTGGACAGCTGCACCCCCTCCCATGGACCAGAGGCTGAGACCCAGTTGGTTTGCACTGGGGAAGCCTTGGATCTCTGAGTCTAGACCATTCTCTGTCCTTCTGCTCCTCCTCCTCCCCCCCCCCCCCTCCTCCTCCCCTTTCTCCTCTGTGCAGTGAGTGAGTCAGCCAGCCTCCTGTCTGGGCTCAGTTACAGCCAGAGGGGCCAGAGCTCAGGCAAGCAGTTGGGCAGGCATTTTCTGAGTACTGCAGAAGTTCTGGGCAGAGTTCAGCTGTGCTGAGGCTCCCTGCTGGAAGGTGTTCTTCCTCAGGGACAGGGGTAAGGGGCAGGGGTTCAGACAGCCCAGAGCAGTGGATGACTGGGATAATGCTATGGGTTGATTCCAGAAGGAGTTGACCGTAAAGGGATTGTGGCTTTGTGGTAAATCCACATCTCTTATCCTTCTGTAGGATTGGGAGATGCATCCCTTTTCCCATCCCTCATCCCCATTCTACCTAGTGGTCTTGTTAGCTGCCCTTCTCCACTAGTAAGGTAGGCATGGAGAACAAATTGGAAAGATTGTAGTGCCAGAAAATGAAACAAATGCTTTAACCCAGGCTGGGGATTTGGGGAGGTTTGCTGAGGTGGGATGGGTTGTCTGGAACATGAACTGGGAGTGTTGTACGTTGAGGGACCTTCACTCATTCCTTCCCCATTCAAATTCTGGAAAGAATCATAGATCTCTCTGATATTGTTTTAGGACTGGCATGCAGCCAGATCAGGAGGTAGTAAGAGTGAAAATTTCTCTCTCTGTTTTGTTTTGAGTTCTAGAGATCCTTGAATAGAAATGGGTGACCCAGAGCATGTGGCCTCTCTAGACTTATTTGAGAAGAATCCAGGGAGGCCACCCAGGCTATGGAGCTAACTCAAATTGCAAGAAATTGGGGAATTCATAATCTGTGCTCCGCCTGGGCCCTATGGCTGTGAGTTTGGCTGGTCCTTAGCAGCCATGACCTGGTGCCTTACCAAGAAGGAGGGGCTGGAAAATGAAGTAGGGAAGGAAGAAAGTTAGGAAGGCTTCCTGACCCCTCACTCCTCTTCAGTCAAGGCCATCAGATTTTGTACTGTTGAAGGTCTGGGTGCTATTCAAGGTGGCGTGGTTATTTGTGTTTATGGTTTCTCAGTCTCCTTCCTTCCCATGTTTGGCCTCCAGACTGATCACCTTTTGGGACAGAGTCTTGGAGGAAGCTTCCAAATCTCCAATAAATTTCCTGGTCCCCTAACTTCTTGACAGAACAGATAGCAGGTGTGAAAAGTCGACACCTTCAGTGGGGGAAGGCTTAAGGCCTGGTGGGCTAGACCAAGTGGTGACCCAAGACAGGAGGGGAAGTTCCACATCCTATGGGGGCAGGGACCGTGCTAGCCAAGGTCAACCTCTGGATCTCTGCTAAGCATCTGCTGCTACTGTGCAGTGGGGTAGGGGTGTGGGGTCTTGTGCCTGCATGGCCAGGAGTGCCTGCATGATAACTAGGTTTGCTGGTGGGTAGAGGTTTATAGAGCTACAACTTTTGTTTGTCACTACCTCAAGTCCATTTGGGATGCAAGTAGAGAGAAACAAAGAAATGACCAGATTGGTTCAGAGCCTCCTGTGTGGCCAGCATGGTGCCAGGCCCTCTGAAGGGATATCAGGAAGCAGATTCCAGAAAGCCAGGCCGCCTCTGCTCCAAAGAGGATGGAGCACCGG
The DNA here is from genome assembly GCF_012274545.1 of Fukomys damarensis. NCBI lineage: Eukaryota > Metazoa > Chordata > Mammalia > Rodentia > Bathyergidae > Fukomys > Fukomys damarensis. The sequence goes on from NW_022900927.1 coordinate 6,408,105, forward strand.
GAGGGGCAGCAGCCCCCAGGTATCCCTCTCTCCTTCTCTCCCTCTCTCTCCCACTGTCCAGCACTGAGAAGACCCAACTGGGCTGAAGTGGCCTCACTTCTAATTATTCTTTTCTCTGATTTCTCCCTAACCTTTTTCTGTGTCAATGCCCTGCTGGATGTGCTGCAGTGACTGTATGATATGTCATCCACACAGATTCTTCCGAGAGTAAACAGGGAGGCTCTGCATGGTTACACCAGGACAGTGGACACAAACCAAAACTTTCCAGGGCAAACTGGAACATCTCATCGCCATAGTGAATACCATTCCAAACCCAGCAGCACTCAGAAGACATGGCGATGCTCATGGTGGTGCAGTCGGGGGCTTCATGTGGAGGAGAAATGGGATAGCTTCATTCCGAGAGTAGTCCCACGACTCTGACCTGCTCCCGGAAACCATCAGCCAATTCCAGTCTTTTCCGTGGGGGTAGCACCTCTCCTGCCACCTTGTTCCTTCCCTTCACACTTCGCTTGTAACTGGCATCATCTTTGGTTTCCCTGCCCCACGCCACCTCAGACTAGGACAGAAAGCCCTGTCAGCTCTTCTTCATCTTCCTTGTGGGAACTGGGGGGATTCACAGTAGAGCCAGGACTCATACTCATGCTTCCCCTTCTGTCTTCTCTCCCATCCTCTTCATACTGTCCCTTTGGCTTCCCAGAGCTCTACACCAACCCATGGGAAAATCTGGCTCTAAAGTGGGTTAACACCAGAAGGGGAAAGGTAGTCAAACTTTGCCCATGTAGATAAAAAGCACTGGTCACTTGTAATCAAGATCTAGGCATGGTGGCGCATGCCTGTGATCCTAGCACTAAGGAGGCCGAGGCAGGAGGATTGCCATGAGTTTGAGGCCAGCCGGGGCTACATCGTGAGTTCAAGGACAACCTGAACTGCATAGTGAGACTTTGTTTCAAAAAACAAAACAAAGAAAAAAGGTCCAGGAAAATGCCAACCAAAGTGGAGACCAGAGCTAGAGAAAAGCTGCTTAGCAAGACATGGAGTCTGTCCTTGGGGACACTAGCCTTTGACTCTCCAGTGTGGTCTGGCTGTTAGGGAAATGGTCTGGGGTGGGGACAGACAGTTCTTGCTCAACCCAAGCTATAAGCGTTGGTGGCAGCAAAGCATCCTGTGGTGGTGACATGTGGAAGAGAAACTGCCCCCGCCTTGTGCTCCCCAGTTCTAGGATCTTGTGGTCCATCAGGTGCTCAGGCAAGGCTCCTTGGAGAGTCCCTGAGGTCCAATGTGATTAAGGCATGGGGCTCTGGGGGAGTAGAGCCTCCTTTATGACGTTGTAGTGATTCCTCTACTCTGGCAGGAAGGAAGTTGTTCTCATCAAGACAAATAAAAGAGCAAGTGAAGGCCTCTTGGGAAATCCCAACTTTCAAGCAACTTGTGGGGATGTGAGGTGGCAAGATTCCCTGGGCTGGCTGGAGGCAGGTAGGAGTGGCTGGTGGGTAAATGGCAGGAGGGAGAGGCAGAAGCAGTAGGTGCTCTAGGAGTCTGAGTGTGTGTCATGCATTTACAAACCTGCCCTGCAGGTCCCGTGCCAAGGAATAGACTAAGCAGTGTTCCCAGAACCAGATGCCACACAAAGTCTTCATTCTGCACAGGGGAGAGTCCTGGTCCCTCACAGGGTGTGGGTAGCTACACCAGCGGGAAAGTGGAGTTTAGGCAGGGCCAGGCAGCTGGTTCCTGGGAAGCTGCTGCCTCTCACTGGCCTTCGCATGACAAGCTGAAGCTTTGAGATGTTTTGCAAAGTGTGATATTTCAGGCACTGGAGCACCCAGGAGGCTCTGGCTTTGCTGGTGACACATCCAGTGTGTGCCACCTGCTGGCACTAGTATTATAGGTCCAGGAACAGTGGCTCACTGATCACTTACTTGGTACTGGGTGCCATGTTACAAGCACTGCCTCCTGGGCCTGTCACTACCTCGTGAGACAGGAACCACTGCTCTGTTCCCTCTATCAATGTGGAAACTGAGTTTCAGTGAGGTTAAGCCACATGCCAAGGTGACACACTGAGGAAGAGTCAGGACTTGCAGCTAGGTGTGCAGGATGCTGCAGTCCGTGATCTCTCTTTCTCTCTCTATCTGTTTCTTGGTTTTTTGTTTGTTTGTTTGTTTGTTTCTGTTTTTATTTTCCTAGCACTGAGGATTGAACCCAAGGAGCACTGAGTTAAATCCCCAGTTATTTATTTTTAATTTTTTTTAGATAGGGTCTCCCTAAGATGCCCAGGGTAGCCTTGAACTTGCAATCCTCTTGCTTCAGCCTCCCAAGCAAAGCCGTGCTCTTCAGTCTCCTCAGAACCCTACTCCCTTTGCACTCACAAGGCAGCCACAGGGCACTTGGTACAATGTCTTGCTGTTATAGGACTGCAATAAATATTTGCCAGCAGCAAGGTGAGTGTTACTAACTAGTTTGAACAGGCTGACCTGAAAGCAATCCTGGTTTGCTCAAAGGTTACTCCGGTGACTGTGGCATCTCCAAAGGCTTCTTCCACCAGCACCTTTCAATCTCGGTGCCTCTCTGGCGGCCTCAAGAATACTACTCAGGTTCAAAATGGCAAAAATATATAAATTTTAAAATTCAAGAGGCATAATATTGTGCAGAGAGATTATGGGGAATCAAGTAAGATTTGAAAGATCTGGAAGGCAAATAAACACTCTGCATTTCAAAAACTTAATTGATAACATACTGTGTGCTGAGTGTAATGAGGTAAAAAAAAAAATAGATCATGTGTCATTGGCCAACCAGGAGCTATTCTCACCCTGCCTACCTTTCCTCCCTCCTGGATGCTGTCCCTTAAAGGCTGCTGGACCTAGCCCACTGGGAAAGAGAAATGGATGCTGGCCTCCTCTGACAAACCCCTGCTCATCTCCTGTCCCTGTTAGTCTGCACAGCTTCTCCTGGAGGTAAGTGTTACAATTGTCTCCAGTGTGTAGAAGGGGGAAATTTGGGGTAGAATTGTTAGAAGCTGTGCTAGCAGCCTGGAAGAACAGGAGAAACAGAGTTTAAGTTAGACATTGAGGTTCAAATTATGACTTCATTGCTTTCTAGCCAGTGACCTTGGGCAAGGTTCTTAATCTCTGCCAATCATCTCAGTTTCCTTATCTGTGAATGGGGGCTAATAATAGCGCCCTTGTTGAATTGTGTGAGGATGAAGGCAGCAAGTCAAGTGTGTGGTGTGGTGGGCCCCTGAAAGGCACATGCAGACAGACACCCATCCAGCAGATGTGGGCTGAGAACTGACTTTGCACCATGCTTTGCTCAAGACATCTGAAATTTAACAGTAGGGGGAGAAAAGACTTTTGCAATTATTTTCACATTGATTCACTGAGAAACCTGATTGTTAGAGGCACCATGAGGACCCCAGAATGGCTGTCCTGGCACCTGACTAAGTTCAGATTTGGGAAATTGGTTTCTCTTTTTTCCATTTGTTAGACAATGCACTTGGGAACCTTCCTGAACTTCTCGGGGACTCCTGGTCTTCAAGGTTTTTTTGTCTGATACTTTTAAAAACTGAAATAAATATTTCATGCACACAAGAGTATATAATACACTAATGAAGCAATTAAAGAACAATATATAACTGTACTCATCACTTATGTTAGGAATAGAGTATTTACAGCATTTTTAAAGCCCCTTGGGCTGGGGATGTAGCTCAGTGGCACCACACCTGCCTGGCAAGCACAAGATCCTGAGTTTGCTCCCCAGTACTGCAAAAAAAAAAGCCCCTTTGCTCCTCCCCATTTATATGCCCCCTCCACTCCCCACCTCCAAGTGAATTCTGGTTAATTATTTCCTTGCCTTTCTTTGTAAATTATCATTTATGTGTGTTTTACAAAACAGCATATTGTTTCGTTCTTCCTGGCTTTGAAGTCGACATACTTGTATTCTCTGCAAGCACTCCCGTCAGTACCATGTTCTGTGATTTATTCATATTGATGAATATCTGCAGTCTATTAGTTTGCACAGCTGTGTAGTATTCCAGTGTAGAAATATCCAAGTGTGCATATTTTCCCCCCTTCTTGATGAACATTGGGTTTGTTTCCAGTTTGGGGCTACTGTGTTGTGACAATGCTGCTAAAGACACGATATGCTTGTCTCCTGAGGTACATGGTAGTCTCTCTCCGGCACACGCCTGGGAGTGGAATTGCTGGCTCAAGTGGAGTCCTACATTTGGCGTTCCCATACAGTGCCAAAGTGTTTTCCACAGTGGTTATACCACAGAGCACTAGTTTCAGCAGTGGATGAATTGTGCCCATAGTTCCCCATCCTGTCCAACTTGATAGAGACTCCATTTCTAAATTGGAAAGGTATTAGTCACAGTTCTACCACTTTTCCTAACTGAGATGGTATTGCCCATGACCAAGGACCTGGTTTCTGGCTGCTATGTGCGCCTGTCTGACACCTGTTGTGCATAGGTGACCTGTGCATGCAACAGCCTGGCTCTGAGACTCCTGTGTTGGATCCCAGTGCAGCTGGAGCCCTTTCTGCCTGAGCTTCTCCTAGCAGTGGCTGAGGGATCTCGTGGCTCTACATCCTCCCCACGGCTTTGTGGTCTCTTCGATTCAACCAAGAGTCTATTGTCAGCCCTGAGGGGCCATACCAGCTGTTAAGTTAACCGAGTTACATTTCTGTCCAGTGGGTTGGGAGAGATATTTGTTTCCCTTGATGATTAATTCTGAGAAAATAACATAAAGTATCAGAACCATGAGTGTGCTAGCTAATCAAAGCAGATGGGGTTGGGACTATGATGAGATTCTCAGCTCTGCAGGGATTCTTGATCATTTAAAGGTGGATTGAAGTCTAGTAGTCCCCACTGTCCCTTGTTCTTTGGCTTTTAGACTTGTCCCTACTGAGAACCAAGGAGCAGGTAGAGGGCTGAGGTGAGGGGACATAGGAGGAGCCACACAGAATGGCTGCAGAGAATCCCTTTTCATGCCAAGTTTGAATGCCCTCCCTAGGAGTGCTGGGGAAAAGAGGTGTTAGATGTATCCAGAATCCTGGTAGTCACATAAACAGCCAGCTGCCCACCCACTCAGCCACCCACAGGTCAAAAGAATGTGGCTGGCCAGCCAGTTGCATGGGCCACCCCAGTTCTGTAATTACCCAGCCAGTCTGTGCCTGTCAGCTCCAGAGGCAGGCGAGTGCCTCTGCCTTGTGCCTTCCTTTGGGTATCAGGCCTGTGCAGGGCCCTGCCTATTCTTCTGACTTCACTATCACCCCCAACTCCACCCCCACGTCTGTCTCTATAACAACCTTTGACAACCTTTGGCCCTTATGAAGTTGCCTTATTATATAATAGCTGAAAATTATATTTGCCAGTGGCTGTTATAACATACTACGTTCCAGTGCTGTGTTAAATGTTTTCCATGCATTTTCTCGTTTATACCTCTCAATAATTCTGTGAGGTAGGTAATCTCATCCCCGTTTTAGGAAGAGGAAACCAAAGTTCAGAGAAATTAAGAAGTGCCCTAAATCATTGAGGTTCTGAGACAGGCCCAGAACTTCAATTCAGATCTTTTTCAGTCTGGTGTGGATGCCCCCTTCTTCTCTTGTCCACTGCCTTTCCCTACAGGGCCACGATTCTCCAGCTTTGTTTCCCCACCCCTGCTGTCTCAGGAGGGCTGGAGAAGAAGCAGCAGATAGTGTCCACCCAGGGTGAACCGGGAAGTTCCAAACTGGCTGGGCAGATTCTGGAAAACACCTTCAGGGCAGAGTTCTTTGTTCCAAACTGCTCTGAGTTTCCGGACTTCTGCCAGGGGTGGGAAGTTGCCTCTGCCCAGCCTATTTGGCAAGCACACTCACATCTTGGGTGCCATGATGTTAAGAGGATAGGCTGCCCCAGGTAAAATTCCATTATAATGAACTGCGTTTGTGATCTGATCAGCTTTGTTAAAATCCAGTGCGCAGCCTGAGAAACTGGAGGTGAAGTGGAGCCCAGTCACTGTAGGAAATCTCAGTGAAGCCCCTGAAAGTTTGGAGGCTAGAAGTAGGAGAAAACAGTCAGACCCACCCAGGTCTTCTCTGATTGCCAAGAGCCTGAATAGTCAGACCCTGGCAGGGCTGAGTGGGGAGAGCACGGTGCTTAGCTCTACCTGGCAGTGTTGTGATCATCCCCACTCTACGGGGGCCCTCAGAACAGATCCAACATCATCACTGAAACAGCACTGCTCGACACCCAAAACATCAGATTCATTCAAAAGGTGTTTATGGGATGTTTTTATATAGGCTGGGTCCCCTGAACTAAAACAGCTGAAGGACAGTTGCTCTGTGTGGGTAAAGCATCTTAAAGAGCTGGGCTACAGCTCAGATGGATTCTTGCCACGATTGATTCTAGCAAGGTACACGATAGGAAGCATTAGCATTTACTGCACAGGTGCTATGTGCTGGGCACAGTGCTAAGCACTTAACATGCAGGATCTCATTGAATCCTCACTTACCAAGAAAGTAGGAATTATGATTTTTCTCTTTTTACAGGCGAGGAAACAGAAGCTTAGAGAACGAATGTAATAGGGAGTGGACCCAGCCAGGCAGGCTGCCTCCAGAGCCTGTCCTTCTAGCTGTTTCTCCCTGACCACCGAGCCCTGTGGCTGTGTCTGCGTGGGGTTGGGGCTGGGGCAGGGGCTGGGGTCAAGGTAGTGAGTAAGGCTGCAGGGGTGCAAACCCTGGCATGATGGCTGGAGGGCACAAGCCTGATCTAGCAAAGTGGCCCTCCTTGAGCCAGCAGGATTGTCCCTAGCACTGCAACCTTATGTGACCACATGATCCACTTTCTTTGTAGGAAAAGTGAAATCTCTCAATTTTCAAAACATTGATAATGAACTTTACAAATCTGTAATCACTGTTGGTGATGGGGAGGAGCAATCATTACACATCTAAGGCAGGTTTAGCCTACCAGCTTCCAGGGTCCTCTGCTGGTTTCTTTTAGCAGGTGACTGTGGTGTAGAGTAGAAATCCCCTGTAAGAATTCCTTACTAGAGAAATGAGTGATTGCTCTCCATGCATGTTGCCTAGCTTTGTAATCAGAGTGTTTCTCTCTGGTAAGTTATCACGAAACCTTTTAGAATCATGATACCCTAAAGATGAATTACCCCTTTGAGTTCTTTTTCCTATACTCAGTCTTCCAGGTCAGGGCTTTCCTCATAGATATTAGAAAGGAAATTCATGTGGAGGAAAAAATAGGAAACCAACAGCTAAGAAAAGAATCTCCAGGCAACACGAAACAAGCAAAGGTAACCAACCAGTGGAGGGTTTCAGAAGGGGCTTGGTGCTTGACAGGCAGCTCGAAAGCCCTCTGTGTTGCATTTTGTGTGGTGTTAGGGACTGAACCCAGGGCCATTCAGGTGTGGGGCAAGTGCTCTGCCATTGAGCCCCGGCCCCAACTCCTGGGCTATATTCTCGGCTCTCCAAAGCTGCAAGGACCTCATGCTGGCAAAGCCACAGTCACGCTTTTGAGACCCTTCCCAGGTATCTTTTCACAGCTTCCACTTTATACCTAAACTTATACCCCCTGCTACTCTTGAATATCTGGGAAAATAGTAACATAATAACTAATGTTTTAAGGCGTAACCTTTTTTATAATGCATTTTAAATATTTTATCTCAGCAGATACAACAGTCTTGTGAGGTAGGCAATGGTTAGAATATCCTTTTTATGAGACTTGCTTAGGTAGCAGTGATGTCTTCCTCTTCCATTTTCTTCTGTTCTATGACAGCGGGAGCCAAAGAGCTTTCCCTAACCTGTGCCCACCTTGAGTCCATAGCTGGGAGTAGGTGGGGTAGACAGTGACTTTGAGAACCTTTGATAAGGGTCCTCACTTCTCCGAAAATCCCAGCTCCAGGATGAGCAGGGAGAAGGACCCTAAGCAGATGCTGCCTGAGGCCAGCCTCCTCCCTCAGCTCACCCCAGTGCCTGTCCACTAAGCTATTATTTTGAAAGCTGGGCAGAAAATAGCTCACTCAGTAGAATTATTTTTGTCTCTGCATGAGTCCTTTACCTGAGCCAGGCGCTGACCTGCTCCATCAAATTCTCTAGAGATGTTTGCCTCTGCTGGGAAGAGTTGGAGTGAGGAGAGTGGCAGTTCTGTTACCTGGCATAGAGGCCCAGGTGGGCAGCAGGCCTGGGACAAAAGTTGTTTCTCTGAGTTCCTCCTCTGCCCCGAGGCAGCATTCACTGAAAGAATGCTGCCCTGTGAATTTAATCTGGCCGTCTTCACCCCTGGGTACCAAGGAAAAACAAGGAAGAGGAAAAGGATAAGGGACATAGCCTGAGGAGATAGACTATGGTTTGGAGAAGGATGGTGGGACCCACCACCTTGGGTGAGTTAGGAAAGGTATAGCTTTAGGTTGGTGGATTAGGAAAGCTCTTTCCTATCACTTGGTGACCCTGTGGAGGAACCTTCCAGGCCAGAGAGATGATATTGGGCCTGATATGTTGAAATAAGAGCATTATCTTCATTTGTAACTTGGAGAGTAACATGAGGCCTGTGCAGGGCTGGCCAGAAGTAAGTTTGGTCTCAGGGTGTAGATTGGCCTGTGCCTATATGTATGAGGGATTTTCCGCCTGTGACCCAAGTGCAGGTTGTTTGTGAGTATCACGTCTTTGTGTCCTTAGAGAATTTCCTGGCAACAAGGAAGTGACCTTGTTGGCCTGGAGAGCAGAGAGCTGAGTGGCATGGTAGAGGCAGGTTTGGGCACCCAGAGGCTATGTGGTATCGTTCCCTGTGCCCAGCAACCATATCTGGCCATCCTGGACAGATTGATGAATGAAGGAAGGATTGGCTGGTAATGTGGTAGCTGTGTTGTTCACCAACTCTGTCCTCATTGAATCTTTTTTTTTTAATCTTCTTTCATGAAACCTCTTTTTTTCCCTATTGACATGGGCTGAATTTTCCAAAAGTCTGTCCTCCACCTCCTCCTTCCAGCTCATTTACTGATGATCCTATCCCCAAGGTTAAGGATCCCCCAAGGGCTCTGGGTGTAACACACAGGGCCCTCAGCTGTGCTACAGAAGAGACCTGCTGCTTGGCTGTCTTCTGGGATCCTTTCCCAATAAATCAGTGAGAAAGAAGCCCCATTTTTCTTTTCTTTTGTTTTCTTTTTGCGGGGGGTGTTGAGACAGAGTCTCACTATGTAGTTGAGACTGACCTGGAACTCACTATTTAGCCCAGGCTGGTCTCGAACTCAGAGCAGTCCTCCTGCCTGAGCCTCCCAAGTGCTGGGATTCCAGGCGTGCACCACCACGCCAGGCCCCATTTTTATTTTCTTCACAACAGTCAGACTGGGTTGGGAACCTGAAACTCTTCAGTTCCAAAGCATTGTTACATTGATGTTTAGTTCCTGGCATTCATGACTCAATGGGTGTCTTAGTTACTTTTCTCTCATTGCTTAGACAAACTACTTGACAGCCAAAGTAAAAGGGGAAAGGTTTATTTAGCTCACAGTTTGTAGAGGTTTCAGTCTATAATCAGCTGGCTCCACTGCAGGGTGGCAAAAGTAGAACAGTTTGTAGCTGGCAGGAGGTAGAGAAAGCAACAAAGGACCTTAACAGCCTCATTCTGTGCCTTCTATCTTATCCAGACCATTTAGGGTGGGCGGCATCACACCCTTAATCCTAGTGCCCTTGAGCCTGGCATTTCACCGTGAATCAATTCCAGCGTCGCACACACTAGATCCAGCCACCTGTGAAAAAGCCCCACTTATGACCCTGAGAGGCTTGGGGGGCCACCTACACACAGCCGTCACAATGGGTTCACTAGAAGTACTTGGTAAAGGGAAGAATGGAATATACTTCTTACATATCTTCAAAATGAATGTGCTCTCACCAGTGAGGCAGTGGGAGGCTGTCAGTCTACGAGGCTGAGGCAGGAAGATCAAAAGCTCAAGCCCACCCTGGACAATTTGACAACTTGATAACGTAGTAAGACAAGGTCTCAAAATTTAGAAATTTTACCAAGGGGGCAGGGAACCAGGGATGTGGCTCAGTGCAAAGGCCTGAGTCCAATCCCCAGTACCAAAGAATGTGGTTCTTCTCTTCTCAGTGCCTTCCACTCACTCCAGTCATGCTTCTCCCTGTTGCCTCTGAGCCTTTGCACATGTAGTACCCACCTCCTTCCCAAAACTTTGTCACCGTCTTACCACTCCCATGTTGAACTGTCCTGCTCCTTCCTGTCTTCACTGACAGGTGGAAAGGCAACCTGCTCCAGACACCCTTCTCCTGTCCCTTCTCAACAGGACAGGGCAAGGGCTCTGATGTACTCCCGGTCTTCCTTGTACCTATCTCCACCCCAGCATGTGTCTGTGAAATGGGGAGTCCTGCTTGTCCTTTCCCAGTCCTTCTTGATACCGTAAACCTCGAGAATCTCATAGAGGCCCCTGTGGCAGCCCACACTTTCCAGCAGTGACAAGGCACAGCCTGCCTGTTACCTGAAGAACAATAATCAACCCAGAAATCTTGTTGACAAGGCTGAGGGCAGATTTTCCACTGGAAAAAAAAAAAAAGCCGCTTGCAGGAATAATTGTCGATAAGGAGTGGATATCAATCTAAGTAAGCCATGTGTTTCCTGCCTCAATGCCCGGGGCCTCCCACCTCTGCATTCTGCTCAGCTCCAACTTGGCCTTCACCTTGAGAAGTTGCATGAACACGTAGGGAGTGTCCACTCCTCACTGATGACCTCGAGGATGGGCATGGCTCCTTAGGCATCTAAGGAGAGATAGAGCTGTCAGTGAATGAGTTTGTGACCTGGTTTATATGCAGTGACCCTCTAGCCCCTGACATTGTTCAGGCTGAGTATGACTTGCAAAGGTTCTCAGAGATAATCTATATTTCCAAAAGGGTTAAAGTCTCCTGCCATGCTGGGGGGTTAGTCACTTATTCTACCATTGTGGTCTTTAAGTCTTCTCAGTAAGCCTGATAAATGCTTAATGGTGCAGTGCCAGAGGCTGCCTGCCCAGAAACCACAGAGATGCAGAGAGCAGTGCGGGCAGCCTCGGGGCGAGCACAGGGAGCCACTTGCTCACCGCTCTAGACCCTCTCCCTGGCTGGGAACTGTGCTCTCCAGGTAAAGGCCATGAGGCAGGCACATCTGCATGTACCACCTTCTTTTCCTGCTCTTTCAGGGTCCATGATCATATCTGAGAAGTTTATGGGATCTCAATCAAAATTAAATGAAGCTCCCTTCCTTCCTTTGCTTCTCCCCTGCTTCCCCATTCACAACATAAACATTGTACATTTTTATATTTGCATGACAGTTTTGTAATGGATGGAAGTACAATGTCTTGAGGAATGAATGGGTCCCTTTTTTAATTTGCACAACGACACTACGTGATGTTCCATCCAAGCCTTCCCGTGAGTGCCTTGGTAGGTTTATTATCTATGGCTGCAGAGAGCTGGCCTAGGACCAGCAGCTAACTGAAAGCTACAGGAATCATTTCATCTATGCATGATGAAGAACTTGCCAAGCATGGAGCCTTACAAAAAGAGTGGATTGCCATGGGAGTTATTTCTCCATAGAGAAAAATATTCAACCAAAAGCTAGAAAACCATTTGGCTAGACTATTCTAGGTGAAATTTGATGGTACTAACTTGGTGGTACTAACTTACCTTCCAGTTTGGAGACTTTCTGAGATGACTGGTATATATTGGGTTTTACTTTGGGCATTGTAGTCTGTAAAAAATAATTTCTAGGGGCCAGGGGTGTAGTTCAGTGGCACCATACATCCCTGACAAGAGCAAGGTCCTGAGTTTGATTCCCAGTACTGCAAAAAAAAAAAAAAAAAGAAAGTAAATAAATGCAGAAAGGAAGGAAGGAGAAAGAAAGAAAGACAGAAAGAAAGAATAATGAATAATTTCTAACCATTTTATCCATGTTTTTAAAATGCATGTATATAGAGGAGCTGAGGAGACAGTAGGGTAAGAAGTAGTTGGGTTTGGTCTATTTATACATTAACCCTCTCCCCTTCTCCTCATTTTCACTGTGTCTTCTCTCAGCTTCTAGAAGGTGATGTTGAGATTGCTCTGGACAGAGAAAGTGGGTTTCCGATGGGCATGGTGGGGTAGGAAGAAAGAGTGTCATCTTAGCTGGCAATGATACCACTTTGCCTATGGTGTACCAAAACAAAGAGATGACAAGTGCAAAGTTAGGTGGGTTCTCTAGTGCTTGGTGCTCCCTGGGCAGAGTCAAAAGGATGCTGAAATGAAAAACACCAAGAAAAGACCATGCACACTCAAGTACACGGCAGCTGGGGCTGGTGGGTACACAGGCCTCCTTGTTCCAGAGAACCCACGGTGTGGTTTACTCTATGTGTGCCAGTTGTGAAAGAAGAATTTCTTCTCTGCAAGGAAACTGTTTTATTTCCATTTCTTTCTAGAAGCAGTGGGAGCTTTGAGCTCATGCCAATACTTAGAAAAAACAGTTTTAATCACTCCAGTCTCAAGCTGACCAAGGACCTCTCTCCTGGGTGCCCATACTCCACTGGGATCCACTGGGGCCATAACTCTCATGCCCTCCCTGCTCATCAGCATCTGCAAATGAGAGGATCTCACTTACTTAGGCATGTATGTTGGGGACTCATGTGAATAATGAATTTCACTATAATGGGAATTCTGGTCTTGGAATTGCAGTTTTGGAGCTGCAAAAAACTGTAATGGTCAGCCCCCTGCCCATACCTGGGGTCTTCTCAGAATATAGCTCTATACCCTCAGACTTCTGAGGAGAGTTCAGTCAGTGTGCTAGAAGCAAACTGAGTCCAGGGTGAGGCAAGGATTTTGATCCTTGTCTTTCTAGAAATCTGCCCAGGATATCCCACAAGACTGTCCCAGGTGAGGCTCTCCCCAGGGATGCTGGTTGAACTGAAGATGCCAGAAGGTGGGGTGCCTACTATGTGAGCTGGCAGGTAAACATGTGGAGTGTCTGTGGTTGTGGCCTCAGGGACTGGAAGGAAATAGGCGATCTTATTTTTCACTAAGGGAGGGTTGGGACTGAGGTCAAGGTCAGGCAGGGGTTTGATGTGGAGTGTAGACCCTGAAGGATGGAAGCGAGGGCTTTCCGCAGAGTTGGCTTCTCCCCTCTGCTTCTTCAAGGGTCAGTACTAGGGACTCCAGTATTTCTAAAGCAGGGTCAGGAGAGGGTAGCTCTGGGGACAGCCCCAGCAAAAGCAGTGGGACATCCTAGGTATTCAGAATGTGATTGCTTGTGGACATGGGGGATGTATAATGAATGGGTACAAAATGAGATGAATGGGTACAAAATGTTCTTTCCACTTGTCCTTTTTTTCACCCTATATTTTTGCTGTACTTTCCTATCAATTTGCACTTGTAACAAAGGCCAAGTCTGGGGTAATCTCTCCTAAAGGATTATTCAACAGTGAAAAGTTTAGCGGGGGAGGAGTGGATCTTCCATCGATGGGTTTTCCCAAGATGTGGGCTGGCTAGCTGATGGCAGATGCAGGCTGAGGCCTGCCATCCCCCAGCCAGGAGGCCCTTGAAAGGAAAAGAGGCACAGTGTTCTCCCCTCATGACCTGGGGATTTCTCTCTGCTTTGCTCCGTCACTTCATGGAAGCAAAGGGTGTCCAGGGCTTAGTGTTAGGGAAATGGCTGAAATGTTTCTCTTAGGAAATGCCATAGAGTAGAGACTCAGCTAACTGTCTTGATCCAAATCCTGGCTCTAAAACCAGTCAATTTCCCTGTGCCTCAGATTCTCATTCCTAAGATAGAGATAATAACCGTACCCATTTGACAATGCTCTTAGGGTTAAATGAGGAGTGTGGAGCAGGACCTAGCACAGAGTATACCTGCTCCAATGACTGTCACTGGGAATGGGAGGAGTTAGCAAGAGTCAAAAGAAGCAGTGGGTGCTGCCATCAGACAGGCGTCCTCATTTGCTCAGTACCAGCATTTTCCTGGCCATCAGGCTCTGGACAAGCCAGATTGCTCTGAGCTTTGTCCTCTGTGAAACAGATCTGTTCCATACCTCACAGAACTGTTGTGAGAATTGGAATAAATCACATAGCACTCATCAGGCCTGGCACACAGTAGATATATTGTAACTTTTTTTTTAAGGTCAAGTGTAATGGTCTACCTAGATATCACCTTTCACCTTGAAAAGCCTTAGGAGTTGAGGACAGGAAAGTGTTGTTTTTTCCTGTTCCCATTTTGCCCTCACCTCAGCCTTCCTGAGGAGCAGGAAGGGAGCCTAAGAAATCCATGAAGCAGGAGTAGAACCAAGAGGAGTGTCGCCAGAGCCGGAGATTTACCTCAGTGGTACCTGCGTCACAAGTGCAAGGTCCTGAGTTTGATCCCCGGGATCCCCAAAAAAGAAGAGTGTGGCCATCTAGGGTACATGGGTTATGTGAGCAGGGGAGGGAAGGAGAGCCTGGCTGGAGGTGAGCAGTACGTTTGTCTGCAGCAGGCACTCCCTACCACCCACGGCTTGGGAGCGGGCCAGCCTCGCTTGGGTTGGCTTCTCGTCCACCAGTGTTTTCCTTGTCTGTTCCCTAGGGCTGGCGGCACCTGACAGGTGGCAAACAGGTTCAGGGGCTGGCAGTTCTAGCACTGGGCCCAGGTCTTGGGAGCCTCTTGGGCTCTCCCCTTCTCTGCCTAATGAGGCCCCTCAGGGAGAGAGAGCTCTCAAGAAAAGCAAAACCTGAGGGACCACACCATCCCTACCTGGTATTTGGCCTAATGGCTTTTACCAGGTGTGGGCTCTGGTACCTGCATATCTATGTATTTCCCCAGTCACCTCCTGTGGGCATCAGAGAAGGGCATAAGTGTGTGTGTGTTTGCGTGTGTATTCTCTGTCTCATGGGCAGAAGTGGGAAGGCTGAAATTCTGCCAGCCCCACCTTGGTGACCTGCCACACCCCCAAAGACCCAGAGCCTGGGCATGGGATCAGCCCTACCTCAGCCTTCCCCAAGGTCGGGGGTGTGGAACATGTCTGGGAAGGAGCTAAAAGTGGCAGGAAGCATCCTGTCTCAAAGCTCTGCCTTGCTGTATTTAGCCCCTGCAGTACCTGCTCATCTACACCAATGTCCTCAGATGGGAGATCCTGGACATGGAGGCCTGTGCTCTGGGCTCCAGTGAGCCTGCTCCTTCCCATCTCCTGTGAGACTCCTCCGCAGGCCTGGCTGGGGCAGCTGTCTTTCTGTCCACTCTCTGCAGAGTGCTAGGCTGCCCTGTGCCTCTCCTTCCCAGAGGCATCCCCAAAATCTGGGAGCAAAGCAGTGGGAGGAACAGGTCTTGGCTAGGGGAGGAAGAGGAATGTCTGCAGGAGGCTCTTTCCTTTTGCCCAGTGCTGGTGCTTTCTGCACCCTTTCCTACAGCTCCTTGCACTCACTGCCTCAGAGGGAACTGTGCTGGCTACTGCTGTGGGCGACATGGCTTGCCCATTCCCAAGCAGTCACTTCTATCAAATCTGGGGACTAAGGTCCCTGGAAAGGGCCTTGTTGGGCTCCTCAGAAGACTTCTGCTAGTGCTTTAAATAACATGTCTCCTATTGCTCATTTCAGAGTCCTTGTGGTTGGACGTGTCCGTGACCTCACAGAGGAGCACTGCTGGCCTCTTTGTACCTGTTCCCTGCTCCTTTAGGTGGGTGCTTCTCCACCAGCCACAACATCCCCGGCTTGTTTTCTGTTTTTGAGGGGCCAGGATGGATCATAGGAAAGTTGTAGGCAGAGGAAGGAAGAGAGTTCTATCTAGGCCTTTGCATATATGAGTCTCCTGTCAGTAGAATCTGCAGCTGGACCCACAGGCATCCAGTGTGGGGTAGGAGTTCAGAGAGGGCTCAAGCAGCAGGGGCTTGCTGGCTCCAGGAAAGGACACCTGAAGTCCGTCCTGTGTGCTTAACATTTCCTTTCCTGATCCCTTCTTCTCTTTCCCCTGCCCTCTGTAGTCTCTCCCTGTCTTTACTGGAACTTTCAGCTCTCAGGCCATAGAGTCCTGGGCCTCATATCCACATTTGGGCTCTGGCTCTGGTTGCTCACTTCCAAATATCAGCAAATAATCCCAAGCAGGGATGGGTCTCTTCTCAGCTCCCCTGCAATAAGCCTGCCCACTGTGGGCCTCTACCTTTCTGTCCAGACCAGCCCAGTATCTGGACCCTTGTACCCAGCTAGGAGAACTCCTGACACCGAGGCAGTACCTCACCCCACTGCAGGGCTACACTTTGCTATTCTATGGCTTGTGCTGTTCTAATTCTTTTGCATTGTAACATTCCCAAATGAGGCCACGTAGGAGACTTAGCCCTTGTTAAACTGATTGACTGATATTCCTCCCCACCTCCCATTTGTCTTCTCTATTTTTTACCAAACCCATGGGGTATTGGGGATCCTGGGGGAGGGACCCAGACAGTGTAACAGCATCATGATGACTCGGGAGTTACGACAGCTCAGTCAACCCAGGATTAAGCCACAGCCTCCTAGACGGTTTCTGCTATTTCCCCACAGTGGTATTGGGCTCTGGGATTACCGCCCACATCTTGGATGCCTGCTGTGTTCTAGTAATTTGGAGGAGTCAGCTTGGACTTGAACTCCTCTATAGGCATGATGTTGACAATGCAGAAGCACTTTTTCTTTCATTTTTAATTAGATTTAAATTAAGATCATATATGGAAAACAAAGATGTTGTATTTTAAAAGGATATCATATACCTACCACACGAAGAAATAGAATACTGCGAATACATAATGCTTCTGAATACCCTTCCTAATCTCATCTCCTCAGAGGCTTCTATTAATCACTCTTGTTGTTTTGCATTGCTTCAGATAACCAGGGTCTTACAAATGCTAGGAAAGCACACCACTGACCTTCTTACTGCCCTTTTGAAAACTCAGGAATTTAGGCATGTGCTACCATGCCTGGTTCTCCCTCTCTCCCTTCCTTTAACAATTATAAACCCAGCAGTGAAAGACAACAGTATCACCATTATTGCATTAGTTTCCAGGAAAAGAAAAACTGAAATGTTAGGGGAGCTAGGTCCATCTGTCTGACCAGGATTCCCTTTGTGCCTTTGGAGTTGACAATGCTGTGGGCCGCTCCTTGCCTGTCTCCCCCTTTTCCTTCCCTTGGCACTGAGCTCTTTGCGAACATTGTTTTCAATTAAATATCTGTGCATTTGTCAATGTATTGTCACTAGAGATGCCTCAAGGTCTGGGTGCTCTGGCCTCACTGCTGAGGGGTAGTGTGACAACACCATGGACCCAAGACGTTCCAGATCCTGGCTCAGAGATTGCAGGCTGCTCAGCCTTGAAAAGTAGCTCGCTCCTCCCAAGGGTGCCCACAGTCCACGTCTCTCCCCTGAGAGGAGTGGGAGGAAATGGAACCCTACTTTTCTCTCCTGTTTCTCCTGACCTGGGGGACCCTCTTGCCTTGGGTCAGAGGGGCCACTGAAGCCCACAATAGTCTTGTGAAGGTTAGGATAAAAGGGAGCCCTGGGAGAAGCAGAGTCTGAAAGCATTTTGCGGAGCCCCGAGGTGTCCCAGAGTCAGCTCAGCTCTGGGCCTAACACTAGTAGTCGAATCAGAGGCAGCAGGCAAAGCCAAAAACAATTTGTCTGATGGAAGAGTTGGGTCAGCTGTTTCCTCAGTAGGGCTTCCTAGAGCAGATACACTTTGTTCCTTCCCTCCCTTCCCCTCAAGTATGAAATCCATCTCTAGATGATAAGTCTATTTATAAATACTGTCCCTGAAAACAGAATTAGTTAATTGGATATGATTCATATTGCTCAAAAGGATGTTCAAAGTATTGTCAAAGGCTATTGCAAAAAAAGTAAGCGGGGGTAGCTTGGTACCAGATACCAAGGATACTAGGCCAGTTAGTCCTGAGCCATGTAGCTTCAAGGAGCAAGACCTGGAATGACAGCAGTTGGGTTTGGGCATTAGAAGACGTTCTAGTTTTCTCTTGGAGGGCACAACAGGTCATGTAGAGACTTGTGACCTGTTGCTATCTGTCACAGAGGTGGACAGGTACCAGCAGCATTAAGATCACCCTTCACTGCACACCCCGTGGAGTGAATCCTTCAGATGAGGACAGTGAAGGCACTGAAAGATAAAATGCCCTATTCCAGAAGCCCTAAAAATGCAGTATCCGAGTCCAGGCACTTAGATTCCAGCCTTGCTCTGCACTGTGCTGGCCGGGTAGGGAAAGCCGTAACATTCAGGGTCTGGCTTGGGCCCTGGGGAGCCACGTGGCTATGCTGAGCTCTCCAGCATGGTGGGTGGTGATGCAGAGGATGCAAGTTGGCCCTGGCACTAGCTCCGGCCCTGGCTGTGACCGATCTGATGTTCTTGCAGGCATGGAGGCAATGGCAGCCAGCACTTCCCTACTTGACCCTAGTGACTTTGACCGCAACGTGCCCCGGATTTGTGGGGTATGTGGAGACCGAGCCACAGGCTTCCACTTCAACGCTATGACCTGTGAAGGTTGCAAAGGCTTCTTCAGGTAGGTCTCCTGCCAGGCTCCCCCTGAACAAAGGAGGGACAAGAGCAAGGCTGTCCCTGGAAGAAGACCCCTGTGCTTTTTGTGTCCCCTTCCTGACCATGTCCTTGGAACTTGTCAATTCCCACATCCACTATGAGCAGTGGGGTCTTGGTGGAGAGTTTCTTATTCCCACTCCTCTTGGCCCAGCTGAGTCTTTGGCCCTCTCAGAAGTCAGTTTCCTAGGAGTTTTTTTTTTTTCATTGGCCCTAACACCAGCCCCCGCACTGACCCATGTCCATGCTTCTGAGTGGGCCTCCTTCCTGATGATGGTGGCAGCTTCTAATCCAACAGTCCAGCCAGGCATGTCTTTGAAAAAGCCCTGGAGCCTGGGTTATGTGCTTGCCTTCCTATCCAACCCAAACTGTTCCTTAGAACAAGGGAGACTGTACCCCTGGATAGGCCACTGTGCCTGATCTGTGTCTACCTCTTCACGTGTGGCTGGCTTATCCCAGCTCTGAATTCCAACGGCAGGTACCCAGGAAGTGCTAAAAGGTACCCACATTCTTATCCTGTTGGTCACAGCTGGTGTCTCTCCCATGAGTCCAGGATTCCAAAAACAAACTGCAGCAAAGTTCTGGGAAGGCCAAAGGATGTTCCTATCTAATGCTGAGGAGGGAGGACAGAAACAGGTTGGACTGAGGCGGGAAAGAAAGACCATGAGAATTTGACATTTGGCATGTATTGGAGAGAGGGAGGGGCCTGGAAGCCGGCAGCCAGAAAAGAGCTAGTAACAATCTGGATTGGAGGTGGGGAAAGAGGAGGACAGGGCTCTAACCATCAAGACTGGCAGGAATAAGTCCAGACCAGAGAGAGGAAGCTGAGGCCAGTCTGGCTCCTGTCTGAACTGATGAGCTTGCTTGGTCTTGACAGCAGAGTGATTCTGAGTGCAGGCCCAACTCTGCTCCAGCCCGGGGCTCCCTACGCACCTGTCCTCTGCCCAGAAGCCAGCAGGCCTAGGGTTCCAAGGCCTTGAGCAGTTGCTGGGCTGTGGAGGTGCTGTGGGTGCTAATTGCCTGTTTGGCCCTGTGCAGTCTGCCTGCCCGCTTGGCTTCCCAGAAGGCTACTCCCCAGCTGGTGGAACCAGACCAGCAGCATCGCTGCCTCTACGTCCTGTTGTGCATCTGTCAGTCCTCAGGGCTGAAGCCCACACTTCCTGGAGGGTGGGCCTTCCAGAGTGGCCCCTGTGTGCCAAGTGCCACTTGGATCCTTTCCTGCTGGGGCCTGAGAGTGAGGGAGCTGCCTTTGGAGAGATAATGGGTGTACATATCGAGGCCTGCTTCCCATCATAAAACCAGCCAGAAACATGTAGGCTGGTACTAGCCATGCCATTAATTAATTATATGCCGTTGCTCAAATTCCTTGACTTCCCTGTGTTCTGGTTAGCTGATTGCCCATGTGTATCACCTCTCTGCTGTAGATAGGTAATCTGAGGATTAATGAGGTACCAGGTATAAAAGGCAGATGGTGCTCTGGACAGGAGTGTGGAGGCGGCTGAGTGGAGGGCGCATGGGGCCTGCCGCGCCCATGGCTGGGTGCTGGAGATGGAGAGCGGACAGGGATTCACACCTGTGCACGTGTGTCACTGCAGATCCACAGTGCAGCAGTGCTGCTTGTGAGCACATGACACTATTATACCCTCCGCCCAGGCCCTCTTGACAGGGTCCCTGGGAATTAGTTATTAACTGATGGCCACCACAGCTCCTGAATGGTCTGTCGTTACAGGCAGCCAGAACTGTTGTCTTGATCAAAAACTACAGTGAATGTTTCGTCTTTTTAAACACATTTTGTATTAGTGAGAGACACCTCGCCATTAATCCCCATCAGAATAGTCCCCTCAATTTGAACACGCATGTCCCATCATTCTGCCACTTTGTGAAGCAGTTCTTGAAGTCCTCTTTCATAACTATTTCTACAAATTGGAATAAAAAATGCAGTGAATATCGCTGCTGAGTGCCAGCCGGTGGAAAGGTTTAAAACATTATGATGTGTCCTCATCCGCTTTATTAATTCAACCTTTTGGCACCGTGTGACTTCTGACTCTTCCCCAAGTGAAAATGACCATGAGAGGTAAATGTTTTGATAGATTCAGGACCTTGAGGCAGGCACAACTATGCCACTTTCTAAGTCACTTGTCAGTGAGGACTTCTAGAAGTGGCTCGGGAAATGGCCAGAATGATGTGTGTCGGAAGCAAGGGGACATGTGAGTGAAATTAATGGCAATGTGTCATTTACTGCAGGAAACTTTTAATGTAAACATTCACTACTCATATCTAGCTCCTCTCATTACTCTCCCTGTCTAGGTGGCTGAGCCAGGGTGCACTTTCTAAAACAGTCAACATCTTTGAATTTTGTTTGTCTATGAGTAAAATTAAATAAACATCCACATATGTCTATCATCTACCCTCATTATTTGGGGGGTCTGAATTTGCTAATTTGCCAACTTGCTAAAATTTACCAACATCAGTACTTGTAGCACTTCTGTGGTCATTTTACAAACATGGGTAAAAAGCCATGAAGAGCTTAAGTCTTCTGATGACCACGTCTCCAACAGAGGTGGCACCAGGAGAAGTTGCACAAGGTGATTGTGTCACCTTCTGTTTCAGCTCTCACACTTAATAAAACAGACACCCTTTCAACAATCTACGTAGGGCTACATTTTTTTGTATTTTTGTGATTTTTATTGGTGATTTCGCTATTGAAAATGGTTCCCAAGCATAGTGCCAACATGCTGTCTAGTGTTCTTCAGCACGAGAAACCCATGCTGTACCTTACGGAGAAGCACATGTATTCAAGAAGCTTCATTCAGACATGATCTATTGGCTGTTGGTTCACTATTAATAAATCAACAAAATACATTGCATATGTATTAAATAAGTTTTCTTTAGAAGAAAAGGCGTATACACCAAGGTTATACATTCATCAGTTGACAAAGATGTTGTCACCAGAGGCTCACAGGAACCTGACCCCATATTTTCTGCAGGAGTATGTTCACTAATCTAGTGTAAGCGATGACTTTACAGATCATAACTACTGTGAATTACAAGACTGACTGTATCTGTATTATTTCTCCTCTTCTCTGTTCCCCACCCCCATTACTCCTCTTTTGTTTCATCCAAATCTTATTTATAAGTTTTCCATTTTGTCCCAGTACAAATAGTTGCTTAAGAATTTTGTTGCCAATTATATTTGTTTGTTTGTGCAATTCTGATCCCAAGAAGTGGTTGGTGTCTTCTCTGTGTGAAGCGAACCTAGAGATGAGTACACCCAGGTCCTTGCCCTTAACCCTCAACTCCATCATGAGCACTCTCAGGAGAGAGTATTGCTTTAGTGCGGTGTCACTGACTGCTTTCCAAGCTCTGTAGACTGTCCATTTAATGTTTGGTTTGGCTCCTAAGATAGTCAAACTAAAGTGCTTCAAGGGCTAGTGATGGCATACTGGCAAGTCCGAGACTTGTAATCAAACCAGAGGGTGAATACGAATGTTGGAAGGTTGGAGCTCAGTTCTCTTGACGTATATTCAGGAACTGGAGGCCGTTGCTGGTCAATTCCTTATACAAGCTATTTCTTGTTATATCAACTTCCTGCTGACCTGGAGCACATAGACATGGTCAAAGAAAAATGATATTTTCAGTGTGAATAAAAGATCTATACAAGTAGGCTTGTAGATGGTCTGACCTTCTTGGCTATATGTTAACCAGAGTATAATTAAGGGCCAAGGAATTGGGGCGGGTCTACTAAAAAATCAGATAGGTAGGTAGGTAGGTAGGTTGATAGATGATTGAATCTCTGGTCATGGAAAGGTTTATCTAAGTTTCAATATAAATGGAAAGGGAATGCTTATAGTCCTAGCACTCTGAGAACCTGCAGCTGGAAGGCCAGTCTGGGCAACTTAGTGACTTCGTGAGATCCTGTCTCCAAATTAAAAAATGAAAAGGGCCAGGGATATAGGTTGGTGGCAATTCCCCAGTTCTCAATCCCCAGTTCTTCAAAAATTAAAAAAAAATAAATCAAAGTTTCATGGTGAAATCTGAGAGACAGTTTATTGTTGAGCAACAGTTTATTGTTGGTCTCTCTATTTTCTTCTTCTTTGTCCATGCCTTCTTAATTATGACATTGTGAAGGTATGTGGTGCAAGCTTCAAGATAATAAACAGAAATGTGGGGTTTTTGCTAGTTGCCAAGGTCCTCAGGGACCTTGTTAATTATGGGCCTTGTAGAGTACAGGGGGAGAAAGGCAGACTGGTGAGGACCCAGGAACATGAGGAATGTTTTGGCTCTCTGGAAGATCAGCCAACTGATATCTGTAGCTCTTCTAAGAATTTTGATGTGAAAAGAAGCAGAGAAATGGAACAGATGCCTGGGGAGCTAAAACTCAGTGTGCTAAAAGACAGTTGAGTCAATAGAAAAGAGGAGAGGAGAGCTGCACAGGGCATTCCATGGACACAAGCTGCAGGAGATAACTTTGTCCAGGTTAGCTGGTTTCCCTCCCTAGATGCTGAAGGCTGTGGAGGAAAGAGGGTTAGTGTGGTTCTCTATGGATGGTCTAGCCCTGTGTGAAAGCTTGCGGAAAGGAGGCCAGCACGTTTATTGGGAAAGGGAAAATCACAGGAGTTAACAGAAAGACAGTTGCATAAAGATGAATGTCTTATATTTCCTTTTGTTTGTTGTTTTATTTCTTTAGGAATTTAGCTCTCTAATCTAGGCTTGTTCACATGAAATCACTCTCAGCATTTTCTGGGGATATGCTCCATGCTTAGACAATAGAGGGCCAGTGGAGCTTTAGAAGTTACTCCACTCTTCTAAACCATCCATGTCTGGACTGCTGTATCCATGACTTCTTTGCCCTCAGACAAAGGAGGAGCCCTCAGACAGCCTTTGCTTCCTGCTCCTGGCTTTAGGGAGGCTTCTAGTTCTGATTAAGAGAGAGCAGATTCTTATGAAGACCTTAGTATTAAAAAGAGCAGAATCTTTGGAGTCAAACAGATCTTGGTTATAGTCCCAGCTTTTACACCGATTAACTGTGGGAGGGACTTTAAGCAAGTTATTTAACTTTCCTGTACCTTTTTGTACAGCTTGTAAAATAGGCATGCCTACTCCCAAAGTTTATTTAAAAGCAATGGAAACAATCTTTCTCCAATATATGCCAAATAATAATTTCTCTTTGTACCCGCTTCCACTGAGGTCTCAGTGACATTCAGTTACAGACAGAGCCCACAGGAAACACTTGACCCCACACTGCTGGCAGTGGCCACCCACTTGAGGAGGGACCTTCCTGCCCCATCTCTGAGGCCCCAGCCCATGGCACTTGATGCTTTTGTAAGCATCTTGTCTCTCATGTTTTGATGAACTGGTCTCTGGCATGAGACTCATCAATGTCCTCTCTCACCCCTGGCTTTCTAGAAACTGTGTTTATATTTAGCTGGTTGCCCCACCTCTGTCCCCTTTCCTGAGCTGGGGTATAATTGCCAACCATCTGGAGGATGACAGGGTTGAGATCCCAGAGAGCCGCTGAGACCTTGTTCTCGTGTGGAATTCCAAAGCTCTTGTTTCTCAAAACCAAACCAGCTCATAGGCAATTAGAACTGGGAGGAAAGTGGGGTAGGGTGTGGATCTTCAGGACAAAACACTGAGCCACAGCTGAGCGGTCTGGCTGCCCTGACTCCTTGAGGGCAGAGATAGGTAACAGCCACATGTGTGGAAGCACCCTCAGAAGGCAGCAGATCAGGGAATACGTTGGCCCAAAGGCAATAGGACCTCTTTGCAGCCCAGCAAACATTCTTACTGCGCCACAAACACCTGGAAGGCCAGTCCAGGGAGCTGGGTCTGGTCCTAGGAAGAACACAGGACTGGCTGTTGGAGCCAGTGAATGAACTTTCCATGCCCCGAACACTGACCCCACTCCAGAGCAGGACATCCAATCTCCGTCCGCCCGACCGCCAGCTCTTTTGCTCTGTTACTGTTTTGAGAGTAGTAAAGAAGAACCACTTGCTGTATTTGAAAATATAATAAAGCTCCATAAATGTATAGGATGCTTCAGTATTGCTCCAATAATGTGAAGACATGTAGTAGAGTCAGGGGCCTGATGGACGATGCATGCAGAGGCCAAGGGCACAGGCTGTGATCTTCCTCTGTTCCAGTCCCCGCTGTCAGCTCAAGTGCTGGGCTCCAGAAAAAGCTCCAGCCTCCCTATTCTTCTCTTCTTTCTCTGTCTCATTTTCCTCCTCTCCCTTCCCTTCTCCTTTGTGGTACTCTTGGGCTTTCATAGTACAACTCGTAAACCGGAAGCACAAAACTGGGGTGTTTCCCCCACATGTTTTCTTTTAACCCACCTCTGCATTTCTAGTCTTCTGCCTCCCAGCCTCAGTAGGCTCCGTTCCTGCTCTCGGGGAAGGTTGTACTGAGTGGCTCTTTGCAACATTTGGTGTGTGGAAGCCTAAAATTGAGCTTCAGATTTAAAACATGAGAAAGATTTCAAAAACAAATAAAAGACAGCGAAGCACTAAAATATTTTTCCTGACCACCTGTGGTTGTAGGGCTTTCCCCCTCCCGTGAGGATGAGAGGCAGGGCCCCTAAATCCCAAGGAAAGATGGGTGGGTCCCCGAAGGCCACAGTCCCCCTCCTGGAATCTCAGGACACTCTAGGCCCCAGAAGGGACTGGCTGAAGGTTTGGCTAGTGTCCCTGGCTGTGTTCCTCTTGGTGCCATGGCCTGGACACTTCACAGGAAGAGTCAGAGCCAGACAGGACAGTGGGTGGGTCTGAGGATAGAACAGCCCCTCAGATGTGGGCAAGACGCCTGGTTATAAAAAAAAAGCAGTGGGGGATGAGAGTTTGCTCTGAATTAGAAACTTCTGGTCTTGAGTAGGTGTAGAGAGCTGTGGTAGTAGGTGAAGCCTTGAGAACCACAGAGAAGGAGGAAAAAGCATCAGCGTACACAGCTTTCATCCTGGGATACATAGATTGGCCTGAAATAGTGACAGCATCTCTCCGGGGTAACCCTAACAGTTCCTGGGTGCTTTCATATTTTGCTGTCCCTCCAACAAGGACAACCCTGCAGCAGAGTTACAGGGGTGAAAGCGAAAGGCTTCTTGCTTCCTTCAGTCTCTCTCCAGGCTGGGATGGACTTGCTCCAATGGTCTGGCACTGCTCTACCTCCCCACATCCCAGGTCTGCTGCTGGCCCCTTGAGTAAGGAGGGTTATCACAGAAAGGTACCAGAGCCAAGATCCAAAACTAGCAGTGGCTTCTTGCCCTGGCACTGGGTCCCTCTTGGCTTTGAGCTGCCCGAGACTATTTGCCAAGAGCCTCAACTTCCCTGAGGTTCCAGGGTTGAAAGCTATCCAGTAAGGTGAAAGCTGAGCCTGGGACCCCAAGGCTTCCAGATTTGAAGCCCTTCACTTCTTGCTAGACAGCCTGATTGATAAGTTCCTTAAATTACGCAGTCCCATCTGTTAGACAAAGGGCTCACACTGAGCATCCCATGAGGTCACTGTGAGTGTAAGTCTCTGACTGCCTGTGGCTATACAGAGCCTCACTCTAGTCTCTGGTCCCCATCTGAGCTTGTCAACTGTTTTCCTAGACCTCATGTGTGTCCCACTGATCTCAAGCAGTGAGTGATTTTTTACGAAGGATCATAGCTAGCATCCATCCAGCAACTAGCTAGGATGCCATCACTCACTCTTCTCTGGAAAGAGAAGCTGTGGGCTAGGCCTTTGCCCCTGAGGCTTGAGCAGCTCCACTCAGTAGCCCCTTGGAAGATGCTGCCACTCTTGCTGCAAGGGATGCTGCCGCAATCTTAGGCTGTTGTTTTTCCCAGCTAGCTCTTGCTACCTTCCCTAAGGAGAAAAGTGGGGCGTACCCTTGGTGGGGCTGAGAGGAGTACCAGGAGCTTCTAGAAGGGGATGGTGAGAAACTAGAAAGGATCCATCTGTTATGCAGCATTCCAAAGTCCACAGAACAGTGGAAGAGAATGAGCAATTAGGAAAATGAGCTCTCAAATGTACATGTGCATGCAAGGGAGTGCAATTGTGCACTGTACACACACTTATGTATACGCACAGAGTGTTAGAATGGGACAGCTTGTGGGGGTTCTTCCTACCTAAAACACTCTTCTTTATACTTTTATCTTTTTTATTAGTGCAGTGCTTGCAGTTTATAGTCACCTTGGCAGAAAGCCAAGGACTCCCACCTGCTCACCTGGCCTTTTCTCTTTCTAGACATCCAGAGAAATGGTTTGGGCTGTGAGCATTTTTTCCCTTCTCTCTTTACCTGTGCACATGCCTATCCTTGAATCACAGGGATTCCAGTCACACGTCTCTGGACTCTGGAGCACAGAAAGCTGAGACTAGCATGCTTGCCTCTAATTAAAAACCATTATGAGGGCTGCTCTACAGATTTCAGTATTTTGTAAAGTTTTACTAAGAAAATTCACTTGTGCATTTCCTGTGTAATTTTTAAAAAAGGGAGGGGAACAGAGGACTGTAAAAGGGAGTAAAAGCAATGATGGGAGCCAAGTAGGCTCTAAAGGAAAAAGGAGGGTCTGGTTGGTGCACACAGCCCAGGGCAGGGTGCTGGGGGTCATTCCAAGCAGCCCAGGGGCTGGGATGGGTCCCATATCCTCTGGGGTAGAAATAGAGATCGGGGACCTATTCATAGCCAGGGCTGAAGGTGCCTGTAAGTCAGTGACCCAGTGCAGGGTGTGTGTTCTCTCGGCAGGCGGAGCATGAAGCGGAAGGCACTGTTCACTTGTCCCTTCAACGGGGATTGTCGCATCACCAAAGACAACAGGCGCCACTGCCAGGCCTGCCGGCTCAAGCGCTGTGTGGAAATCGGCATGATGAAGGAGTGTGAGTGACCAGGGAGGGGCCCAGCAGAGGCTGGGCTGGACTGGGGTCCCTGGAAGGCTTTGGCCACCGCCACACAAATCTCACCAGAGAGGTGTCCTCTGCTCTGTGGCTGTGCACATCCCACACCAGGAGCTTGGGTGGGAGCAGGACCGCAGCCAGGGGCGAGGCTGCGGAACTGCTGGGTTCTGGCTAGGACTTGTATTTGTGCCTCAGAGACTCAGAAAGACCCCTCAGAGTGAGGCCTAAGCAAAGGGGGGACAGGATGGCCCCGGCCCTTGTGACTCTTTCCTCCAGCATTGTCATACCTCACTATTTGTTCCCTGGGAGGTCTTTCCTGGAGGAAAGGGTGATACTCAAGACTCCAGTGATCTGAGGACTGGTGCCCAGGGAAACTAGGGGGAAAGACCCTGTGAAAGGAATCACCAAGGGCGTAGGACAAGACTTGGGTTCTGAGGCTTGTCCTGCTTGGAGAAGAGGAGTGGTAGCAGATTTACAGGGATGTTCTGACCCACCACTAAAGACAAACTCTGGACTTTGCATCTGAGCTCCAGTACAGTTATTTGGTGACCAGAGTAACCACTGATTGCAGCAGGCACTGGAAGGGGCTCACCAGCCCTCCATGGGTAGGAGCAAGGGGTCTGGGTCAGGTCTGCAGAAGGAGCCCTCTGCACATTCATCTTTGCCCAGCAGTGTGCATCTGAATGCCTTCCTTGCTATGGGGCTGTGTTAGGAAAAGTAGGGTGAGGACAGATGTCAGAAAGATATGTCAGGAAGAGGGGGAAAGTCATAGGAAAGGGTTTAGGGGATGGGAAATTTCTTCCTTAATGGAAATAAATTTACTACTGCTGGGAACAGAGGCAGAGTCAGGGTCCTCATCTTGGGTCTCCTCCTGGTCTTGACCAAGGCTCCTCACTCCTGATTCCGGCTCCCCAACCGGCATTGGCAGCCCTGGGAGGAGTTCCCACTCCCACTGGAGTGTGCAGGCCTAGGCATGCTGATTAATTCCACCCAGGCCCTGCCCATCCCAACCCCTGTGTTTATGCTGGAGAGAGTGGGAGTATGGAGGCCCAAAATCTGGGTACCCTGTGAGCTATGCACACATTCTCAGGGGGCCTGCTCTGTGGGATATGCTGGGTGGGTACCTGTACCTCTAAGGCTTCACCCATCCAAGAATGGCAAAGGCTCCCCATGTGGGTCAGTAAGTGTTGAGTTAGGGCCACCTTTGTTGATGCCCCAGATGTTTCTGGCCTCTGTCTCTGGGGGTGGGGGCGGGGAGGTGTCCTATTAACCAGAAAGAGGACAAACAGAAATCATCTGAGGCCCAGAAAAGGAAAACATCAGAACTGTGGCCAGAGAGCAATTTGGTGGCCAACCTGAGACTAGAATACAACTCATGTCCCCCTCTTAGGCCCCTCTAGGTCCCCGTGAGGAGCAAGATATCCATAGTGAGGGGAATACCACACCACATGGTGGGACTATCTGTCCAGAAGTCAACCCCACCCCCAGATCAGCACGATGCCTCAGACTGATCCTACACCCATAGAATCCCCTTCCCACCTGGCTCTCATGACCTCAGTGCAGGGAGCTGTGCTGAGCTGTGGATGGACTGGCCTCTCTGGGTCCAGAGCTCCAATTAGAATAAACTGTGGGGCCAGCAAGAGGCCACTCCTTTCTACCACCCTGAAGGCTGGTTGTCCCAGAAAAGATGAAGGCCCTGCCTGGGTTAGCCCAGCCTGTGTGTTGGGCCTGGGAGGGCTGCTCACTGATCCCTGGTGCTGGCCCTTGTCCCCAAGGCCTAGCCTCCCCTGAAAGGATCAAGTGTCTCAACATTTGTAAAACCACAGGAAGGGATCTAAAAACCCAGGGTTCAGGGAGAGGAAGGGAAAGTGGGTGAGCAGTATTTGTTGACCACATGCTATGTGCCAGATACCGTGTCAAGCCCATGCATTTACTTCCTAAATTCTTACAAAATTTAAGAATTACAAAATTCTTACAAAATTCCCTAAATCTATAAATAACTCCTTTTTTTAAAGCTAAGAAAGCTGGAAGGAATTAAAGCATAAGGTCTTGGAGCTAATAAAACGCCAGTGTTCTGTGTAACATAGGCATTTCTGCTTCTGAGGCCAGACTCGTGGGCTCTACCCCAGAATGACCCCTGTGGGTCAGACTCACTTCACTGTACCTTTTCAGGCACTGCCTGGGGCCGTAAGGGATAAATTAAAGAGACTTTGTCCCTACAAAGACTCTTTGTTTGAATCAAGACATTTCGTGGTTGAGTGATTCCATCTTGCTTATATGATATCCATCCTGCACAGAATCGCCTATGAGGTTACTTTAATGTGTTTACACACGTCTTTTCTCTCCAGTGTTAACACCTGACACCCAGAAGGTGATCAATAAATACATGTGGAATGAATGAAAATCAGCTCCCCACTGTGCTTCTTCTATCTCTAGGTCGTCACTGGTCTAGAGATCAGTGAGATTATCCCAAACCTTATATTATCTGTGTCGTTCATATGGGAAAAATGTTATGCCCTCTTCCTTGCTGTCCTTAGATCACCACTGGCATCTTGAAATGTTTTTAAATTATTCATCTCTATAGATCTTCCCTTCCCAACTTGATTCTAGACTTCATTAGACAGGGAATATTTCTTGAGTAGGAATAACTTGGGCAAAGCCATTTCCTACCCAACAAGGAGCTTAGAAAGAAGTCAGGGAAGCTGCTGAGCAGTGGACTGCTTTCATGGTCATCAGATACTGTACCAAAGTTTACATGCTCCATTCAGCTGGGAGCCCGTCAAACTCTTAGCTCTTGCTGGGGGCAAAGGGTTACATGTGCCTGCAATCCCAGTGACTTGGGAGGCTGGGGCAGGAAGATCGAAAGTTTGAGGCCAGCCTGGGTAATGTAGTAACTTAGTGAGACTCTGTCTCAAAATAAAAAATAAAAAGGGCTAGGATACTTTGGTACTGGCTTCAATCCTCAGCACTCAAAGTACAAAACAATAAATCTGCTTAGCTCATTCTGTCAGTGACTCTTCACTTCAAAACATGTGTCTTTCTTACATGATATTTTATCAGTTATTTGTGAAAATAATAAAAAATTTCCTCTGAGATTAACCCCTTTTTACCCACATTATTTCATAAATCACAGCAGCATTTGTATATTCATGAAGCTTGGGGCTTATTGAGTCTCTACACAATGCAACCTGTGGGAGGCTTTCAGTTTCCATCTCCAGAGTCGCCCGCACCCCCTGGACCTGGACTGCTGCTGCAGGGGAGTGATTGGGACGAAGAGTGTTGTAAGTTTAACTGTGAATCTTCTGTCTTCTTAAAGTGAATCATGGACAAGCCTTGCTCCTTTATTAAATTCTCCTACTCCTCTGATGGACTGCACCACCCTGGGTGTCAGGTCCCATGGCTGAGGGCCAGAGTCCTAGGCACAGTCTCAACTAGATTAATCAGAGCGAGTTTGGAGTTGTGGTTACAGCCGCTGACTCCAGAACCAGACTGTGAGGTCTGAATACCAGTGCTACCATTTGTTAGCTGTGTGACTTTGAGCATGACCTCAGTTCCTTGTCTGTGAAGTGGAATTAACAGCCCCTATCTTAAAAGGTTATTGCCAGGACTAGATATATGTGAGTCAATGTACCAAAAAAGCACTTGAAAGTGTGTCCAGTACATTTTTTAAAACTGTACATTATCCATTATTATTATCTTTTTAATGCAACAAACTTGGTCACCGGGATCTTTGTCTCCTAACAGATCAGAGGCCCCTCATAAGGAGAGGAAGGCACACTTGTAGAGACAGGCAATAATAAGAGATAATCTGTAGCATTCCAGAGAGACACAGCCTGAAAACAGTGGCAAGCAGAACAGGGACTCCAAAGCTATGACTCTGAACTCATGATCTGGTCCTGCAAAGTTCAATGGTTATTCAGAATGATGCCTCTAAGTCATGGAGGAAAGGTTATGGGATGTTACAGGTGTCGCATTATATGATAGTCTGCCTTGCAAATATTTTGGTTGCAATTATTTAAGTAAAAGAAGTAAGCTTCACTCAGCTCCCCAGTGGCCCGGCGTGTTGTATGTCATACCCAGTGTTACAGGGTGCAGGTGGCTTGGGGTACTCCTCACTGTCCTTCCCTGAACCCAGGAAAATGGCTTGCACAATGGGTGCAAGCTGTGTTGCTGTGTTTAACACTCTATGCAGAATACCCAGCAAAGGTGCGGGCCACAAAGTCCCCTGGGCTGCCTCTGTGGGGGAGACACAAGAATTAAAAGTCAGGGCCCCTGCCCTTAAGTATTCTATGGTATAGTGAAGGAGATCTTGAACTTCTTAGGATCTCTTTGTAAGCATTTACTAAAACCTGTTCTAACCATGAGTCTTGAAGAATAAAAGGCGATTAGGTGCCATTATGTGCAGGAAAGACCATGTGAGGCACAAGAAATGAGAGCTCAGTGCAGATCTGGGCAGTGGAGAAAGGCTGTGTGGCAGAAGGGGATGGCTGGGCGCTGAGGGAGGGATGGGGCCTCACAGCCGTCAGAGGAGAAGGGCCCCAGCCATTCAGGCATGCAGCACAGGTGGAAAGGCAGTGGCGAATAGGAGCAGGTCACGCTCACGGGCCAACTGTGCCAGCCAGACTGGAGCAGAAGCTGTGCCCAGAGTGTGGGGAATGAGACTGGGAAATTAGGAAGAAGCCAAATCATGTGCAGCCTTGACTTCGGCTTGGACGTGGTCAGCAGTACAGAGTCAGCAAAAGTTCCTAAGTAGGAGAATAGCAACATCATGGAACACAGGAGGACACCAGAGCCCAGTTAGCTGAGCGACGTTCCTGTAGATGCTCGTGGTCTCACTGGAAGAGACTGGCCACCCTTAGAAGAGCAGAAAGGATCAGATGCCTAATCTGGGCTTTGCCAGGTCAGGGCCTCCTCCCCTTTCTTTGCCTGAGATGTACCCTGCTCCTTTCTCTCCACCCTGCTTGACCTCTTAGGGTCTGAGCAGACACCCTCTGTGGGAGGAGGCATGGCAGCTCTTTGGGCAGGCTCGTCATTCACCGTGGCTTGGCCTCCTCCTAGCCCTCCTCTTGGTATGTGCCTTACCAAGGCTCCTCCTTCCTGCTGTACTGTGGCTTGGTTGTCCATCCCCCGAAACACACACACACACATATATACACACACACACACATACTGTAGGCTCTTCTTCCCTGCTACTAACTTCTCTGGGCCTCATCCTACCAAGGGGCCTGAGCCAACCCACTTTTGTTGAAGCCTGGAACTCACCCACTCTGGGCTTCTGGTTCCTTTCCCTGCTCTTGTGAAATGCCCCAGTTCTGTGGGCAGATACCCTGGCAGCTCCAACACAGATCAAGTAGCTACAGGCTGAGGGCCCCAGTGCCCACTCCTGCTGTCAGCGCTCTGCAAGCCCTGGCCAGGAGGTCTGTTTGCCCAGCTGCCATGCCAGGCATCTCTGCTCCACCCCATCCTCCCAGGCAGCTACTCCGGAGCAGAAGCCCCTGCACAGCCTTGCACAGGTAGCAGAGGGTTTCCCATAGTTGTACACCAGCTAGCAACTTAGAGAGGGCATCCCAGATTAGAGCCATAGGTGGCAGACTTCAGGCACTCCAAGAGGACTCAAAGCTTCTGGGAGCTGAAATTTCAAGACTGGACAGGCCAGAGGAGGGGTTATTTGGGTTAACCCAAGAGGCGAAGTCTTCTGTGTTGGCCAGAGATACCTGGGTTCCATGTGGGAAAATTGACATCACTGCAGCACCACAGTGACAGTTTCCCTTTCACTATTGCTTTACCTTGATGTCTCCTTCAGGATGATGGATCGAGGTGAGGCCCCGGAGAAGGGAGGGAGCCAGGGTTTAGTGAGCATCTGTGCTCTGCCGGGCACCATCCAGTTCTCATAACAGTCTGTCCTTTGAAGGAGGTGTTATTGTGCCCCCCTTACACATGCACACACACACACACACACACACAGACATTCACACACAGACATGCATGCACACACATGTGCACAAATATTTTATAGAGGAAGAAACAAGAAATGTACCTTAGAAGAGATGGTATGATGCAAATTTCTCATTTTATTAATGAGACAATGAACACTTAAAAAGAGGTTTGAACAGCTAGCCCTATGTCCCACAATTTATTTATTTATTTGTTGGTTTGTTTGTTTTTGTAGTACTGGGGATTGAAAGGAGGGTCTTGCACATGCTAGGCAAGCGTTCTACATCCCCAATCCCTTTTTATTTTATCTTGAGACTAAGTTGACCAGACTAGGCTCAAACTTGGTATTCTCCTGCCTCAGTCTCCTAAGTGGCTAGTATTACAAGTGTTCACCACCACACCTGGCCCCACAACTCATCCTTGAGAAAACAGAGTCTAATGTCAGACCACTCTGCCTCTCAAATCCTCTTTTTTCCTTTCACAGGCACCAAACAAAAGGCAGTTTTTCTCCACATGTGTGTGGAGTCACCCACTGTAGCAGGGCCCCTAGGGACCCAAAGGCAAGACAGCCAGCCCCTGCCATGATAGTCTGGTCAAACTGGAGTTAGGTATCCTGGAGGCGCTGCCAGCCAGCTCTCCCACTCCCCTCCCTCCCCTGCAGTCATCCTGACGGATGAAGAGGTGCAGCGCAAGCGGGAGATGATCCTGAAGCGGAAGGAGGAGGAGGCCTTGAAGGACAGTCTGCGGCCCAAGCTGTCCGAGGAGCAGCAGCACATCATCACCATCCTGCTAGAGGCCCACCACAAGACCTACGACCCCACCTACGCCGACTTCACCCAGTTCCGGGTACATAGCCTGCTGGCAAGGAGAGTGAGCAGGGAGCAGCAGGAGTGTGGGGACGGAGAGCTGGGGACCTATGACACTGGGAAGCCTCCCCTTCATTTGCTCTTACTCCAAGCCGCTCCCTTTAGAGGTCAAGGCCAAGGCAGGAAGGTGGCCGAAAGAATGGGGGCCTCTGAGACCCTATCTTTTCCTCCCAGCCTCCAGTCCGAGACGATGGAGAGAGCTGTCATCCACTCAGCATCTCCAGGAACTCTTCCTCATCTGGCTCAGATCTCTACACTGCCTCTCTAGGTAAGCAGGGGTCCTGCCACCACAGAGTGAGGGGAACCACCCCACTGCCCTCAGGCTGCCCTGCCAGTGGAACTCCCTGACGTGAGCATAAACCTGTGCCTGGCAGTGTTGCTCAGAAAAGCGCTCTCTGCCAGAAGGGGACTGACTTGCACAACGCTGTGCTGGGGACTAGGCCTCTCAGGGATGCCAGTGCTGCAGGCCCAGCCTCCCAAGCCCAGCTCCTGCTAAGCCAGGCTCTGGCTCCCTGCCTGGGGGCACCTGCTTCCTTTCCATGACCCTGGACACTTTGGGAGGTGGTCTGGAGTGGGAAGGAGAATGTGTAGGTCCATTGCCCAACCCTGGGGGACTGCCATGTCCCTGGAGGACCTGCCTCCTCCAGCTCACCTAAGAGTCTGGGATACATGGTGCTTTTCTTCTTATGAACCTTTCATATCTTCCTCTTCATCCTACCTCACCCTCCCTCTGCTATCATCCTTTCCCCTGCGATCTCTCTTCCAACCCTGGTATCCTCCTGCCTGACAGCAGGGTAGAAACCCTTCCTCCCCTCCCCGGCAGCTACAGCCCTCAGTTATGGTGCCTCTAGACTCAGCGACCAGTCTGTGCCTGGATCCAGAGAGGAAGCAGGGGACCTGGCCAGCGGAACGGAGATAGCAGTGAGAGCAGATGTGTCTCCCACCCGGAAGTGACAGGAGGAAGGTGGCACGGGCAGGAAGCACTGAGTGCTGGATCAACTGACAGACCTGCCAGATTCTCTCACCTTATAGGGACCCTGCCACGTGTAAATTCTGCTTTTTTCACCAACTGGCAGATAGATCTATACCAGAGAGGGTCAATTTGTATAAGATACACATTGCTCTCTACTTCCCTCTTAAATAATCATCCCATAGGTTAATTGATCAACTAAAGTCTCATAGGTTAATTGCTTACCCCACCAGTGGTACATTCAGTATAGCATATTTTTACTTAAAATTTCAAACAAGTTAAAATTTATAATTAAAATGAAAGTATACATTGGTACTACACATTCATCACAGCAAATTTAAAATACCTGTAAGTTTATTATATAATCTTTAATCTTACTGCCTAAAGAAAACCTACTATTAACACTATGACATTAGTTCATCTTTTTATAACATATGTACATTCAAAAGTGGATTTGTGCTGTGTAGTCCGGTGACTTGCTTTTTTTCTCTTAATAATAAACTGTTCCATATTTCCATGTCATTTAGTATTCATCTAGAATAGTTTTTAAAGGCTGCATAATATTCTGAGATATAGTAACACATATGAATCCCCTATCACTGACTCCCTAAATTGTTTTTCAGCTTTTTAGTAAGATAATACTTTGCTTGCTGATAAACGTATACACTTATTCCAAATTTTTTCCTTATGATGAATTCATGGAAGTGAGATTACTGGTCAAAGATTAGATCTAAGTGTGGACTTTTGACCCCTCAGTTCAAATGGCTTTTTAGATTACCGACTCAGATTTACAACTTCTGCAACATCCAAGGACTGCATAAGTAGTGCCTGATTCCCTGTATTTTTACAAATACTGGCATCAACATTTAACCATATTTGTTTTCAGTTCAGGCGAAGCATGTAGGTGTTCTTTTTTGAAGTATTTGATCACAAGGAAGTAGGCACAACAGAGGGACTACAAAAGTGTGGCTCCAGGAAGACGTGTTTCTCTTAGAGTCTCTGGCTTTTTTATTTTAACTGCTTCACGCTGCTGAAACAAGAGACAGAGCAAGACCCAGAGGGAAGCTGAAGTGACCTTTAATGGGAGGCTGTCGCTGTGGGCCCTGGGGATGGCTCTGCCGTTAGGACAGACACGCTCAGCCCTCGCAGGGGCAGGCAGGAGAGGCCTGGCCTACACATCCTCAAACGGTCCCTTCTCTCGCTTCATCCTCCCCAGACATGGTGGAGACTTCCAGCTTCTCCCACCTGGACTTGAATGAAGAAGAAGACTCAGATGACCCTTCTGTGACTCTGGACTTGTCCCAGCTCTCCATGCTGCCTCATTTGGCTGACCTGGTCAGTTATAGCATCCAGAAGGTCATCGGCTTTGCCAAAATGATCCCAGGATTTAGGTAAGAAGCTTCTTCAATGTCTTGGAACAGTCAGAATCCTATACTGAGCTAGAGAAAAGCTTGGAAAATGAATCTGTTGCTTCCCCCAGAGACTCAGGCCCTAGCCCACATCTCTAAGTCAGACCCTCCAGGAGAGGCCTGAGAGTCGAGCGTTAGCCCATCCAGCATTACTCTGCGAGCTACGCTGGAGAGCTATTCCATCTCCACACTTTGGATGATATATTGATACATAGTTTCATGTTTATTTTTGTATATTTTTAATCTTCATTCTTTCCAGAAGCTCACTGGGTACATTGCCATTAAAGTATACACACAGTGTGGTTGAGAATAAAAAGAAATAAATCAATATCAAACTATATTATCATCATTTCAAGCGATAGCAATAGCTGCAGTTGTAGCAGAAACGACAGAATATTTTCTAGAAA
Source organism: Fukomys damarensis (assembly GCF_012274545.1). Taxonomy (NCBI): domain Eukaryota; kingdom Metazoa; phylum Chordata; class Mammalia; order Rodentia; family Bathyergidae; genus Fukomys; species Fukomys damarensis. Next base: position 6,445,065 of record NW_022900927.1, read on the forward strand.
TGCTCGGGCTGGGTGCTAGGATCTGGGAGCTGAAAAATGACAATGTCAGCTAGCTCTGGATAAGTTGATGAAGTGCCATTTGCTGTTTAGTGGCCCTCTCTGCTGTGTAGAGAAGCCACAGTTATTGCCTAAATAACCACTTTGCCAGCCAGATGATGGTAATTCACAGCATTACTCTACGAGCTAGCCTAGAAGATGATGGAATGAAAGCATTTCAGTTTGTTTCTACCCTGACAACTGTGTGCTATTTTTTGTCTCTCCCCAAGGCAAATATCTGAAATTCTCTAAAGCTTTTCCATGAAATTAGTGCAAAAATTATGGTGAAGAGAGAGACAGCAAATGCATTGAAACATGTTTGATCACAGGAATGGAGTAAGGGCAGCCTGGCAGTGAGGTTAAGGAGAGGGACTGAGTCTCCAGGTTGGGCAAGGCCTGGTTCTACCCTCTGGAGCCTTCTCTTGGAACTGACAATACATTCCCTTGAGCACATTTCCAGCTCCCTCCTCCACACTTGGTGTTACTGTTTGCAGATGTTTGTCTTCCAAATTCTTGTTTTGTGTAAATAGCTAGAGAAAAAACACTTCAAAGTATGGAAGTCTACACTGTAGCACCTGGCTGCAGCTTGATTCTGAGGGGTAGTGTCTATGCAGGAGTCCTTTTGCCTTGCTCTGGTGGGGAGTTGGACAGTTGGCCCATGGGGCCTCTCCAGGTGCAAAGGAGAGGATCGCACATGCGGGTAAATGGTCCTGAGAGGAAAGTTCCTCGTTAAACCAGATCATTGCAGCTCTGCTCCCTTCACAAAGGCCCCTGGTCTCCGTTTTTCTCCTGTGCCCTTGACCCCTGTCTCTTACCTTACCTTCAGTTTCTCTCCCCAAGACTGAGCTGAAGTTCTTTCCTTTCAAGCCTCATTTCCCCCCGGATTCCTAGTCTTGCCCAGAAGTAGCAGGCAAACTGAGGTACCTGTGGGCAGGTGATGGAGCTGCCCACCTATTGGCTCAAGTGGGTTAAAATGATCCTAAACAGCCCTAGATTGGTTTCTCTCTCTCTCTCTCTGGCTTGACTTCAGAAATCTTAGAGCAGATAAAAACCAAGCAGATCTTGACAAGTGGTCTTGGGGGACACCGATGTGGACACTGTGCCCACATTGAGGGGATGCTGAACCCAGATGGGAGCCAGAGCCAGGGGCTTTCTGGTTCTGCTGGTTTCCACACTGAGGAGTTCTGTTTACCCAAGAAGTGTAAGAACGGTGGCTGTGTCCCTGGTGCCTTTGATCTTGCTGCCTCTCAGGTGGCAGCAGCAGGTATGAGGAAGGCGGGATGAGACTTCTGTGTGGGAGCCAGACTGGATGGGCTGTTCTGGGCGTGGACTGCACTGCGGCCCGGCCTTGGCCCCACTCCCTCCTCCCACCACCTATCCTTCACCCTCTCAGCTCACCGTGCCAACCTCCCTCTTTGCTGGTGCTGCAAGACAAATGCATAAAGACTTGGTGTCAGGAGCACTTGGGAGAATGACAAAGAGCACCCCAACTGCCACCTGAGGCAACAGAAGACCAGACCACCCCAGCTGGGGCCCGACTCTGTGGATGAAAGGCCCAGCCTTGTTGCCACTGCGATTTCCAGGGACCTGGGGGCCGCCGAGCTTCCTTCATCTCATTCTCTGTCTCCACATCCCTTTGTTTATTCCTCCATCCCACCGACCGACCAATGGCTTTCTTACACAAACTGAAAGGGATACAAGTCGACTAGGATACAGTCGCTAGGCTGCAGGGATTCAGTGTCGATGGAAGGGATAAACGTGAGCACAGAGCAGCAGAGAGGAGAGGAGACTGGCTAGGCCCCGTGGGAACCCCTGGTCAGGAGGGGCCTGACTCCGCCCGGGAGGTGGGAAGGATAAGAAGGACGCATCTCCACCCATGAATGTGAGGTTGCTGTGGGTTTGGCTCATGGAGCAGCATGTCTGCCTCACAGTAAGCAGTGATCTCACTGAACTCTCACTGGGCACCAAGGGCGCAGGATATTTGTTTACTTCTAGTCCTCCATTCTGGGTCAGGCACTGAACACAGGGCTGTGTGCAAAGATATTTCCCACAAAATCACCTATGCGAGGAAAAATTAGAAAGTTGGGCATGATGACACACACCTGCAATCCTACCACTTGGGAGGCTGAGGCAGGGGGTTCGCTGCAAGTTTGAGTCCACCCTGGGCTACATAGTGAGTTCAAGGCTAGCCTTAACTACATAGTGAGACCCTGTCTGAAATCTCCTTCCAAAAAAAAAGAGCAAACATGAGAAGTAACCAAACTATCCTAAAATAGGTAAATGGGAGATTGATTCAATAATCTGTAGTTCACTGATATAACATTATACATATTTAATGTTTTGGGAGTTTTTTTGCGTAGCTGGGGATTGAACTCAGGACCTTGCGCTTGCCAGGCAGGCACTGACACTACTGAGATAAATCTGCAGCCCAACATTAAACATACTTAGAACAAGGAAAAAGAATTATTAGTGAGCCATGCATGTGGCATATACCAGAAATCCCAGTGACTTAGGAGGCTGTGGCAGGAGGATCACAAGTTTGAGGCCGGCTGGGGAAACTCCAAGAGACTCTGTCTCAAAATTTAAAAAAAAACAACAAAAAACAAAAAGTAAAAATGGGCTGGGATAGTCCAGTGGTAGATTTCAATCCCCAATGCAAAAAAAAAAAAAAAATTAATGTTATGGAAAAGTGTGATACAGAATTAGTATAAACTCAATTGTTAGAAAAAGTTCCTATTTGCATAGAAAAAAGATAGGAAGGAAATACACCGAAATGTTAATTATGGTTATAAGCATTTTTATTTGCTTTTATATTTTCCAAAGATTTAATAATAAATGTTTTACTTATGGAGTTTGAACCAAAATGAAAGTGGTGTTCGTTTTTATTCTTTAAACGTGGCCCTAGCACCAAGAAAAAAGTGACAAGGACGGTGAGAAGGTTCAATCCTATCTATCCTGAAAAAAATGAAAAAAAGGACACAGTAGTTTTGTTTTTAATAATCAAAACCCATTGGTCACGATTAAAGGGAAGTCTCTTGGCTAACAGAGGAGCCTGACTCCGGGCGCCTTCAGAGTACAAAAGTACAACAGTGAGCAAGTGAGTGAACGCAAGGATCATAGCTCAGGAGAGGAAGAGGCCATTAGCACAGAGCTTTCTAACAACCTCCTGCCTGGCTCCAGAGGCCCAGCGCTCCCTGGCAGCAGGGGAAGCCTACAGAGCCATCTGTGAGTCAGGCTAGAGGAAGAGGCTGCCCACAGGACCTCCAGAGGGGCCTTCCACCCTTAGCGCTGTGTGATTTCTTCTCACCCCACATCCTTTGCTCACCCCACCCCGATCATGCCCCCTTTTCATCCTCATCGTGTCTCAGCCGTGGACACAGAACTCCCATCCGCTCCTGTCTGCATCGTGTAGCTGCATACCAAAGCAGGGCCATGGAGAGGATGACAGCCTGCGAGCAGGACATCCAGGAGGAACCAGACAGTTGAGAAGAGAAAGGGAAGAAAAGCCAGAAGCAAGTGATCTGTGGGCCCTGCTCTTTCCATGCTGTTATTCAGATAGCCTAGCACATAACTCAGAATAGTGGAGTAGCCATTGGCCTCCTATCACATTGGCATATACTTACCTATTCTCTTGTATTCACGTTTCAGTGAGCAGCATGTGGGCACCAGTAAGGTAACTAAGAATTTGGCTTTCAAGTAACTTACAAATAAGCATCAGAGACAAACATAAAATAAAGAACAGGGCAGAGAGAGAATGGTCAAAAAAGAGCACAAGTGATATATGATGGGTGTTAAAGAAATCCAGTGGTGGGCCAAGAATGTAGCTCAGTGGCACCACACCTGCCTGGCAAGCGCAAGGTCCTGAGCTCTGTCCCCCACACCAGGAAAAAAACATCCAGTGGTGAAGTCTGTAATGGGAAAGATAGTTTGGAGCTGTACAAACAGGTTGCCTTGACCTTGGGTGTTCAAATCAGTGAAGATTTCTGGGCCTGACAGTGACCTTTACCCACAGCAGCAGTAGGAAAGATGAAAGAGAGACTTGAAAACCCTGAGTCCAGATCCCAGTAGGGAGCTATTATAAAACAAAGGTACTTTGGCCTAGAGCAGTCCTGGTGGTGGTGGGAATAAGGGCAAGGGCTTCAGAGGTGTTCTAGAGACAGAGCTGGCTGAGAATCACAAGAGGACAGGGCCAGGGATTTAGCTCAGTGGTTCTGCTGCCTGCCTCGCAAGCGCAAGGACCCAAGTTTGATTCCTGGTACCAAAAACAAACCAAAAAACAAGAGGACAAAAGGAAGGGAAGAAAAGGAAATGTGAGAGTGGTTAATGATGAGGGGGCCACACCTTTCTCAGAGCTCCCTATTCATGCCACAGCATGGGAGCGTCCCCAGGTTCTCATTTCTGTCCCCAATAGCTCTGGCTGCTTAGTCACCGGGTTTTCCTTGTCCACTTCACTTCTCACATTGGCACACGGCTGTCTTGAGTTGTTCTCTCCTAAGAGAGCACTCCTGTCCATTCCTACCAGGTTGTAGACTCCTACGTGGAGGACCCAGGCACATGCTGGTCGCCTGGCCGGTGTATCCTGGCCAAAGCATAAACTTGATTTGTGGGACTTGAAGATCTCGACTTACAGTAGCCTGACCTCTCCCCATTCCTCTCCCGGCAGAGATCTCACCTCTGAAGATCAGATTGTGCTGCTTAAGTCAAGTGCCATCGAGGTCATTATGCTGCGCTCCAACCAGTCCTTCACCATGGAGGACATGTCCTGGGACTGTGGCAGCCAAGACTACAAGTACAAGGCCACTGATGTCGTCAAAGGTGCGTCTGGCCTCGACCTCCACCTTTTGCAGCTCCCAGACTCTGGCTCCTCCTCCACGGGGCTGTAGGTCCCAAACGGGCAGGGGGAAGGGCGCTAGGCAACAACAGGGAGAGCAGGGCCAGCTAGGGTTGGAGGTGGGGTGGATGATGCCTCAGTTCTTCCCGTGGCACCTGGCCATTCTCTCTCACAGCTGGACACACGCTGGAGCTGATCGAACCCCTCATCAAGTTCCAGATGGGGCTGAAGAAGCTGAACATGCATGAGGAGGAACACGTCCTGCTCATGGCTATCTGCATTGTCTCCCCAGGTATGAAGCCCAGCGGCGAGAAACTCAGGGCCCTGGAAAGTGGGGAGTGTGAAGAACCGAGCTCTTGAGGGCCAGCAGGGTATCTCAAGGGAGCAGAGAGGAAAAGGAGAGGCAAGCGAGGAGACACCCACTCTGCTGCATTTCCATGACCCGTACACTGTGTGTATGCTTGGCTGTGCCTTAGAGAGATCACAAGTGATGCACAGAATTCTATGCAATAAGATAAACAGGGTCCCCCAGACCACCCTCAGAGTCCCTAGGTCACTGACGGGCCTGGATGTTCCTAACACTCAGGCTGTGCTGCTGCAAGCGCTGAGCTCCACATTGCTGTCACTCGAGGTTCCTTGGAGGCAGGGCTCAAAACCCTGGGCACGATGGATGCTTCTGCCAGGACGATTTGATTGGTTGTGATTCATTTTGGAGACCATGTGCTTTGACTCCTGACCTTTTCTGCTTGTTAGGGGTAGGAAGAGGGAGAAAAGACTGAGGAAGAAGCTACTGTAGCCTTGGTGAGGTTGTGCTGATGGTGATGAGCCCTGAAGGGGCAGCCTTTCCTTGCATGGACCATGGTCAGGGGATAAAGTAGTGGTCCCTGTCAAAGGATGGCTTTCCTGGACTGCGGGCCCAAGGAATAGATCTGTGCTCCCCAGACCCAGTCTGAGCCAGCATCGGCTCCGTTATTCATTTATGGACTCTGCAATGGTATCCAGAGCACTTGCCAGGTACTGTGCTAGGCACGGAGAGTCAGAAGCAAATGACACAGACTTCTCCTCCTGGAAGCTCAGTAGGAAACATAAAACAAATGCCATTTAATAACTAATGCTAATATGATGAGAGGTTTCAAAATAAAACTATGTGATACTATGAAAAGTAGACCAGCAGCAGGGAGCTAGTAAAGTCTGGGTCATGGAGGTAGTCAAGAATAGCCTTCTTGAAGAATGTTTCTTTTATTTTTCAGTCCTGAGTATTGAACCTAGAACCTTTGCACTGAGCTAAATACCGATCCTTAAAAAAAATTTTTTTTTATTTTTGAGCCAATGTTTCACTAAGTCACTAAGTTGCCCAGGCTGTGCTTGAAACTTGCAATCTTCCTGCCTCCACATCTCAGGGTGCTGGGATTGCAAATATTTGCCACCATTCTGGCTTGAAGAAGGTCTTTTAATCTGCTAGCCAAAGGATTAGTCAGTCAGGCAAAAGAAGAGCTGAGTTGCAGAAGAGGTAACGCAGAAGTGGGGCACTGGTGCGAGGACAGAGTACAGAGACAGAGGAGTGCGCGGAGGTGGGACAGGACCAGATGCCCACAAAAGGACTTGATCCTAAATGCAGCGAAGTCACTGGGGGGCTTTAGTCAGGATGGTGACATCACAGGTCAGCAGTCATAAGGGTGGGCTGGGGTGCTGAGCGGGCTCATCCAGGTGGGTGGGTGGGTGTAGCGACACTGAGCAGCAAGGGGCCCGGCTCAGAGCCTCTGTGTATTCTCCCAACCCCTGTGTCTCAGACCGACCTGGGGTACAGGATGCCAAGCTGGTCGAGGCCATCCAGGACCGCCTGTCCAACACGCTGCAGACCTACATCCGCTGCCGCCACCCACCCCCAGGCAGCCACCAGCTCTACGCCAAGATGATCCAGAAGCTGGCTGACCTGCGCAGCCTCAACGAGGAACACTCCAAGCAATACCGCAGTCTCTCCTTCCAGCCGGAGAGCAGCATGAAGCTCACGCCCCTTGTGCTCGAGGTGTTTGGCAATGAGATCTCCTAACTAGCATGATGCGTGGTGGCACCTGGGCAGGGCTGCTCTCCCAGGGCCCGGTGTCCAGGTCTGGGGCTGTGGTGGCCCTCCCACACTTCCTGGAGCTCGGCTCCTCCTCTGCCATCTCCCTTCTCCACTAGCCTAATAACAGGTCCCCCTTTCCTGTAGGCCACAGGCAGCCCCCAGTCCCTTGAGATGTGAGTCACCAAGAGAGGCATTTGTTTGTCAAAGAAACTCAAGTGGGGCCTGAAGTTAGAGGCTGGAGGCCGGGCCTTGCCTAGGGAGGCCCCTGTACTCCTGACATGGCTGCTGCTGGTGCCCGGGGAAGGCAGGCAGGAGAAACGCACCATTCCTCAGGGACAGAGATGTCCACTCTTCCCCCACACTAGGTCCACATGTCCAGAGCCCAGAGGATAGGATCCCCCCTACCCACCCCGGATCCATACCAGCCCACAACCCCACTGCGCCCATCACACCCTGCTGCCAGACTGTGCTGTTCTGTCTCAGGCAAGTGGGCACCATGGGGCCTCGTCCCCCACACATCCTCCCACTCCTGGTCTCCCTGGGATCCTCCAAGGATGACCAAATCCAAGACAGCTAAGGTTGCAACTCCCCATGCCCACCCTGCTGGCCAAAGGGCGCAGGTTTACCCTGCAGTCCTCGCCTTCATCCCTTTGTCGTGGTAACCCTCTCACTGCTGGGCAGCAGCTCTGGTATGGTGGGCACCCTACACATCTCTGGAGCCACTGGCTGGGAACCCTTCTACGAGGGAGCCCAGGAGGGTGAAACACAGGGCCTGGGCAGTGAAGAACGGACAAAGCTGGTCTCCTGAAAGGGTTGTGGGTGGTGACCCCAGGATGTAGCTTTCACAAAGCCCAGGGCCTGAATCTAAGGAGTTGGTCATGGGGGAGCTGGCTCCAGCCGTCCATACTGCAGGACTAGATCATCTCCAGTCCTGGTTGCAGAGAAGCCTCTCTCTAACTCCCCACCCTGCCTTACCTCCCACCAAGGACAACAGGCCTTCCTATGCTTTTCCCCTCTCCAGTGGTGCCCCAGAAGTCTGGAGCAGCAGGCCCTCCCTCTGGCTCTCCTGCGGGAGCCACATCTTCCCTGCCTGGCAGGGTGGTGTGGAGGAACTGGGCTTTCCACTGCCCAGTTATCGTCATAAGACTGCTATGCAGATGAAGAAGCAGGCACTGGCGTTCTGTCGGAGCCTCAGGATGTAGAGGATGTATGTGTAGGGGGCTGATCAGGGCATGTGGCGGTGGAGTGCAGTGGGGCTGGTTCCCTTCCTGTTCTCATTCCGTCACCCAGAAGTGAAATGGAGCCTGTGAGGCAGGGCAGCCTGGGTACATCCCTCAGACCTCACTTCTCTGTAGCCAGCCAGCCCAGGAGATGAGAGCCTCCAGACTTCTCACCTAGGATGAGTTCTTTGCCATAGGTATGTGGGGCCTGAGCAGAGGGGTTCATGAAAGGGGACTCCACGAGGGGCCTCGAGATGACTGCTTGATTTGGGGGAACATCACGGCATTGGAGGTATCAATAGGGAGGTATGAAGGTGACCTTACTGAGCCCCCAGAAGATGCCCCTCTACTGACACTTGTTTTTCCCCCAAAACCCCAAAAGGAGTCAGACTCAACACTGCAAATGTTGCCAGTATGCACCCATCCCTGCCTGTATTTCTCAGGATTCTTCAGGTGGAAAAATATCTAAGAGCCACATTCTGCTGTAGACTAGAGCACATACAGCTTCATAGTAAATATATTACATCTGAGTTGTTTCAGAATCAGACAGCATCTGTACTATTTGCAAATGTCAAGGGTAGCAGGCACCACTGATCCAGAGCTGTTTATTCGGGGCGGGGGGGACTTGCATTGTGAAAATGCTATACATTCATGATTTTTACTGTTTGTGATTGTTTCACAAGAGAAACATCTCTGATTTTAGCTGCACAAGGCCTTGATCTAGCTTACTATTCAGTGGGAGGAAGAGCTTGAAAATTGCTAAACTAGTCCAATGCCCTTGTTAAAAGAAATTGACACTTGGAGGAAAGCATGGTTTGACCAAACTCATCTGATTAGTTAGAAGTTGGGGCAGGACTGGGCAAGAAACTGGAGTCAGGGTCCAGAGCCCTTTTTCTCTAGATCACTTCGCATTCCCCTGGTGGCTGACCCAGTCCCCAGCGGGGAAGGCCTGGATTTTAGACAGAGCAAGTCTAGATGTGGGACACTCTCTCCCCGTTCCCTGGGTTGTAACTCCACGGAGCTATCAGGAGGAACACTTAGCCTGTGCTTCAATGTGAATCTGAGAGTTGGCCCTCCGTGTGGCCCTGTCCTTTGGGCCCTCCACCTTAGGCCTGTGTGATACTATCAATGCAGTGCATCGGTCTTTATAATGTATCCACCTTCCCAGATCTCCTTCTGACCCTCTTCTCCCCAAGGAACTCCCTGGACCCCTGTGAACATCAGGTACTCAGCCCAAGGACCCGTAACCATCCAGGCCACTTCCAAAGGGAAAGTCTAGGTACGGAGGAAAAAATAATAAAGGAACAAGGAACATTTCAAGGGTCTGAAGTGGGAGAAAATGGCATCATCTAGTCTGTTTTAGAATAAGAGTATGAAGGTAGACACATAATCTACAACTTTCAAAATGTATTACTGAAAATTAAGGAAGGTGTACATCGCAATGGGAAATAAACAAGATTTCCAGAGCTAGGGAAATCTTCCTGCTGGCCGACTGGAAGAGAGTAGGGAAAGCAAGTAAAGCCAGCAGAGAAGACTGGAATGTGTAATAAATGTGGTGAAGGCTAGACATCAGGCATAGAAGGCTATAAGGAGTGCCTCCTGAGTGACTTCCAAAGAGGAGAATGTTTGCCAGGAGTTTGTCAAATAAACCAATGAAAATAAAACCTTTGCTTATGGTAATAAAATGGCTTGTACTTACATACCACTTACTTTGTGCAAGTTCTGCTATAAATAAATGCTTCGTGAAACCATCTTGTTTTATCCTTATAAGAACCCTAAGAGTGATGGGCTGTTACTGCTCCCATTTGACAGAAGAAATGACTAGTCTCAGGGCTCCGCTGGTGGTGGGAGGGGTGGGATTTGGATCCTGGGCAGCTGGCTCCAGAGGCCATTCATTCACTGCTACCTTATACTGTGTCCTACTGAGCTGTGGGGGGGTGTCCTGTCAGTACCTTCCTAAAGAGGATTTAAGGGAGGTTCCCATTCCTAAAGTGGGCTCCAAGAGGGAGAAATTAGACATGCTACATCAAAGAGTGCTCTACTCTCAGGAAGTCTTTGCTTAAATTCATCAGGCCTAATCAAGTGTGGCACTTGAAATTTCAACATGAAAACAGAGAGCTGTTGACAAAATTGTGTCATTCATAGAGATGGCTGCTGTTGCCAGTGACTTGTAGGATTGCAAGTGACTCCTAAGAAGAAGTAGGACTCCCAAGGATCCCAGAGCAGCAAGGGCCCATACAGCCCCCTCTGCAAAGATGCATGATGAAGGCTTGCATGGCTAAACACACAAATGAGAACCACCAAACGGGGACATAGCCTTGTGATCTTAAATGGCCTAATCATGCTCAACTAATGTATATGTTTCAGATAAGTTGGCCTGGGAACCTGTGCATGTGATTAATTTTCAGAAACAACTGAAAAGATTTCAAAGCATGGGCTAAAATGTGCCATTGTGGGATTAGAAAGGAGAGTAGAATTGGGGATAGGACTAGGCTATTTTGTCGTGAAAAATCAATGTGCTTAGCCAGGCATGGTGGCACGGGCATATCACCCCAGCTGCCCAGGAGGCTAAGGAAGGATTGCAACTTTGAATCCAGCTTGGGCAATTTACTGACTTAGCAAAACCATTTCTCAAAATGAGATTCTGAAAAGGACTGGGGGAGTAGCTCAGAGGTTGAGCGCCCCTGGCTTCAATCCCCGGTACTGGGGGAAAAAATGCATGGATTTAGAGATATGAAATCAACACCTACATAGATGATAGGTGGACATGTATTCGGCTGGAGACGTGTAAATATGACAATTAAGAAAATCTTGGGCTAGGGATGTAGCTCAGTGGTAGAGCACTTGTCTAGATTGTGTGAGATTCTGGGTTCAATCACCAGTTCAGAGGGGGGGCGGAGAGACTGAGTCAGTATATTAATAGATGCTTTAGGGAAACACAGAATCGCCAAGGCTGTATGTTATATTTAATTTTTCCAGGTAAACTGAGAAATTGTAACCCAGCAAGTTCTTAAAATTAGGCCAAAATGAATTGGAGTTTTCACTTTCCAAATTTTGGTCCTATATCTGCACTGTTCAATAGAGTAGCTATTAGTCACATGGAACTATTAAATTTAAAATAATTTGACATTAAAGTGATTGTGCAGCTCCACAGTTCCACAAGCCACAGTTCCAGGGCTCAGTAGCCTCAGGGACAGTGAAACACAGTACATTTTAATCACTGCAGAATTTCTGCTGGACTGCACTGGTCTGCACCATACATTCTCCAGGTGACTCCCTGAGGACGCTGGCTCAGTTTGCTTCTGCTGATCTCATGTGCAGAACATAACATGGAAAATATACAAGGGACATCCCCCCCTTTAGCAGGTAAGCTGCACCTGGACCACTGTGAATAGTTCCACTCCTCAAAAGAAACACAAAGGAAAATATCCCACAGCCATGAGGTCCATAGATCCAGAGCATCAGACGGCATAAATAGGTCAGTGGTGTGTGGAGCATAGGTCAGACACTTTCGGAACTGAGGTCAAGCAATCAGGACCCCCTTGGAGTGGCAGAATGCCATGGTCAGTGCCTCTAGCTTCTGCAGGGACTGCCTGGAAGCTGCCTGTGCAATGTGTGATCTGTCTGCCTGCCCCATGCAGTCTCAAGGAGGCTAAATGCCATCTGGCACTCCCAGGAGGACCAAAGAGATGTGTCATGATACCGACATCCTATAGGCAACAAGGAGCCTGCATGGATCCTGGGGATCTGCTCTGAGCCAGCAAGAAGCACAGCAGGTATAGAGCTGGTGTCTGGTGAGGGGATTCTGGGCGCTACTGCTCCGGACATGTGCTCTCAATGTCTGTATGGGCACATAGCATATAAGTTACACTGGGCAGTGCTGCAAGTATGGCTGCAGCGAAGTAGACTCTGTGATGTGCACAGATGTACAGGGAGCTTGTTGGAAAAATGTCTCAGGATCTTCAGCTTTGGTAGAAGGGAAGGAATTCAGATCAGGCAGAGGGAAAATGGTGCTGAAATGCAGTCTCGACAAAGGTGTCAACTTCATGGAGAGCTCTGAAGTAGAGATAGCTTTTTAGATTACCTTGAGTTGAGGTGAGGAAGATGAGCTTTTCTATTTCGATGTTAGGGAGTCACTGGATGCAAGCTGTCCCTACAAGAGCATGACTAAGCTAGGCCATTCTTTCCAGCATATGACCAATAGTACTGGGTATACCTCTTCATATTTTGTGAAACCAGAAGAGCTCTTATGCAGTGAGCTGCTGTGACTTTAGAAGGGGCCAGAAGAGTCCTAGTCCCATCTTTGTGACTCTGAGAAGGAGACAGCAAGAGTTTCGGCTACCTTCTGAGGATGGTATTCCCAGTCTCCCCAGCAATGTTTTTTTCTGAAATCATCCTGGGCTTTACCGCTAGGGGGTGCTACTGACCAAAGGGATAGGCTTCAAGTGATGTTCTTCCCGCCCTCCTCCTCTTAGCTCCTCACTTCCTTTCTCTAGTTCCTTGATGCTGACAGATTCAGGAAGACCTGAATCCCTGCTATTGAGGACACCTGGAGATATTCACCTTTCCCCACTGCAGCGACATGAACAAGGGACCTGCTGTCTGGCTTTCCAGGGCACCTCTGGGGTCAGAGCAATGGAGTATCTGACACACTGGGGCCTGGCCTCCTGAACAACACCTGTACTGCAAGAGCGAGGCTGCAGATTCCCTCTGCGGTCCTGCATGATTGTGTCCTCTTCCAATGCCTCTAAGCACAGACACACACCACTGGGCTCCGTGCTGAGGGCAGAGCGATGAATGACAGTCACTTCCCCACTCGGTCTGGTGGGAGAAGGCAGACCCCCAAACAGATGATTCTAAAACAATACCAGTAGAAGCCAGAGTGTGCCATCTAACTGCTGGGTTCCGTTCCTGGCTCTGCCATTTGCTACTTGGGCCACTTGAAGTTTTGGTACCAATAAGCCAGGTGTGTTGATATATGCCTGTAATTCCCAGAACTCTAAGAAGCTGAGGCAGGAGGATCACAAATTTCTGCTAGCCTAGGCAATTTAGCCACCTAGTGAGACCCTGTCTCAAAATTTAAAGGTGGGGGAGCAGATATAGCTCAGTGTGAAGGCCCTGGGCTAAATCCCCAATTAAAAAAAAAAAAACAAAAGAAAGAAAAGAAAATTCCACCAAAAAAGGCAACAATAGTAGCTACCTTGTAGGTTTGCTGTTGTGTTGCAATCTGTGAAAAGCAGGGCATGTAGTCATCAATCGGAATGGCCAGCTGCATTGTTATTGGATAGCGGAGGGAGGGAAGGTTAAGGAGCAGGCAGCATTTTCTTCATGCTCTAAGCAGTGATCTTTGCGGGACTCTGGACTGATTGCAGAGTACTCTCTTTGGCCCCGCCTCCTGACTCAGCGGGGCGGGAGGGAGGAGTCACTGACCCATATGGCCACAAGGGGGCAGGTGTGCTACTTAATGAGCCGAATTAGCCCCAGCTGAGGGGAAGGAAGGGTAGTGTGGGAAAGAAACGGAAAGGTGGAAAGACAAACCTGAAACTCCTGGGACTGTAGTTACTACTACTGTACTATCCCCAGAATATTTCAATTATGTTCTTTCTTTGCCAACTTCATCCTCTGCAGTCCCTCTAAATAAATAAATGCTGTCCCCCACCTGTACCTCACTATGCCTGAACTTCTGACCCATAATTAACGTTGGTGTTCTCTGATGAAGACTGGCTCAGGCCCAGATAAAGGAGAATCAGTAGAAATTTCAGGATCGGGCCTGATCTGTGTACTTGTTGTGCCATCGTTTCTCATCACTCATTAAGTCTCAGCATTTAGCAGAGCCCTACTTCTTCAGTGTAATAGAAGTCCCATCAGGATCTCTCCAGGGTCCTGTGCACTGCCCTAGGTGTTAAAACTCAAGCCACCGTCATGTCCAGCTCTTCCCACCTCTGAACATGCATCTCCCAGCTTGTCAGTTTGCCGGTTCTCAGATGGTTTGCTCATAGGACCCCTTTCCCTCTGCGCGTCTGTCTGTCTGTCTCTCTGTCTGTTACTGGAGATTGAACTCAGGGCTTTCACACTGGGCTGCCTTTCCAGCCCTTTTTATTTTTGAGAGATGGTCAAACTTAATCACTTAGTTGCTTAGAGTGGGCTCAAATGTATGATCACCCTGCCTCAGGCTCCCAGAGTGCTGGGATTACAGGCATATGCCACTGTGCCCAGCCTCTTTACTGACTTAAAAGTAAGGACCTCAAATTTGATCCCTGGTACCAAAAAAAAGTAAGGACCCCAGTGCCAGGAATGCTGGGTCATACCAATAATCTTAGCACTTTGGGAACCGGAGGCAGGACGATTACAAGTTCAAGCCCAGGCAAGTGAGCGATTTAGAGAGGCTCCGTCTCAAAATTTTAAAAGGGCTGGGGTTGTAACTTAAGTGTTCAATCTCCTGGATCAAGCTTCAGCACCACAAAAATAAAAATAATAAAAAATAAGGACCTCAAAAAACTATTTATATAAGTAATACCTAACAATATTTACCACATCAAACTAAAAACAGACATTTTAAAAACCTGTTTATTAAGAGGAACAAGGGAGATATGCAGGGGAAAGGAGAGAAGGGAAAAGAAAAAAGAACAGAACACAAAAATGGAAAGGAAGCTTTTGAAAATAAGGAGGGGAAGAGGGGTTGAAGGGAGCGAAGGACAATGAGGGATGAAGAATCAGGATACATTATGTATAGGTACAAACTTCCTAAGATGAATGTGATCATCGTGTATATTTAAACTGTACCAATAAAACTAATTTAAATAAACCTTTTAAACAAAAGTAATGTTTAAAATTATTTTAAAATAAATAAATAAAGTAATGACAATAAATCTATTTGATGGGAACATTAACACAACCTTTACTAACATAACTATTCTCCAAAGCAGAACTAAATTAATGACAAGAGGGTATAATTCAGCAAAGCTCTTTATTGTCTGGTGTGATAGAAAGCAGCTACATTCTCACACTGGCTTCTGGGATCAACTTGGTGTGATAGCACGTGTCATCAAGGAGTCCCTGGAGACCTCTACTATCAACTTGTGAGAGGATGAGAGTAATATAGGAAAATAAATGGAGCTGGGAATGCAGCTCAGTGGTGGAGTGCTTTGCTAACACAGTTGAAGTCCTGTGTTCATTCCCAGCACTCAGACACACACACACACACACACACACACACACACACACACATTCACAAAGGCAGAAAATGTCTTAATATTATGAAAAGAGTTGGAAATATTTTGACCTTGCAGAATACGCTCTGAAACCCACGCTATATACCTTTCTACACATTGTTTCCTTGGCCTGAAACACTGTACGTGCTCCTTATCCTTCAATTTTCCCCATCACAAAAGCTCCTGCTGTTCTTTATATTTGCAGCTCAGGCTTTGCGTCTTTCACAAATTCTCCTCTGAACTTCACCATCCTGCACCTCTTCCTTGCCCCATTTGCTTTCACTCTAATACAGCAATTTAAGGTGTGTTTTAAATCTCCATTTACCAGACTGGATCAAAGTAAGGACTCCATGCAACTGTACATATGGATGGATAAATGAATACGAGACAATGTGAACCCACTTCTGTGAGCATCTAGATCCGATCTTCACAATAAATGTTAAGTTAAAAAAACAAACAAAAAACGGTTCTGCCCAAGCAGAACACAGCATTGCCTGCCCATAATTCCAGCACTCTGGGAGGCTGAGGCAAGAGTGTCACAAGTTTTAGCCCAGCCTGGGTAACTCAGTGACTTGGGGAGACCCTGTGTCAAAAAAGAAAATAAACTGCTGCTGGGGTAGCTCAGTGTGAAGAGGCTGGGTTCAATTCCAGGGCTGCAAAAACAAAATAAAAATAAAGTAAAGTAAATACCTCTGTTGAACTTTGAAAACTGAGAAGTTAAGATCACAAGGCCTCAGGACACACATGCTAACTCCCTCTTCCTAAAACATCTGAGGCATCTCTCTCTCCTTCCATTCTTGGCTGATTTGTTTTTTGGACCAACATGCAGAATGTAGCATTTATCACTATTCACACTTATCTGACTTGATTTATTCCTCACTAACCTGCTCAAATCTTTTGACGCCTCATTTTGCCATCTGGTGTTCTCACCATCCTTCCTGGCCTTGTGTCTTCCAAACTGGTTCAGGGTTGCTGGAGACCGAGCCAGAGACTCACCCTTCTTAGGTCTGACTTTAGTGCATTTTCCAGAAAGCCTTTGGTGCAGTGTGGAAGACCCTGCTGGTAAGTAAGGGAAGGGGTGGGTGGTAAGAGGCTGGGCCTCAGGTGAAGGGAGTAATTGAGAAGACTCCATTACCCCCGGGAATATAAGGAACTTGTCACTGCTTCTCAGAATCAGTCTCATCCCAAGTCTGAGTGAATTCCTGTAGAATTAGGCCAGATCAGCACCTGGGGCCAGGGATCTAACATTATCTGATCTAGGGAATGCAGGTAGGGGTAGATCGAGTATCAAATTCCAAGTCAGATTGTTCTATAAATTCTGTCTGAGCTGGACTTGGGAAGAAAGGCCCAGCCTCCTAGAGACTGCTGAAAGAAATGAAGACAGAGAAGTTCCAGTCAGATTCTAGGCATCCAGACCTTTGCAGGAAATGGAGAAGTCCTGCATAGCCAACATTGTGGGGACTCCCTTCTGCCCTCCTCACTTGTACTCAGAATGCCCCTAGGCCGCTGCAAAGACCAGTGCCACCCTGACCAAATCATTCTAACTAAGCCACCTGCAGACATTTGTGAACATCTGTGGCAGCCAGCTGAGTCAAGGACCAGGGGCCTGGCTTAGTCGGTTCCTGGCTCCCATCTCTCCCACCACCTACCTACCAGGGCAACTGTGTGCCAAGCTATCTTCGCCATAGACCGTGAGAAAAGGCTTGGTCTGACAAGGACTGCAGGCTTGCGGGGAAGAGCGCCAGGGAAGAGTGCCTGCTATGCTACCTGTCCCCTTCGCTTCCCCCACCCCACTCCCACTCATTTAAACGCTTTACTCTCGCCTACCCAGGAGCCTCAGGGGACGAGGAGGATGAATTATGAAACAGTCTTGGGTGATAAAAAGGGGGCCAGGGGAGCAATGATAAAGGACGTGGGGAGAAGCTAGCTGCACTTCCTCCCTGATAGGGTCCCACCCCAAGAAGCTCCCTGCCTGCTGCTGTGTTGACAGGAAGGACTTGAGGTGGTGGAATGGATGGGGAGGGTGGCAGGCAAGATATCATTGGCTTATGCAGTCCTTCGTCCTGGAAGATGACCGTTCATTGTTCGTTTCATGGTTTGTTCATTCACTCGGCAAATACCAACCACAACTCCTCCTACCACTGGCTCAGCGCAGAGCTGGGTTGTGCTAGCAGATTGAGCTCCATTGCTCTCCCACTCCCTTTCCACAACTCCCCAGCCTTGAGCAGAGCAAGCAGCTGGTGAACAAGGACACGTACTCAAGAGCGGGTCACCCTGGCAGTGTCTCTCCCTGGCTGGGCAGCTGTGGGGGAAAAGCTTGAGGTCCCTGGTCCCATTTCGTCATCCATGAGTGGTATCACAGTGTCTTTGTAAAGATGACAAGAAGGAAGGCTTCTAGCTGTCAGGGACCTGTTGAGGGCAGCAGAAGGTGCAGTAGGAGTTGAACAGTAGAAGCAGCGCCAGGCAGGCACAGGAGATGAAGCTGGGCTCTCTCCTACAATCTGTATATTCTCTCTGTGTCTCCTCTGCAAGCCAAGAGAAGAATGGCACTGTCTTCAATGGTACTGTAAGGGCTAAATGAGTTAATACATAGCATTTAGGATCGCTATCATTGGGTGGTACATTAGCCTTTCTCATTATATGTTCACTATCCTCTGGGGATTCTCACTTCTACCTACCTCTTCCATACAACCAGACCCTGCAACACACACACACACACACACACACAC
>NW_022900927.1:6463246-6475884 GCF_012274545.1 Fukomys damarensis
CCTCCCTCTTATACAACCAGACCCTGCAACACACACACACACACACACACACACACGCCCCTAGCCAGGTTGGAGGAAATAGGAGTTAGAAGTCACAGGTGGGCCAACTCCTCTTGTTCAGGGCCAACTTGGCACCCCAAATAGGCTCAGTCTGTGGTGTCCCCAGCCCTGCTCACCCTCACCCCCATCTTTGGGGCTGGGCAAGGGTAGATTCTGTGGAGGCAGGAGGACCTGGTGGTGGAAAACAGGCTGAGGGATGTCTAGCCCTGGGGCATATTATCTCAGTTCCATTATCACCTCCTGCAAAGCCTCCTCCACCCATCCACCTCCAACCAAGATTACAGACCCGCAACTGTCTCCAACTGCTCTGATTCTGGGATAAGGCTGGACCATGTTCCCATGCCACAGGCCTGTGGCCATCTCCCTGTGCTATGTGGGCTAAGTGGAGGCTGCCTGCCTGGCATGGGGGGGTACTTGTAGAGGACAGTGGGCCTCTGATGAGGGATCAAAGTGGGAGGGGCGATCATTTCACCGACTTTTGTGGATCTTTGTGCCTCTACCTAACTCTGGTCTCCAGGTGGCTTCTGCAATATCTTCTTCTGTCTCAGGCTGTTCTTCCCCGACCCCGGAGCCCCAGAGCCAGAGCTGAAGAGCACACCTGGCTTCCCCATCAGATAACCCAACCACAGAGCCTCCCCCTGCCCCCCCATAACCCCTCCTGGTCCCTTGCCTTCTTCCTCCTCTGCCTCCCCCAACTTTTAGCTCCGCGACACAGGCCCTGGGGAGGAGCAGACGGGACCCAAAGGGGTCCTACTGGAGAAGGAGGGGTGAGAGATGATCCTTCCTGCTCCAGGACACATGCACACATACACGATGGAAACTCTACACCCCAGGGCCTCATCAGAAACAGTGATGGGAGAGAGACCTGGGAGTAGGGCTTGAGGTATGAGGAAAATCCAGCCTGACGAAGAGAGGGGTCTTAGGAAGGTACAGTCTCTGGGGCTGGGGGATCCGAAGCTTCCTTCCCTTTTTCTAGGCTTCCTGCTTGAGTGAGATCATCTCAAATCCAAAGGCTGGAGGCCTTCCCAGCACAGCTTTCCTGGCCAGGGTCTGGGCCAGCCCAAGCCCTGTGCCCAGCCCCCAGTGGAAGGCCACAAGAGACCACTGAGATAGGAAGTAGTGGCGGGAGTTGTTGCAGGGGATGAGGGGCAGAGATGAGGGCAGTTGGGACCCAGGCAAGGTATCACAGGAAGGGGAGCCTAGAACATAGGAAGAGGTTGACGAGTGGGTGTCTGGGAGCTGAAGATGGAGGTTTTAATGTCTCTTGATAATAAATGAGTCATAGGCAAATGATGTGGAAATTTGTAGGAAGAGAGGGAGGAGCTGCAGGTTACTCAGGCCGGATGGTGCCTAAAGGTGGGGCCAGGTAGAGCTCCTGAGGGGGGCAGTGCAGGTGGTGGCTTGCTTGCATCTCATGTCACCTTCAGGGTGATGTGAAACGGCAGGTGGCTGACTACGGCCTAGCAGCCCCTCCCCCAGAGCCGCAGGGCCTTCTCACCCTTCAGCTCCTCGGTGAATCCCCCTTCCACCCCCAGGCTTGCTGTGGCCAAAGTACAGACACAGCCTGCTCTCAACTTTCTTTACGAGGTCCCTCCAGGCGCAGGCCACGGTCTTGCCCTAAGCAGTAGCAGAGGGGACAGCGGAGTTCCAGGAGCCCCCGGACCCCACACGGAATCCAGGGTGACAGCCTGGCCATCCCCCCTAGCTGAGGACTTCCTTCCATCGGCAGAGGCTGGAGTTGGTAACCAGAACATGGCACACGCGGAGCTCAGGAAGCAGACTTGCTGGGTAAGGGAACTCGTGACCTCTGCAAGGTTTTCGGGGACCTCCTCCGGGCCAAATCGAGGAGGCTTCAGCCCAGCCCTCATCCCTGCTTAGTACAGCGCTGCACAATGCGGGCAACTGTTCAGTGATAAAAAAAAAATGAAAATAAAACGTGTGCACACAGACAGCCGTCACCTACTGTACGCACTTTCTCTCCATCTTTTCCTGCTGTTCATCCAGTCACCATCACAGGGCATCTCAGTTACCCTATGATGCTACGCCATAAGCATAAGTATATTTTTTACCACTTCATGTTTTTCTAGTAGGTGGAAATACCGTAGTTGACAATTTTCCAGTTGTAGGTGTTCATGTTGTTTCTAATTTTCCGTATTACAAATAGTGTGAAGGTGAACATCGGTATGCAGATATTCTGGCCCATCCCTAACTTTCGAATACAGAAATCTAGTTCAAAGTACACCGGGTGGGGTTACTGAGCGAAAAGGGTCAAAATATTTTGTAGCTCTTATATACTGCCAAGCTGACTTCAGAAGAGATTCTGCCACCCTGACAGCACACACAACACTGCATTCTCTCTAATGTTCAGAAGCACCATCTCTCTTCACTTTGGTGATTTTTAAATTTTATTTTAATTTATTTTATTTTTTATTTTTTTACTGGGGATGGAACCCAAGGGCACTATACCACTGAGCTACATTCCTATTTCTTTTTATTTTTGTTTTGTGCCAGGATCTTGCTAACTTGCCCAGAAGGGCCTCAAATTGGCGACACTGCTGCTTTGGCGTTCAGAGTAGTTGGGACTCCAGGCCCTGGGCCATTGCATCAGACTTCACTTTAATTGGTGACACTCTGTACTTTCAGATACAGCGGGCCAGTAATTTTTCTCACCGCCTTTCCTCTTTCCTTGAAGTCTTTTTCTGGGCTTGGAACTTGCTTTAGTGCTTCGTATCAGTTTATGTGCACTCTCTGAGAATGGTTCTATTGATCATCCTCGAATGATCACTGGCTCCCACAGTTCCAGTGAGGGCAGGCCTTTCCTGGACCTTCTCTCCCACTCTGGGTTCTGACACATTTCACTGAAGCTCTAACTGCTCCCTCTCGGCCTCCTTCTCCAGCTACTACTGCTCATCTACTTGAAATGCTTGCTTTCCCCTCGCCCTCCCCTCTTCTTCCTCCCCTCCCCTCCCCTCTCTTCCTCCTCTCCTCTCCTGTCCTCTCTTCTCTACTTTTGTGTTCTTGCTCACTATGGTCACCTCACTGACGATCCTCAGATCTTTATTTGCTCTTCCTAGCGCTTCTAAACTCCAGAGAACAACTGCCCACCCTATGTCTTCTGGTTGTCCCACCAGCTCCTCAGACTTCATCTGCCCATAGCTTGATTCTGCATTTTTCTCTTCCCATATCCTCTAACTCTGAAACCTAAGTACCTTTGAGTTTGGGCTTGTTTTGGGGAGGAGATGGAGGCAGGTAGAGGCCAGCACACATGACCAATAAACAGGATTCCATCAACCTTCAGCTCAGAGGCAGAGGCCTGGGCAGGAGATGAGGCCAGCTATGGGGCAAGATGCTTCTTCGTGACTCAGTTTCTTTGCTTGCCTATATATAAAAACTGATTCAGGTCTAGAGATAGATGCTTGAAAGCCAAATGGGTGACCACCACCTTCCTAGAGCAAATCTATCCTTGACAACGACTTCACCGACTTCCTCCTCTACCTCTAGAGCCTCTTCAGTCTATCAAGAAGGGGAGGAGTAAAGCTAGAATTCTTCTAATCCGGTGCGTGTCTCCAAGCCATGTGTGGTTACCAAGCACTTGATGTGTAGCTAATCAGAATCGAAATGGTATGTAAGTATGAAAACAAACAAAACACTAGATTTCAAAGGCTCAGAGTGAAAAAAGAAAAAGATTTTATTTTATTTTTTACTTTGATTACATACCAAAATGATATGTTAGATACATTAGGTTAACACTATTAAAATTAGTCTTATACATTATTTTTACTTTTTTGGCATGGACTAGAGAATATGAGGTTGCACATGTGTCTCATATATGTTTCTGGTGAACAGTGCTGGTTTTAGGCCCTGCTGGCAGGTAGAATACAGGCTGCAGGCTGAGGAGGCAATGACAGGCCAAGGCAGATGCGGGCACAGACCTCCCTGGAGATGTGGGCTGGCCACACTGCCAACCAGATGTCTCCTGACCAAGTGCCCAGTCTTGTCCAGCCAAAACAGAGCAACACATGCTTCTCTGGATAATTCCTTCAAGCCTTCATTCATGCAGCTCTCTGAGCTGGGCCTTAGCTCTCCTGAGTTTGTCCTACAGATGCCCCATCCATTTGGGAAAATAGTCACTGAGGACCAGTCAGAGCTTTGGATCACCCCACATCAAGAGCTCAAAGGAGACTCTCCAGTAGTCCCCTTGGGTTGGCATGGGACCCTCCAGAAGGCCAGAGGCATCCTTCCTCTTGTCTATAAGGTCCTTCCTCCCATCCCTAGGGCTTACACTTAGTCCATCTGCAGGAAGGGAGTGGGCAGGAGATGAAGGTGGGCTTACTTTACCCTAGGCCTCCAGACACACTGCCCAAGATCATTTTGTGCTCCATTTCTAATGCATTACCCTCCTGCTGTCCCTCTGATGAGGGAACAGAAAGCAAACAGGAGGGACTGAGGACAGCAAATGTACCCCATTGGGCTTCTCTGACTCATTCTCCCTTTCCTGCACCCCAGCTGAGCCCTAAGAGGGCATCAGAGCAGAGCTTGGGCCCAGTGTGCGTGGCCCTCCCCCTCACTCTCCCTGCCTAGCTGACTCCACCTCTCCCAGGTCCTGGCTGGGATTCAAAGGCCCCAGGCAAGTGGGGGAAGGGGAGCCACTCCTACTTTCCCAGCAGCTGCCAATGCCTCTTCCTGTTGTGCTAAAACTCTGGCTATGGACCTAAGCGGGTAGGGGAAGTCTCCTGTAGCTCCCACCCCCCCAAAGGTCAACCTCATCCCCTGGTCCTCTTTGCTAGTTATTTATAGTCCCCCAACCCTTGCTGAGGAGCTGGCTCTCTACTCCCTCAAATGTCAGCAGCTGTGGCCACTGCCCCAGGGATGCAGCCAGATGTGCAGATTACTGCAGATGTGCAGTGCCAGGATTTGGGAGGGTAGGCCCTTTCTGCAGTTCCTGTGGCATTTCCTGCAGCTTGGTCCAGGCTCTCCTCACCTCTGGCTGAGCCAACACTTTACCATCTCAGGAGGTCACAGGAAGTTGTGCCTATTTTTCTATTTCCAGGCCTGGGCAAATCCCCTGCATGCTCTAGAAGGGTCAGGTTAGGTTATAACCCCCAGTGGAATCACAAGCATAAGTTGGTCAGTGCTTGTTCTGAGACTTACAGTAATTTATAGAGAAACACAGGCTTAGAGAGATAGAAGAGGCAGGATGCTCTTTCTTCTCTTCCTGATGTTGGCATCAGAGATCCATCCTGACAGAACTCAGCGTGCGTCAGGCACTGTGCTGAGCACTGCATGTACTGATCTCTGCAACTCTCCCAAAAGCCTAATACGGCAGACAGGCACTTAATGCCCTCTTTGCCAGATGAGGAAACCAGGCCTCCTCCAGGTTAGATAATGTGCTTAAATTTACTCAGTGGGGAAACAATAAACTTCAGTCCAGGAAGGCAGCCTGGATCTTATCCTTGCTCATTAGACACAGGGTAACATCACCTCCACATTTCTCTATACATCTTTCTTTTATTCTTTCTTTCTTTATTTTGCGGTACTTGGGACTGAACCCTAGGATCACCTACGTGTCCAGCCCTTTTAATTTTTTATTTTGAAACTGGGTCTCCCTAAGTTACTACTAAGGCTGGGTTCAAACTTTCCATCCCCTTGCCTCAGCTTTCTCTGCAGGGGTTAACGGCACGCACCATGATACCTGGTTACATCTTTAAGTGACCGCATGAAAGCTCAGGGAGAGTGCCCTGGAGCCCAGGCCTCAGGGATTGCCGGAAGGGATAGGCACAGCCTGCACCTTGTCTCTGCCCCCTCTGCCCTCCTACTCCTGGCCACTCAGATTAAGCTGTAGAGAGAGATCTGGTGGGGCAGACTTCTAGGATCACTGTTTCAGGCTTCTTCAAATACCCGGCACAGAGTGGGCAGTGAATGCAGAACATTTGCCCCAGCCCACAATGGCCTGAGGATGACCTGTCAGGCCCCTTCCAATGGGACCATTGGTGACTCCATGAGCCACCATCTGCTCTGCAGTTATGTTGCTGGTATCTCTTGTCAGCTTCTGTGTTCCAGGCCTTTTCCTTCCACTGTGCCCCAGGAAACCAAATAGAATGGTAGTGACGGTGCTAATTTTGTCTCTATGCCTGAGCACCTGGCCAGTGAATGGTCTGGCACGGGCGCTTAATAAATGTGATCAGGACAGGATCCTGCATAGGAGGGTATCTAAAGGTACTACAAGGACACCCCTCCTGCCTTCTAGATTAGCCATACTCATCCTGAAGTCTTTTAGGGTGCGTTTGGCTTATGCCCCAGCTGTCAGGGAGAGGAGGCCTCCAGGAGCAGAAGCGAGGAGGAGATGGGGCGAGTGTGCTCAGTCTGGGGCCTTCTCCACGGTCTTTGTTGGAAATTCCTGGGCCAGATGTACCTGCTCCCAAAGAGGAATAGTGGTTTGCAGCAAAGTGGGATCCTGCCCTCCAGCTGATACAGCCAGGTTGGCAAGGTTGACCCTCAAGCTGGCCAGGGAGTGGCCCCTGCAGGGGCCTACTGGAGCAACTAATCATGAGCTGGCTGCAGAAAGGCATTTTGCAGCTCAGTTGAATTTCTTCTCACTCAGATTACAGCATGGCCCAATGGCTGCCTCCTTGACCATAATCTCGGCTGGCACAGGCATCTCTGGGTTGGGCTGTCAGGCTGGGGAAGGAGTACTGACCTAGAAGCCAGGAGGCCTGAATTCTTTGCCAGCCCCCGTGGCTGATTAACTATGCCATCTCTGGCAAGATATTTCCCCCGGCATCCTCAGTCTCCTTTATCGGTGAGAAGAGCGGTGTGCATTAGATCAGGAAGCCCCCAACCTAACCATACCTTAGTCTGACCTGGGGACCTGCAGAGTCTGCCTGGGGCTCTCTAGCTGAGATACAGTGTCAGCCTGGAGGACCCTGTAGAACAGATAATCTTATAAATCACTTGCAGCTCTCAGAGGAAGCAGAATCTAGTAAACAGAATGGTCACAGGGTAAGGATTTGCTTCTGTGGGGTTTTATCAGAGGACAGGTGATGGGCAGTGTATATTGTCATCATTATTATTGCCACTTTACTATTTTGCTGCTGCATCACTGTGACAGGAGGGTGTCGGGGTGCCCCCATGCGTCTGTTTGGCCATGAATAAGGGCCTGGCTGGAGGGAGCTCTGGCTTACCTTGGGCTGAGTTTGGGAGTGTGCTGGAAGAGGAGAGGGAGGTTTGGGAAGGGCCTTCCCTGGTGTGTAGGGCCTCTTGGCAAGGAGAGCTTGCTCTCTTTCTCTCCTGGGTGGAGTCTGGCTGGATGGGCTTTGGCACAGCTTTGGACAGCTGGGGCTGAGAGTCTCTCCCCACCCATAGTCCTCTCCCACTTTCCCAGCTTGGTGCCACAGCCCTGGAGACTGCCCCTTCTACCCTTCCTTTCCTGACTCCCTCCCCAGGCTCTCTCCAGCCCTCACCAATCTCATTCTTGAGGCTGCTAATCCGCTTGCCACCCTTCTGCTTCCTGGCCGCGCCCATGCACATGCCATTCTCCCTGTCTGGAATGTCACCCCTGCTCTCTCCGCACTGATTCACGTTTCTGGGCCCCTTCAAAAGCCATCTGACACTCTTACTTCATCCAGGCCATGTTCTGCCTTGATCAGCTCAAGGACCTCCTCTTTGCCATGTACTCATTTACACTTGGAATAACAGAACCAGAAAACAGTTTTAGATGCAGAAGAAATAAATAGTAATGATCTAAACCAGCCTCCCTGTGTGGGAGATGAAAAAACTGAGGCTTTTAAAGAGGCTGTGATTTGGCCAAGATCACACGGAATGTGAGATTTTAAAAAAATAATTGGCTTTGTAAGAGGCTTTCAAGTATGGCACATGTTTGGTCTCCTCCACACATTGTGATCCATATGAGAACAGGAGCTGTGTTTTTGTTTTCATCTTTAATGTCCACATACTGGGGGGCGGGTTGCCTCTTCAGGAGCAAGAGTAAGTAATTATAATATTTCATACGCTACCGGGACAATGATTCGAAAATTCACAGTGATACTATTCAAGAGACCAAAGGATGTTAAAAACAAACCAAAGTGTACAGCAGTATTATATACTGCTTGTATGTTATTTGTATGACTTCAGAACTGCCAAAAATATTTCTTTACAAAACTGAGACCTAGAAAGGTATGATCCAGAGCTGGGCATAGTGATGGGCATCTGTAATCCCTGCACTCTGGGAGCTAAGGAGGGAGGATCAAAAGTTCAAGCCGAGCTTGGGTAACTGTGTGACACCGATCTCATAATGAAAAAGAGGACATGTAGTGCAGTATAAAGGCCCTGGGTTTAATCCCTAGCATTGGAAAAAAGGAAAGAAAAAGGTACAGTCCAGGAAGTTTGGCAGAACTGGACCTAGAACTCAAGTTCCCTGACTTCCGGCCTAGGGTCAATACCCAGAATGCTTCTCTTCCATCTCTCGCTTTATGTTCCTCATTGGGGAGCAGAGTTGTCAAGGCAGTATCCTCTGCCATCTTTCTTATTCGTTGTACTTCATCTTGGGGCTCAGGGGACCCTATCTTTGGCTTCCTGCCCCTCCCCACCCTGTCCCAGTCCTCGTGTCCCCCACCACACTGCTGGCATACTGGCACATACACATCTACTCAGAACTGCAGGTGTCTAGGGCAACAGACCACAGGGGAAACCGCATCACCTTTGTTGACTGTGAGGGAGGTGAGGGGTCGGGGGAAGGGACCTGCTTAGTTCTCCACCCGCCTCAGTCGCCATGGTCATCTCCCCTACCGACCTGTGCCATCCGGACCAGAAGCCACGCGTCAGCATATTCTTGGTGTATCTGTTCAATGATGCCCAGATGCACGTGCGCCTCTGGTCTCAGACCCTGAAATCCTAAAAGGGGGTCTGTCTGCATGCACCCCAAAGCCACATCCCCAAGCACACCCGGAATACTCACACAGATCCTTGATCCTGCCTGTGCAGTGCAACAGAGAAAGGTGCTGCATGATGATGGCGCCACATGGCTAGGGCAACAAGGCAGCAAACTTGGCGTCTACAATGACACGCACAGATTAACAGGGACTTCAAGAAACCAGGCTACACTGGAGCAGGAGATCCTGGCACAGCTTCTCCATTGTTCTGTCCTGGTAGGAGAAATTACACAGGCCCTGAGTCAGACACACTTGGGATCCAGTCACTTACTGGCTCTGTGGCCTTCAGCAGATCATTTTGTCTTTCTGAACTTTAGTTTGCTCACTAAAACAATGGGAGTAATAACACCATACCAGCAAAAAGACCTTGAACAACACATGATACATAGGAAACACTCAATAAATTCTGAATTATTTTTCCTTCCTTTCCCCACTCCTCCCTCTTACCTCCATTTCTTTCGACTTCTTATGTCTGATGTCTGGTTCTATTAAACTCTTTATTTGGAGTAGGAGACCTGACCTCCCCCATTAATCTGTTAAGTCCAAATCTCTATGAACTGGGATTTGATCCCAGGTCCAGAAACTGGAGCACAAGGCCTGACCCAACCCTGTGCAGTGGCTGTCCACTCTGACCTCACAGAGGCCTTGGGGAATAACACATTCCGAGGCTTTGTGGGGAGTATGTTAGAATAAGTGCAGACTGCAGGAGGATTTGCAGCTGCAGCCATCACATCTAAAGGCTGGGACAGGAGTGGTCTCAGAGTTCTGAGATTTAGACCTGATGACTTTCTGGAACTCTGAATCCTGGCACAAAGTAGGCAGTGAGATCAGCAAGAATAAATATTCATTAAATGAATGGATTTAATGAACCAATAATATTCATGGAATGAATGAATGGCCCTTGTAACTTGCTCGTTGTGCAACTTTGATCAGGTTTCTTCATCTTTATGGGCTATACTTTATTCATGAGCATAACAAGGATTATTGTTAAGAATAAATGATCTAATGTTTGTCCAGGAGCTAGCATAGGCTGCTACATGGTAAACAATTGGCAAAAGACTAAGGAAAGGAGAAGGTCAAGAAGGCCCCAAGCCCCAGAGAGAAGCTCTGCACTGGCCAGAAACCTCTAGAAGACTTGAGGAAGCCCAGGTAGGCACTTTAGGGCCAGTCCCTTATGCTAGATATTTAGCTGAAGAGGCTGTGAGATCCAGACTTCCGAGCCTTTCTTAAGTTTCTCTTGGTAACTAGGGGAAAAGTGAGAGAGGTGGCCTGCATTTTTTTTCTCTCCTTTCTAAGGGCTCCTGGAGGTTCTCTAACATATCCCTGGAGGGAACATATGACTTAGAAACTGGCTCAAGACTCTACTGTAGGGCAGGGGTTGGTAAAGTGGTAAGTAAATCTGGCAAAGAAAGGAGGGACACAGTTCAGCGTTCCAGATGCAAGTCACATATACTGTCTTCCCCTCTGCTTATATTTTGGGGACAGTCAGTCCTCGCATATGTAGTAAGGCATATGTTGGGTACCACTGAGACAGACAGGCAGTCAGACGTCTCTGTTTAGATTATTCAGAAGTCAGGGATCAGGTTAAAAAGAAAAGGCAGACTCACAAACGAATATATGAATGATGCACCTGGTAGAAATGAGCGAAGGCCTGACTTCAGAACAGAAATAGCTACAAGCAAAACTGGAAGTGGGAGTGGGGGCGGGGGTGTACATTGTGGGACTGCAGGAGGGAGACCTCAATGGGAAGCTGGGATCTGCAGTAACAGCAGTTTTTCTAGAGGATGTGAGCCTCAGGAGGGACTTAGAAGGAGGGTGATTTGGGCTTGAAAGTGAGGATTAGGAACAACGTACCTGGGCTGGAGCAGCAGGTGTCTTGCAGAGTCACATGGGTAGTCATGGGGCAGAAGGATATATCGAGGTGTCCAGCTGGAGGATGGGTTTGAAGGTCATGAGCATCTATCCCAACTGAACTGAGTCTGAATTCTGTGCAAAACATTACCAGTAACGCAGCCATGACTAAGGCAGTAGCTAGACAGTGGCTGGGGCATTCAAGCTGGGCATCCGTTCTTGAATGTTGCTAAGGGAGAAGGAAGAGGGCAAGACTAATAGACTGGGTGGGTGAAGGTCACTACAAAAAGAAAGACCGACACAGCGCTGGTATGGGGACCTCTACAGGAAGGAAAGAAACCCTCTGGCTCTGGGAAGGAAGTTGGGAGGGCATTCATTTTGGAGGGAACAAGATGAGCCAGGGCAAAGGGGTGGGAAAGTATGGGGCTGTGATGCAAAACATAACAATAGCAACAACTGAGCAGTAAGCTGGAGGCACTGGGCAGAGATGTGCGTGTGTGTGTGTGTGTGTGTGTGTGTGTGTGTGTGTGTGTGTGTGTAGATGGGCTTGGAGGCTACAAGAGCAGTTTGTGAGAATAAGCTAACAAATACAGAGGGGTTCCAGCTACCTGAAAGTGAGCTCTGACACAAGGGAAGGAATACAATGAGAAGTCAGACGCTAAGTATTACAGGTAGCAATGGCAGCAAGGTTTAAGCTGTGATGGAGGGTACAAGAAATCTGTGGTCAGAAGTTCATCTTTAGTGTGGCCAAGCTCTTCCAAGCCATTGTGAACTCTTGCTCCTAACATGGGACTGCCTTGATCTCCCCTTGTACAGACTTTTGGGGTTCCTAGAGTTGAGGGAGTAGGATGGGCTTTGAAGGAAGCTGTTTCCTGGTTTCCAGTGGACCTCACACTGCAGGAGAGCCCAGCGCTCCTG
Source organism: Fukomys damarensis (assembly GCF_012274545.1). Taxonomy (NCBI): domain Eukaryota; kingdom Metazoa; phylum Chordata; class Mammalia; order Rodentia; family Bathyergidae; genus Fukomys; species Fukomys damarensis. Next base: position 6,475,003 of record NW_022900927.1, read on the forward strand.
GGTCAGGGACTTCTCCATGTCCCAGCAGATCGCTGGAGGCTGACCTGGCTGATAGGCTAGGCCAGGAAGCACAATGGGGAGGGAGGTCCTCAGCCCCGACCCCGAATCTGACCTTCTCTCCAGCCGAAGGGGGGGCTTTGCAAAGCCATCCCTGAACTGAGTTTATTAGCTGAGGGAGGGCTGGAGGCGGCTGCATTCCGACTCACAGACTGGAACATTTCTGTGATCCGCTGTAATGCACTGGGGGACACTGGGCACATTGCTGAAGTTTGACTCATAAGGACCAGGAGGGGGAAAGAAGGGGGAGTGTGGAGGCAGAGAAATGGGAGGAAGAGAGGAAGAGGAGAGGAGGGAAGGAAATCCCTTGAGAAATTTCCTTAAAAAAAGAAAACTTTCAAAATCTGCACCACCCCCATCCCCTTATTCTTTTAATAGGAACAGGCTGGACCCTTCTGTTCCCCTCGGCAGGCATGGGGGTGTGTGTGCCAGTGGGGGAGGGCTGGGTCATTCAAATCAGATCCTGGAACTTTCCTGAGGAGAGTCGTGTGAGCGTGTCGGGGTGTGTGTGTGTGTGTGTGTGTGCGTGCGCGCGCGCGCGCGCGTGTCCCCGTCCGTCAGGGATCCTCGCATGGGACTTCAGGCGTGCCCAGCCGTCCCTCTGTGTGGCTATTTGCTTGTGAACTGTGTGTGTATGTAGATGTGTGCACCGAGGTCCTTCCCCGAAGCGTGTCTGTGTAAGTGATCCTGCCCCTGTGTAAACATGGATGCACGCTCGTGTACGTTGTGTATGTAAGGGTGCGTGCGCTCAGGTATCTGGGTTTCCGGGAATTGTGCGCGGGTCCGAGCGCCGCGCGGCGGCTGTGGCTCGGCGGCGACCCCGCG
>NW_022900927.1:6476528-6479796 GCF_012274545.1 Fukomys damarensis
CGGGAGGACCAGCCGGGCCCCGGGGAGGGGCGGCGCTCGGGAGCAGAAGGTTTGGAATCGCGGGGGCACAAGGCAGGACCCACTGAGTTGGGGCCGGCTTTGCTGGGCTGGACGTCAGCAGCAGAGCACGGCCCTCTTCTGGTCCCTCCGTGAGAGGAAGCGTTGCCCTGGCGGAGTCCTGGGCTGGGAAACCTCTGTGCGCATCGCCCCCCCCCCGACTCTTGCTCACCCATGAGGGTGAGGAGACACCTGTGCCCGACTGAGCTGTGGGGAGCAATGTCTGTAGGGGTGCGGGGAGGTGGAACTGCAGGCTTTGTAGAGCGGACTAGGGAACCGAGGTCTGTTGATGCTGCAAGGGCCAGCAGGGCAAATCTAGCAGCTAAGCTGGTGTCCCACTGGCAGAGTTTCTAGGCCTGCAGGTTAGAGAGGGCCCTCTGGGGCCTGCAGGCCACTCAGTGCCCTCCATCCCCCCTTTCTTCCCCTCTGGCTGCCCTTTTGGGCCAGCTATTGCTGCTCCTCCCTCATTCCTCGTCCTGCTGGTTGTTGGGCGCCTTGCCACCCCCTCCAGTACCCCTGTCTGGCATCTGCTTGATGCCTAGCTCTCCTCCAGTGTGTAGAGTGAGAATGCGGCATTGGTGCTCAGCAGCCCTGAGGCAGTTCAGCATCTGTCTGGTCTCATCAGCCTGTTCTGCAGACTTACACCTGAACCCACAGGCACCTTCATCCAGATCCCTGTCCAGCCATTGGGCTGGAAGGCAGGAGACCGTGACTCGGGTTCCTAATGTCTAAGGGGTACTTTGGTGACCCATTCCTCCCCAACAGCACCCCAGAGGTTTCTTTCCAGATATACCTCCCTCCTCGTGCCTAATATTTTCTTTTTTTTTCCTGTACTGGATCGAAATCAGGACCTTGTCCTTACAAGGCAGGCGAGGTGCCATTGAGCTAAATCTTGGCCCTACCTTATATTCTTTTTATACACTACCTTCCCAGGCCCTTCTCCAGCTTCTGCAAACCATCTCTTTGCTCCTTATTGCTTATAGCTCTCCACTTTCCCTGTTCTTTACCCACCTCAGTTACTAGGTACTTTTCTTCTCTGCAGTCATTACTGAGGGAAACGAAGGCACTCAGCAGTCCCAGTGTGTGTTACACAGTGAACTGAGACTGGACCAAGTCCTGCATCCACTGGGATGTCCGCCTCTTCCCAGCAGGGGCAGGAGCAGAATCAGGCTCTAAGCCACCCCATGGCATTGTACCTGGAATAGTTGGGGGCAGTGTTCTCTTGAGGCCACTGTCCCTTAGTTCAGCTACTGGTTGGGTGTCTCTCTGGGCCTACCTGTGATCTTGAGGCAGGGAAGTTTTCATTTCTAAGCTGGCCACTGCACTTTGACACTGAAGCTCAGTCTCCCCATTGCAGAAATGAGAAAAATACAAATGCACTTCCCAGAAAACAAGCAGGAGGGGCTGGCCATAAAGAGAAAAGACAGTGTCCCATCCCACTTAGGGATAATAAACCTCAGCTTTATTCTTGGTGGTGTTTGGGCACAAGAGTTGAAACTTTCTCAGTTCTGATATAGAACCCTTGGGCAAATGGAAACTTCTATGTGATGGGGTGGGGAATGGGAACCCTCCTGTAGCTGAAAGCAAGCTTGCTCAGAACCTTGAGGACAGAAGGCTCTGTAGCTCCACCTTCCCTTTGTCTTCTTTCTCTTGGCCTTTCATTAAGAGCTGATAGTTTTGAAGTTGGCAGAGGCCTGGGAGAAGATGAGCTAATGCAAGGCCAGGTCGCCCAGCCAGGGAATGGCAGTCCAAGTGGGGCCAGGACCAGGCCTGTGCCTCTGGCAGTACCCATTCTCTTGGCCCTGGCCTAACCTTAGCCACATATGGGCTGATGCCTCCAGTGGCCTGTGGGTTATTGCTGGAAGCAGGAGCCCAGTAAGGCCTGAGGCCTAGGGGGGCATCTATACCCTGGAGGCTTAGGCTCCCAGGACTGTGTTTGTGTGTGTTTGGTCGAGTTCACTAGATGGGCACTTCCTTTGGGGCAGGAAGCTTTGATTTCCTGTGGGGAGGGGTTGGTAGGGATTAGGAGTCGGGGGCACAGCTCTGGGCCATCCTTCATGTTGTTTGGGGTACAGAGTTTCTACTTGAGCCCACCCCCAGAAGCAGGAAGGAGGGTGCTGGCCAGGAGTCCAGGACTGAGGCTGGAGAAGGAGTCTATGAGGGCAGTGAGATGGGGGTGGGCAACACAGCAGGAAGCCCGGTCAGCAGGTGACCCTGCCGGGTATTGTGTTTCCTTATAATATTTTTCCGTTTCTGTGGAAACCTTCCCTGGAGGCCCTAGGCCTTAGGGCTGCAGGAAGGTACCCCCAGACGGCTCTTTCCTCAGAGGCCTGCATATTAGGAGGAGCCCCCAGATCTAACCACCTTTTAATCTTTCTCACTCCCTAGGACCAGGTTCTGGGAATTCAGGCCAGTAGCCTGAGCAAGCACTGACTTAGGGGGTTGGATGGAGGCCCTCAGGCATCTCCTGGGCAGTGAGAGAAGAGAAGGGGTGCTAGACTTTGGGTAGGGCTCCAAGCAGCTTGAGTCACTAGCCTCAGCCTCTGCCTGTCCTCATCCCACCTCTTTCTACGGTCTGCTCCAGGCTCAGCAGGGGAGCTGGACAATGGGCTGCCTGGGGCAGAAGGTAGGGGTGAGAGTGGCAGAGGCAGGAGGGATGTTTTCATCAGCAGAGTATAGCCCCTTGGGTCCTGGACCAGTTCCCAGGGGCAAAATAAGTTCAGGATAGCATCTGTTTAGTGTGGGTCTCTCTATGTGACGTGTGTGCTGGGTGTGTGGTGGGTGTCTTTGTGTTTGCACCGGGCTGTATATGTTGTGGTGGCTCTGTGGCAATTTGTGATCCATGTGGCAGCTCTGTGTTGGGTGTTTTGGGAGTGTGGATACTTGCAGTACAGATGTGTATCATCTGGATGGTGTACACATCTGCAGTTTATGGGTCTGTGTGGGGTATATGAAGTGAGTGTTTGAGGGGCTCTTTATCTGGGCGGCAGTGGCTATTTACTTATTTATTTGAGACAGGGTCTTACAGTGTAGTTCAGGCTGTCCTTGAACTCACTATGTAGCCCAGGCTGGCCTCAAATGAGGCAGTCCTCCTGCCTCAGCCTCCCAGGTGCTAGGATTACAGATGTGCGCCACCACGCCTGATTTAACAGTAAAAGTTTGTTTGTTTTGGGTTTTTTTTTTTTTTTTTTTTTTTTTTTTTTTTTGGGGT
>NW_022900927.1:6479858-6485638 GCF_012274545.1 Fukomys damarensis
TTTTTTTGGTACTGGGGATCGAATTTGGGACCTTGTACCTGTGAGGCAGGTGGGGAACAAATGAGCTAACCCCCTGGCCCAATCAACAGTAGCTTTTCAATAGAAATTCAGGTATTGGTTTGAAAAGTGCCATCTCCTACGTTGTCCTTAAATGCTAGTTGTTAGACTGTTTGCTTCAGAGTAACATGGGGAATGTGTTACAAACATCCTCAGGCTCTATTCCTTTTCTACTCTGTCAGAAACTGCCTACACATTTTTCTTCCGTGCTGGGATTGAATCCAGGGCTTTCATACTGAACTACAACCGTAGTCCCTTTTTGTTTTTTATTTTGAGACAGGGTCTCAGTAAGTTGCTAAACTGTCCAGGCTGGACTTTAATTTATAATTTTGCCTAAGCCTCTTACAGGCCTGCACCACCACACCCAGCTAGAAATCTGGATTTTAACATGCACTCAGGTGATTCTGGTACAAAGCTATGTTTCATAAACACCTATCTGGGCTACCCTCTTCATTTTTTCTTTAATTTTAATTTGAAGCAACTGAAACCTGAAGAAGGTATGTTGTTTGCCCAAAGTCACAGAGCTATCAAGAAGCACTATCTGGGTGTAGTGACACGTGCCTGTAATCCTAGCCTCTGTGAGGCTGAGGCAGGAAGATCACAATTTTGAACCTGACCTGGGCAACATAGTGAGACCCTTTCTCAAAATGAAAAATGGCCTGGGGATGCAGCGTGGTGTGAATGTCCTAGGTTCAAGTCCTCAGTATTGAAAACAAAAACAAAACAAAACCAAAAGGGGAAGAACCAGGACACAACATAAGCCTTACAAGACCTGTCTAGGCAGGATTTAGTGCTCATACTTGGAACCTCTGTGATGCCCGTACACAGTGTGACGAGGGGGCCAGACTGGGCTGGTGTAGATGCTGATCCTTGTAGGGGCTGGCCTTCCTTCTGAGGTTCCAGCCTTCCTGACCTTGTTCTTGTGTCCTGCTTCCTACACCTTAGGCAGAATCCTGGAGCTGTTGCGCATCAACTACAAAGGTCAGTGTTGGCACCAGGGGCCCTCATTCACCAAGCTGGCCATTCAGCACTGCATCCATTCATCGGGTGCTTGCTGAATATGCTGTGTACTACTTGTCAGGCACAGTTGTACAGTGCACACAGAGGTACAACATCTGATCTCTCAGGGAACTTCTACTCTAGTGGAGGAGACAAACAGGAACAAGCCAGCAAGTAAAGGAATGGGTCTGTGTGACGAGCTACGCATTGTGATAAGGCCTGTGATGGAAATGCACTAGGTGCAACAATAAAAAATAACAAGTTGGAACTTCCTTAGACAGGGTGGCCATCGGAGGCCTGCTGAGGGTGACATCGATGCCTTCCCTCACCTCCAGCCAGCCTGCTGAATCATGCTTTGGAGCCACCTGGATCGGGTAGGAGATCTGGGCTGAGCTGGGCTGAGGAAGAAAGCTGAATTGCTAGCCTCTCTTGGCATGAAGATAGCAGAATCTCCTCTCCTCAAGTAGCCCCCAAGGTTGACACTTGGAGAGAGAACACAGAGAGCTGAGTGGGCCCCAGATCAAGGCTTCTCCATTGCTTGGGGGTCGTGCCCAGGGCCCTGCAGCCATATTCAATGCTGGGAAGGAGGCAGCTCCTCTCTAGGGGCTCTGAGCACCACCCCATTCCAATCTCCTGCTTCACCTTCTCCCCTTCTTCCCCATCTCCCCACTGGGAAGCAGTGGGCCAAGTTCCTGCCCTCTCGGTCTAGCTTGGCTGCTTCTGTGGCTAGTGGGATTTTTTTTTGTCTGGATCACCAATCACCAAGGAGAAAGGGGGTTGGGTCTTAGAGAGGATCTGTGCCCCAGGAAAGAGGACAGAGCCATGAAAAAAGGGCTGGGGCAGAGGAGAGAGCTCAAGAGAGGCCACAGGAGAGGGCATAGAGAAGACCTGAGCCCAGATGGCCCTTTGGCTGGACTCTGCAGCTCTCCTGGGCCCTTAGTGTCTGTTCCCCAAACTGGGTGGGTCTCTGAAACCAGCGGGACTGAGAGGTATGGTTCAAACCACCTGCTCTTTGTCCACTGGCAAAAAAAATACCCCTTGGGGTCCACCTGCAGCCAGGTCCCATCACCCCTCTCACAACGAGTTAACTTTCACATCAGCAACTTTAGCATAAGGTTTGTGCTCTATGCTGGCAGATCTCTCACCTGCAGCCTCTCCTCTCTCAAGGCTGTCCCTGGGAGAGCCCATGCTTCTATGCAGGAAGGTCCAGTCCTTTCCTTAAGGACCTGAGGATTAGAGAAACCTCAAGTAAAAGAAGAGGGTCCGATTTCCTGCAGCTCTCCCTGCCAAGGCTGTGCTCCCTCCACCTGGACCTCTTCTGGCTGCTCCCACCCACCCCAGACCCAGCTCCTCCCCGACCTTCCCTGCCAGAGCTGCACTGCTGGCTCTTAATGAGGTGCTAGGCAGCAGTCACTGTCCCCACCCTGTCGCCACGCCACTTCCTTTTGCCCCATGTCGCCTGCAGGGATGGGAAACCCTGGTGTTCAGAAATACCCGGCCAGCCTCACAAGCTGGGGGGGTAACGAGGGCCTGTAGAACCGTTCTCACATTCTGGCTCCTAAATTGGCCACCCATCTCAGGAGTCTCGCCGTCGTCCTCCCCGACCCCCCAGCCCCCAGGATGGCAGGAGGAGCGGGGCAAGCTGCGAGTCACAGGTTCGGAAAGAGTCCGGGGTGGGGGAATTTGGTAACAGGGTTGTAATCGGCTTGTTTTGCTTGCCACACAAACCTGGGCCAAACGTCCGGGGCATCAGGTTGTAGAACTACTCTCAGAATGACAGACTGGTGGCACCCAGTTAGAGGAGGGGGTGGGGTGAAGCGGGGAGCCCCAAGCAAGGGGGAGCTAGAGGGTTAAAAATAGCAACAGCCGGGTTTCGGTTAGCAAATGTGGAGGCGGGGAGCTGGAGGCGGGGCAGCGGTGCAAACTAGGCTGTGCTTCCCCTGGGTCCCTGGAGTGAGTCACCGTGGGGACGCTGATGAGGCGCAGCACTACCCCGGTGGCCAGGCTGTGCACGGGCCTTGGTCCCTAGGGGTCCAGACCTAAAGGAGGTTTTGCTCCGTCTTTCCAGGCCTTTACCACCGTCTTGAGAATTGGACCAGAGTATTGTGTGATTTGAGGAAAGAAGTGTTCCATCATTCTTAGGCTTAAGAGCTGCATTTGAACTCCAGCTGAAGACTTTGGGACCTTGCGCACCAATGATGAGGGCTTCAAGTGTCTCTTTCCTAGTCTTTGCAGGAATTTTTTCACACTTGCAAATGTAAACATTTTATGGATTCCCTGCCAATGCTAGTTATCGACCCCTTTTGTACACAAGAAGGAAGAATGGATAGCACTGACAGAATTCTTGTTTCTCCAGACATCTCAGTGTGACCTTTGGGTACCTTCCTCTGTGTGTCTCAGTTTCTTCATCTATAGTATGAATGTAATTATAGTTCCAGTCTCATGGAGTTGCTATAAAAATTAAAGGAGATAGTGTAAGTAAAACGAGCTCTGTGCCTGGTATTGAAATCAGTGCAATGTGGACTCATCGTTATTACTGATGTTATTGTACATGTTTTTGAAGGTCAGGGATAGAGAAAGTTGAAGACATAAGAACAGAAACTAAGCCCAGCCCCAGTTCACAGAAAAACCAGGCCAAATTCCCTGCTCCAGATTTCTCCACCCATAAGGACCTGCAACAGCAGGAATCTCTAGCCAGAAGTCACAGGGTGGACCCCTACTTCTTTCGGTCACTCCCTTCCTAGTGAGGCAGGGTGAGGGGGAACCCCAGGCCTCAAAGCCAGCTGGCGCTCTGTGGGGACAGCCATGTTGGCCTAGGGAGGCGTGGGGACAGGCCGCCCTGATGGCCCTGCTGTGGAGTACCTTGCCAGAATTTGTTGCAGTGACCTTTATTTTAGCTCCTCCCTGGTAGTTCTTAAGAGGAACACGAAGCAGAGGAGGGTGGGCAGGTCCGTGATGTCAGCTGTGAGTATTCCCAGCACAACAGCCCTGGAAGAGGCATGATGCATTTTTTTTTTCAGGAAATGATCAGTATTTAGCCATCGGGCCTTGATTAAGGCCTGACTTTATTCCTTGCCTGGGCTAGGACCTCAGGGTGATTCAAGAAAGGCAGAGGATGCTAGTAGGTTATAGATAATGCAGAACTTCAGAGAATGTGAACTTCAGAGAACATGGGGTCTGAGAATATGTAGAGGCGGTGAAAGCCCCATGGCCTAGTTCTCACGGGAACCTGAAGTCGTCTTGTCTCTGCTGCATGGCTGTGTTGTTTTCATTTGTGTGTGTGCTTGTGTGTGCTTACATGCATGTGTATACCGCACAGGCACTTTACGTGCACTGCAGATAACAGACAATACAGAGAAGCAAACATTAAGAAATAAAAAGCAGGGCCAGGGGTTTAGCTCAGTGGTGCTGCCGCCTGCCTCACAACCACAAGATCATGAGTTTGATCCCCAGTACCAAAAAAGAAAGAAAGAAAGAAAGAGAGAAAGAAAAAGCATCCCAGACTGCACTCAGAGATCACTGCCATAACCCTTAGTGCACACCTTCCCATTTTCTGTTATGCCTTTTCAGATTGTCCTTTGTACCAAAATGAGATCACACTGCACATATTGCTTTATCAGTGATCTCCACTTTCCATTGCAAGAGATGTCTTCTCATTGAGTCCCCAGTTAGCTAGAAATTGTCCTTACAGTTTGTCCAGATGGGTGCCTATGTGTATTTGTCTCTTGGATTCCCTGAAGGCCATGTAAACGACCTGGCTGGATTTGTGATTGGAAAAATCCTTTCTGATTCAGTGTCAAGGGCAGTCCTAGCTGCAGAAGGAATTGGGACACCTGGTGAATCTGTCCAGTAGACTTCTGCCAGCTTGCAAAAACAATTGGCCAAAGGAGAGGATACCTCCTAAAGCATGATGGGTTGGGGATTTCTGGGGTATATGCTGTCGTTGATATTAATGCGACATTGCTGTGAGTGCCATCATGAACTGGTATCCAGATGCCTCTGTTTGCTTAGTTCTTATGAGTACCCCATCCCTAGGCCAGGGTGCCAGTGGTATCTAGCTGTGACTTCATCCTCAGGAGTCTACCCAGAGGGTGGGTCTCCCTTCTGCACTAGTGGGTGCTTCTATCCCTTCCACCTGCCCAAGACCTGCCAGGTGTGAGGCCTGCAAGTGAGAGAGACAGGCCATCTCCTTCCAAGGGAATTCACTCCCGCTGGAGGGTGACTTGCTCTGGTTATGCAACTCGAAGTTTCTACAGGGCCTGACAGTTTTCAGAGTTGCTCGCACAGCATGTGATCCTCCAAGGCAGCCCGGGGAGGTCTGCTTGTTTAGTTATACCCTGCTGGAGGCAGCTTACAGGAAATACAATAAAATAGTAAAATGCACATTTAATAAGCAGGGAAATTATAAGATGAAAAAGGAAGTGAAGATGGGGGGGTGCCTCCTGGAGACAAACAGCCTGTGAGGGACACTGGCTGAGATTACAATCTCTGTTTTTGTTTTTGTTGATGTGTTTTGGATGGAGCACAGTACACACTGTGGGAACATGCTGTTGCTGGGAGTGACACCCTAGGACTATACTGTCTCCAGCATCCCTGTAGAAGTCTCACCTCACCACCTACTAGGAGGCAGGCAGGCTGAGCTGGTTGTACTTGCCAGTTACAGACAGCAACCCCATGCATCATCCCTGTGACCCGGGCAAGTGTTTTTTTGTTTTTTTTTTTTT
>NW_022900927.1:6485918-6518728 GCF_012274545.1 Fukomys damarensis
TCACCATGTTAAGGATCAAATCTAGGGGCTCCTGTGTGCTGGGCACTCAGTCTACTGCTGAGCTACACTTCAGCCCTCTGAAGGTTTCTTAACCTATCTAAGCTTCAGTTTCCTCCTTTGTAAAATGAGATTGATAGCTATCTACTTTATAGGCTTCTGTGAGGACTGTGTGAGATTGTGTACCAGCGAAACACTTAGCCCAGTGACCAGTTACACTGTCAGCATTAACACGCAGTGATTATTACTAATATTCTTTATTAATACTTAAAACAACATAATTATTAATGTGAGAACTTGGAAGTTTCCCTGGTAGTTTTGGGAATGGGCAGAGAAGCCTTTGGCTGACACAGGCAGGGGTTGCTGAGTGAGCACAGCCCAGGCTCCGTGGGCAGCTGGGAGAGACGAACTGTGGTGAGCAGGAGTAGGGGAGCATGGGGAGGCCAACCAGGAGACTGAGGGAACGTCTGTGAGACCTCAGAGGGGAGAAGGAGCTGCCCTGAGAGGCAGCCCTGGGGCAGTGACTGTGCTTCCTGTTGGGGCAAGAGCTTGAGAAAGACTGGCTGGGACTGGATGCTAAGAGGGAGCAGCTGGCCTAAGTGGGGCACCAAGAGGGTGGGGGAGGAGGGAGAGAGAAGGCAGCAGCAGACAGGACCTAGAAGCTTATCCACATGTTACAGATGGTCCTCAAATCTTGTCTACTCAGGATGTTTTGCTTATGATAAGAATGTCAGTGGTTAGACTTCATGGTGAACTTCCTATCTTAGGGATTAGAGATCCTGGAGTACGGGAGTTGGGAGTGAGTGTGGAACTGATGTCTTTGAGGGTTTCCAGGGTGGACTGGACTGAAGGAGCCTGACTGCTCAGGAATTGTCTAAGCATTCAGGGCAGTGCAGGAGCACACCATGCTGTAAGGAGGAGGCCGCAGTGATAGGGAGTAGATGCAGGCTTGCCAGGCCTATGTCCTGAGGAAGTGGATGTGCCCTCATTCCAAGCATGCAGTGGGTGTCCAGGGAAAGCTGAGGGATGCCCTGAGAGGCCCCACGAGGTGGTAAGGCCCAAGGAAGCCCTTCAGGACAGTCAGGCTGTCCAGAGAGGGCTGGGCCCAGGAACCTTAGTCACCTGTGGCCTTGCCCAGGATCAGCCAAGTTTCTACTATGGTGGGGAGGGCCTTCCCAACCCTAGCTCAGGCTGCCAATGCCATGGTTGCGTCTGCTTCCTGTTTGATTCATCTCAAACAGGGCCGTGGAGGAGGGGGGCGGGTGCTGGCTCCCAGTACGAGTCACCACTGTGTGGGGCTGTTTACAACAGCCGCATGTGGGATTCCCAGAAAGAGACTCCAAACCGGACATCCTGCGGCTGCAAAATACCCAGGTGTTGAGGGCTAAAAATAGCTGCCACTGGGCCCCAGCTGCCACCCAGGGGTGGCAGTGGCGGGTAAAGGGGCATACTCACTATTGAAGAGGCCTTCTCATTCAGCCTCCTGCTCTCTGGCCACACAGCTGCCGAGCCGGTAGGGCCTCTGGTCCCCTTGCTTTGGCCAACAGGAGGTATCTGCTTGGGCAGGCTGACACCACAAGCCACTCACCTACCAGCCTCCCTCCAATGACTGGTCCCTCCACCACCCAGAGAAACCATGCAACTTGCTTTGGGATGCCCATAAGCCTCAGGGGGGACATGGGAGCTTCTAGAGAAAGGAGGTAGGTGGGTCCTGGGAGCGGGGAACATGGTCCCCGAAGACCCCAACCCGTTGCAAGAACTTCATCCCCAATTTGAGATTTGCAGTCTCAAATCATTACTTGCTTTCTACCAAATCATCAGTAGCTGTAAGAGATTCTTCTAGGTTGTCTTCCTGGATGCCCAGAAGATGAGATGGGCAGCTTCTGTCTTCTGGGCTGCAGCAGGGTTAAGGGATTACTTCTGGCTCAGGCTCTGAGGGGTCATGAGAGATTTCCACCTTTCCCTGTGTCCATCAAGGGCCTGGGCTTCTCCTATGCTGGCCAGCTTGTGGGGAGTACAGGGGCTTGGGAGAGCATGGAAGCCACTCTGTGCCAAGTCACTTCCAACAGGTTACTTGGGACTGCTGGGTCTCAGTCTACCCAGTTATATAATGGGGATTAAAAACCTCATAGATTTGTCCTGAGGACTAGATAAGTCAGCAAATATAAGGCACTTCAAATAACTCATGTTAGCTTACAGAATTTCAGGTGAAAGAGAAAAGGAAGAGACTGTAGTCGGGAAAGCGGGAGAAGACATGGTTGGGGGAGTGCATCTAGGAGAAAGTAACGTATGGTACAGGAGGGAAGGAACGTTGGGACTGGATGGTGAAGGGAGAAAGTTCAGGAGGCAAATAGGAGTAACTGGCAACTCTGAGGGGCACTTTCGTGTGCTGGGTGCCCCCTGCCTGGCATGGCTAAGCTCAGCTGGCCTCTGCTGGTTGATGTTCTTATCTCCTATGGGGCCAGCTGTGAAATGATGTTTCTGGTCTCCTCGCCTGACCCCAAAGCCAGGGTCCTCTAAGCTGCAGACCCTGGCCTCCCTCTGGACTACCAGGTTTCTTGTGGCAGCCCCCTCTCCCCACTTCTGATGAATCTGAGCAAAAGCAGTTTCATGCTATGGAGGGATAGAATTTCTGGAAGGGAGAACTCAAGAAACTCTTTAAAAAGGTAATTCTTGGGAAGTTCTAAGGAGTCTGTAATGAATGAGAAACATTTTTTTCTTGTACGTTTTTGGTAGTTCTTAGAATATTTTTAGTATCTGTAGGTAGTGTATTTTTAATTTTTTTTTTTTGAGAGTGTAGGCTATATTTGAAATGCCTTCAAAGTGAGAACGAAGTCTCATTCAAACTTCCTTATCCTCAGCCCCAAGATCAGTCACCTCCTGTGGAGATGGTGAGCACCGGCATTACCCTGGCCTGGAAGATCTGGCCCAGTCCTAACACCTTCGCCTCACTCTTTCCTCCTCTGCTAAGTGAGAGGCTTGCGCCCCATTTAACACCCCATCAGATCTTCCAGGTTCAGTGAAGGACTCTGGGAAGAGGAGCTCTTCCCCCAGGCTCAGTACCCCTTGCTCTGCATCTGGCAAATGGGCAGCCGCGATATTCCTCTTGTTTGTTCATCCTTGGGTATTCCCAAAGCCGTGTCACCTTCCTTGCTAGCCCCGCTGCCTAGCCAAGCTTTGCCCCTCCTGTATCGGGGATGGAGAATTGTGACTGCAGCCTGGAGTTGGGGGCTCACTCTGAACTGGGACCTGGCCTCCTGCCTGCCTACTCTCCCCACTACCGCTGGGGCCCAGCCTTCCTGCTGCTTCCTTTTTGTCTGTTCAGGAGATTGGGGAGGTGGGAACAGCCTCAACAAGGACATCAGAGACACTGAGAGAAGACATCTGAGTTGCTCCCCAACCCCGGGCCTGAAGCCTGTGGCAGAGCAGGGGATCAGTAGGGCTCAAACTTCTGGCCAAGTTGTGCAGCCAGTGGGGGGCAGAGTCATACCTGCTGGGAAGGTATCCCAAGGCTGGGGCCTGAGGCAATAAGACAGGAGCAGGGAGAACCCAACTTGTCCCTGATGCTCATGAGATAGAGCTGTGGTAGTCTGGAGCTTGCTGAGGGCATGGTGGGCCCACAGGGACAAGATCTCTAGAACTTTAAGTTCTGGGTGAGATCAGGTGGTCTGGCTTAGGAAAGTGACTTGATAGGTCCAGGTGTCCCACACCAAGTAAACTGTTTCATAAGCTTGACTGCTCTTGCTTACATTATGTCTTGTACTTTGAGGGGGTTCTTTAATTTTTTTTTTTTTTTGAGACAGGGTATCGCTAGGCAGTTCAGGTTTGCCTTGAATTCACTATGTGGCCCAGGCTGGCCTTTATCTCGTGGTGATCCTCCTGGCTCAGCCTCCCAAGTGCTGGGTTTATAAGCTTGCTCCACCACACCTGGCTTGAATTTTTTTCAGGAAATGGAGTATAGCAGGAACTCCAAGAAGGAGAGACATGTGCTTTGGTCTGATCCCAAATTAGTGGGAGCAGCCCTTAGAGAGAGAGGCAGTGAGGCTGAGAAGAAGGAGCCCCCACATCCAATCCAGAATGGGCTGCCTGTTTATGTTCTTAAGTTCAGCTACTGACAGATGCCATAAGATACCTTTCCTCTCTCTCTGGGACACGAAGAGTATTGTTCCCAGGTCCTATCTCGGTTGCTCTGGGCTCCTCTGAATTTGATGGCTCTCAGCACAGAGCCAGGGAGAGGAGTGAGAAGCAGGATTCTTCTAAGTGTTTTTGGAAACAGCTCCCTTGCCAGTGAGCATGTGCGCGCCTGTGTGCAGCTCTTCTGAACAGTTTATGGCAGAGATCGCCACTACATCTCTATTGGGTCTGGTATCATACACCAGAGTTCAGGATCTTTCATTTTTCTCCTATCCAGAGAATTCACGACCTCCAAAAATCTGTGGTTACTAGGAGAGCAAGGCACAGAGGACCTGGCTTTGCTACAAAGCATGAAGGCTGCTGACTAGCCCTCAGCATGGTCCTAGGGTGGTGAGAGAGTTCTCAGGAGGTTGGGGACTCGAGGCCTGAAAGTCTCCTGGAAATGTGCCTAGAGCAAGTCAAGACATCTCTGTGGAGGACCAGTGCCATAGACGAAAGAAGAGGTCATAAGACACCCAGGGTGGGGGTTCTATGTCCGGAGGATGGGAGTCCTCTTCCCTCTAGCGTGAGTGCTCCTTGGGGCTCACAAACCTTTGGAAATATTCATGTGATGTCCTAGGCAGGGGGTCAGGTTAGTCATTGCGTTCATCCAGTTGCCAGCAGGGCTTCCTGTGTGCCCAGCAGGGTGTCGGGTACAGATGGCACCATTCTGACAAGTGACATCAGGGGGACACACAGTGTGCTTGTGTGGGAAGTGAGGAGAGGAGAGGTTAGGGTGTGCCTCAAGGGGGATAGGCTTAGGGGAGAGACCATAAAGGGCGGTTAGAATTTGAATAGGGGGAGCAGCGTGTTCCGACTGAACACCCACTGCAGTGTGGGGTGCTGGTGTTTGAGGCCCGGTGGGAGTCCACTGTGCCTGTGCCTGCGCTGGAAGCACAGGCCCACAGAGCAGTAACTGCCACCCTCCTCCGAAAACATCCCTTTTGCCCCAGGTCTGGCCTGAGGAGCATCTGTGTGTCCACCAGGTGCTCCTCCAGGCAGCCTCTGTCTCTTGGCCTGAGGAGGGATGACAGGGAGAAAGGTGTCCACCTTGGCAAGGTGCTGTGGGCTTCGCCTCTGACCTCCCCTCCCTGCATGCCTTGGAGCTTCCCGGGGTCTTTCTGTTGCTGACCATCTTGGGGCTCTACGTTAGGGTTACCTGTGTTTTGAGTGGATGGAAGACCCAGAGTCAGGCTTAGGAGCCTGAGAGAGTTTGTTATTTTTTTAAAAAATTTAGCTCAAAGCCGAGCGTGGTGGCACACTCCTGTAATCCCAGAATTCAGGAGGCTGAGGCAGGAGGATTGCTGTGAGTTCGAGACCAGCCTGGGCTACATAGTGAGTTCCAGGTCAGTCTCAACTACATAGTGAGACCCTGTCTCAAAAAACAGAACAAGCAAACAAACAAACAAAAATTCTAGCTAAAAGTTTTCGGAGAAAGAAACTGAGTGACTCTCTTCTCTGGGACAGTAGGAGGAAGCAGCAGGATGGGGACACAATGAGAAAAGGAGGCTGTGTATTCCAGACCCAGTCACTTCGCAGCTCTCTCCAGATTGGGCCTGACCGATCCAGGCTCTCCCTGCAAAAACTTTTCCACGCTCTCCTGCTCCTTTCCTGCCCCACCTGGGAGGCCTCAGAGCCCTGACTCCCTCCCTAGCTCTCTCTCTCTCCCCAGCCACACCTCCCAGGCTGTTTCTTTCCCCTCTGGCTATGGGAGCCTGGTTTGCCCAGGGAAGATTATATCTGACCATCACAGGGAGGGCAGAAGGCATTGCTGGCCGAGCAGGGGCCCAGCCACCTTAGGTCCTCGCTGTGGACTGCACTCATGCAGCTGAGATATCCGAGTCCCTCTGTAGTAGGCTGAGGAAGAGGGAGCTGGGAAACCCTCTCAGCCAGGAGGTAGCAGGAAGCCTGTCTGGTGCAGCTGTCTTTCCTCTTGAGCCCCTTCCCTGCCCACTCTCTGCAACCCTTCACTCCACCTTCTCCCTACAGATGGGACTGGGTGACCCCGGCACAGCTAAGAGTCAGGCCTGAGGGAGATGGTGATGAGGGTGGAAGAGGCAGGATAGAAGGGACATGAGGGCAAGACTGAGAAGCAGGGAGGCAGCTGATGTACCGGAGAGTGGGCAGTTGGGGCCCCAGGGGTGGGATGAAGAGTGGGGATAAGAGGCGTCTCTGGGTCCAGGCTGGCCCCAGTACTAGGAAGCACACCAGAAAAAGGAAAGATAGGACACTTCTCTGGTCTTGGCTGGGGTTGGTTAAACAGAAAGGAAAGTAAGAAGCTAATATTTATGCACAGACCCTGCCCCTTGTCAGGCACTAGTGAGATGTGTTCTTGCTCATTGACTCATTCAGTCCTCGTGCTGGCCCAGCAGAGGAGAACGTGGCCTTGTGCCGCTTCTGCTACTCTGCAGAAGGATTGGGGTGGACTTTCTGTGGCTGCTTGGTGTAGGATATGCCCACAGGGCTACATATGGCCTGGAGGGCTGAGGTTACCCCTTCCTTAAGTCCAGCCATTGTCCACTGAAGATCTGCTGAGTGCAGGACACACAGCCTGATGCATTGTAATTCTGGCTGGCAGGGAGAAATGGAAGGTAATGTGTCCTCCTTGCTTCCATCCCAGCTGCCCCAAAACTTTTGTAGGCTGCTCAGAGAAACAGGACACACAAATAAAAGGAGAAAATAGTAGAATAAGTGACTGGTGCCGAATAGAGGAAACTACTTCATGAGTTCATCCATTCATTCAAGAATTATTAATGAACCTCATCTCTGGGCCAGGTCACCTTCCTAGGCATTTTAGGAGTGATATACAGATTTTTTCATTGATTCCGTGTTCATTGACTATGTATTATGTACCAGACACTATTCAAGGTCTGGGGATAATGAGCAATGGACAAAACCAAGTCGCTGCCTGTGGAGCTTCACCCAGATGTGGTACTATCCACAGAGTGCTTGTTACACCATGGAACGGCCAACGTGAAGTCCAAGAGGGAGGGATGTGGGTGCTGGGCTGGTTCAGGAAGAGGGAAGACTCGGGCTGGCTTTTGAGCAATAGGTCAGATTTGGAAAGGTAAAATGTAAGAGTGAGGACATTGTGAGCAGAAGCTCAGAGGACAAAAGACACCCGGGCTCCTGACAGGGTAGAAGCTGATAGCTGAGATGGCAGGAGTGTATTCAGATGTAGGAGGCCAAATGGAGACAGCCCAAGTTAAGACCAGATTACAGAGCCCCCCAAATGCTATCTCACTCTGGACAGGCTTTCCCAGGGTTCCAGGCAGAGCCTTTCCTTCTGCTGTGGAAGTGGTGGTGGTGTGGAGAGTAAGGGACAGGGCCACTGTTGAAGGGCTGCTGCCTGACTCTTTGTGGCTGAAGCCACTGGCCTCAGTTGTGGGTGGGCCACCTGGGGTTTCCTGAAGCCCTGTGTCAGCAGGGGAGTCACCCCAGTAAGCTAGTACACTAGCACTTGTGAAGACTGAGCCCTTTTGCGGGGCAGGAAGTGTGTTGGCATTGGAGACCTAGACTCAACCAGAATGAGGCTCTAGATCCCTTGAATGGCCACATGAATAAGGGTGAGGGCATCCTAGCCATGCAGGATCCTAGCCTGCCTGGTGCATGCCCATCCCCTTGGTCCCCTTGGTAGCTGGAGGTTCATGTTGAGAACCTCTGTGCTTGCTTCCTTTCTCTTAAGTGATGCCTTTTAGTGACACCAGTGTAAATCCCTCTTCCTTTGCCCAGGGAGAAGCTCCTTCCACCACTAGTGGGTGACCCCGGACAGGCTCCTTCACCATTGAGCCTCAGTTTCCTCATCTGGAATAACTGAGTAACAGTAGCTACCTCTCAGAGCAGTGGGAATAAGGAGGTGAACAGGTTTTGCCAAGATTATGATTATTAGTGGTTGGTTGGACCTGGAGGTTGCATTTCCTGACTCCACAGTGGATGACTCCAGGGTGCCTTTCTAGTCTCCTTCTGCCCCGGGCCCAGGGTATAGCAGCAGCTGCTCCATTGAGGAGCTAACTGGCTTGGACCCTGGTCTGGTGGCCAGCCCTAAGTAGCCAGTGCACCCACAGCCTCGGCAGGGTGCCTCTGGCGTGGGTGAGAGGACCCTGGAGAAGAGGCAGCTAGGCCTGCTGTTCTCACCAGGTCAAGCACAGTGCTGGCTCAGGGGGGCTTGGTGAGCTGAGGAAGCTGCCCTGGAAACAGGCTCTGTAGGCCCAGGGTGGCCAGCCAGGCATGGCAGTGGGCTCCAGGCATTTCTTCTGAATTCTAGGACCTTGGAGAGAGCATGCAGGGTGGCAACTGAGAGGGCCTCTGAGGCCCTTTGGGCTGGAGGCTGAACAGAGTGGCCTGCCTGCCTGCGTGGTCACTGCCCATGGGCCCAGCTCCTTAGAGGGCAGCTGGGTAAATCCTCTCTTTCCAGAGATGCAAAGGGAAGGAAGAGGTAGAACCCAGCACATATCATGGTGAGGCTGCCCCAGGCTTGGGGAGGAGCGTGTTTGGTGGGAAGGCACTGTGCTTGCAGTTAGTCAGGTGGCTCAAATCGAACCACAGTGCCAGAGTATACATGCAGTTGAATTGAGAGTATCTGCTTGCCCAGTCCCCTGGCACAGGTGAGAGTCAGACTTGTGGAACTAAGAGTATCGACTTGTAGGACCCTGGTGAGCGTTAAGTGAGGAAAGCACCCCTGAGGAGGCTGATTAGGTTGTGACCAAGTTCCTGCAGACTGGCTTTCCACCTGACCCTGCTCTCTCTCTGCGTCTCCAGGCTGTCCCTCTCCTCGTACAGACACGCCAGGTTCTCAGACCCAGCCCATGGACTTGAGGGTGGGTCAGCGGCCTGCAGTGGAGCCCCCACCAGAGGCCCCGCTGCTGGCCCTGCAGCACCCCCAGCGCCTGCAACACCACCTCTTCCTAGCAGGCCTGCAGCAGCAGCAGCGCTCAGCCGAGCCCATGAGGGTAACTACAGAGCCCCCCCAGCCCACCCCCACGTGCACACACACACACACACACACACACACCCCAGCCTTGGCCCTCTCTGAGCTGTGCCCATCTGCCCACAGCTCTCTATGGACCCGTCGATGCCTGAACTGCAAGGTGGGCAGCAGGAGCAAGAGCTGCGACAGCTTCTCAATAAGGACAAGAGCAAGAGAAGTAAGGACATTGCACCTCCATCCCCATTCCCACCCTCTGGTGTCCACAGCTCATCCCTGGGCCTGGGAGGTGAGGTGGGAGTGTGAAAGCCCACTGCAATGCCCTCTGCTTGCTTGGCTCTGCCTGTGAGCAGAGGTGGGGGTGAACGTCCTGAGGTGTCCAGAGGCTTCACAGGTGGTATAGGGCCTCAGGCTTGGCTGTCGCCTGAGGACCCCTGGGTAGGACATTTCATACTGGAGGTGTGGGGAGGGTCAATGGACAGAATGTGCTAGGACGCCATCTACTCCCAGCCCACTCATGGCTTCTGCCCCTGCAGGTGCTGTAGCCAGCAGTGTGGTCAAGCAGAAACTGGCTGAGGTGATCCTGAAGAAACAGCAGGCAGCCCTGGAGAGGACAGTCCACACCAACAGCCCCAGCATTCCCTACAGGTGGTTTCAGGTCCCCACCTGTCTCTTGGGTTGCTCCCACATCCCCTCTCCCTCCATATTACTTGGAGAGCACACGTATATTCACCCCCTTCCCCTCTCTATCACCTGGCCCATCACCCTTCATATAAACATGATATACGCCCAACTGACACAGCCTCTCTTCTCTCTATGAACCCATTTTCCCACCTCACCCAAGGCCCTACACTCACACACACACACACACACACACACACACACACTGGTTTTCTTCTTGCACACACAAGTCCTTTCTCTCCTTGTATCTTCCCCTAAGCACAAAAATATTCTAGTTCTTACCACACGAGATAGGGAATCTCTCCGGGTCTCTCACCCGAGCACCCAGAATTTGGCTTCCGTGCCTAGACCAGACCTCAGTAGTGTGGCCATGGGCAGCATGGGTGGCCCACTGCTGCCACCTGGAGACAGCCCCCATTTCTGCCAGCCCCACACTGCCCGTTCCTGCTGTGCCTGCTTTCCTGGCAGGTCCTGGAGCCCTGGCTTAGAAAGGTACCTGTGCGGAGTGAGGCCGCTGTGGCCTTGGGCATCCACCCTTCTAATCACCTTGGCACTCCCTCCACAGAACTCTCGAGCCCCTGGACACGGAAGGAGCTGCCCGCTCCATGCTCAGCAGCATTCTGCCTCCCATTCCCAGCCTGCCCAGTGACCCCCCGGAACACTTCCCCCTGCGTAAGACAGGTGAGCTGCATCAGGAGGTGGGGATCCTCCAGGAGACCCAGGTGAAGGGCCTGGGATTTGGGTCAGGCTGCGGAGGGTGGCCAGAGGTGCTGCCGCTTCCTTTATGTACCACCATCTCTCATCTGTTACCCAGAGGGGACTGGGAGGGGGGATTAAAGGGCAGAGAGAGAAAGATGCTGGCCTGGGACCTCAAGTAACACTGAGCTCCCACAGCCTCTGAGCCCAACCTGAAGCTGCGCTATAAGCCCAAGAAGTCCCTGGAGCGGAGGAAGAACCCACTGCTCAGGAAGGAGAGTGCCCCATCCAGTCTCCGGAGGCGACCTGCGGAGCCCCTTGGAGGTGAGGGCCAGCAGGGCAGATGCTCCCAAATCCAAATCCCTCCCAAATCCAGCTGCCCCTGTCCTTTTGGCTCAGGCAGGGTCCCCTCTTCGGGGCCTCCATGTGTATCACACAGGATGTGTCCCACACAAGTGCCAGGAGGGTGAGTGGGGGGAAACCCAGACTGTGCTTGGTTGACTCAGCTGATATTTGCCCAGAAAAGGGGGCATCTTTAAAAAAACTACCTCAAGATGCTGGAGGCTTGTGGTGGCTGCATCCTCCTCTGCACGGAAGAAAGCAGCAGGCAGAGCTGCCCCTGGGGAATCCTGCTCAGGGGCCTGGCTGTACCCTCCTGCCCACCCCAGGCCCCTGACTACCCTCCCTTTCTCCTCACCCCTCAGACTCCTCCCCCAGTAGTAGCAGCACGCCTGCGTCAGGGTGCAGCTCCCCCAATGACAGCGAGCATGGCCCCAACCCTGTCCTGGGCTCCGAGGTAAGGCGTTGCCAGCAGAGACTCTCCTAGGCAGTTCTGAAGCTCAGACTCTTTCCAAAACAAGGGCCCAACCCAGCCTGGGGCCACAGGGTCTGGGCAGCCCCCACAAAGGCCTTCTAAGTGTTCTGGGGAAGGTATGCCAGGGGTTAGAGGTCTGGGACCGGTGACCCGTCACCCTGCTCCCTATGGCAGGCGCTCTTGGGCCAGCGGCTGCGGCTGCAGGAGACTTCTCTGGCCCCATTCGCCTTGCCGACAGTGTCCTTGCTGCCCGCAATTACACTGGGGCTGCCCGCCCCCGCCAGGGTGAGTGGCTGGGGCGTCCCTCCCCACTCCGAGATTCTCAGCTTCCTTCATACCCCACCCTGTCACCTCACCCCGTCCCCTCACTGTCCTCTGCTAGAGTCTTCTCCCCTGTGACTTCTTCTTGCCTCTCTCCCAGGCTGATGGTGACCGCAGGACCCATCCGACTTTGGGCCCTCGGGGTCCAGTCTTGGGGAGTCCCCATACTCCCCTCTTCCTGCCCCATGGTCTGGAGCCCGAGGCGGGGGGCACCTTGCCCTCTCGCCTGCAGCCCATTCTCCTCTTGGATCCCTCAGTCTCTCATGCCCCCCTGCTGACCGGTGAGCCCTGCTGCTTCTCACGGGAAGGGACTGGATCCCCGCACCTGCCCAAGGGCCAAGCCTGGGGAGGGACCCGTCCCTCCAGCCCCCCATCCTGTGCATCTCCCTGCTGATCCCTGCATGCCATACCCTTGTCTCCTTCTGCGGCTCCCCATGGCTCCCTTCTTATGCCCCACCCCATTCTTTCCAGTGCCTGGGCTTGGGCCCCTGCCCTTCCACTTTGCCCAGTCCTTACTGACCACCGAGCGGCTCTCTGGGTCAGGCCTCCACCGGCCGCTGAGCCGGACCCGCTCAGAGCCCTTGCCCCCCAGCGCCACTGCCCCCCCCCTGCTGGGCCCCCTGCAGCCCTGCCTGGAGCAGCTGGAACCTCACTTCCAGTTGATCAAGGTGAGAGGAAATTGGGAAGGGGAGGTGCTGAAGGGTGTTTAAGCAGACCCCAGGAGCTGAAAGAAGGAGGGGGCTTAGGGAGGGCAGGAACCTGGAAGGGCAAAAAAGAAGTGCCTGCTGGAGTCCTAGCAGGACAAGTGGATGCCTGCTGCTCCTTCATCCCCTACCCCACCCCACCTTGCTCCACTGGGGCTTCTTAGCTGACCATCACCCCTCCCCAGAGAACGGCCAAGCCAAGTGAGAAGCCGAGGCTACAGCAGATACCCTCAGCTGAGGACCTGGAGACGGATGGCGGGGGAGCCGGCCAGGTGGTAGATGGTGGCCTGGAACACAGGGAGCAGAGTCATAGGCAGCCTGAGGCCAGGGGCCTGGTTCCTCTCCAGCAACACCAGCAGGTATAGCTATGCCTGGGTGCCCCTCAGAGACACCTACAGTGTGGCATTAGATGCGGAAGGGAAAGAGGTAGAACATCGGTGCAAGGATGGCTCTGGGAACAGTGGTTGCCCCCATCAGACCCTTGGGGCTGCAGGCACACCAAGGACACTCACGTATATGCCCACACACACCCCTCCGCATGCGCACACACGTTCCAGCAGCCTGCCAGTCTCAGGGTGGAGCCATGTTTCCTTCCCAGCAGTGAGGCTGGTCTTTCATGGTACCACGCTCACTCCTGCCCTCATACTTCTGCCTGTGACTGGCTGTCTCATATCCAGGAGTGTGGCTGAGACAGCGCTTGGGGCAGGGCCAAGCTTGAGGCAGAGTGCTCACACTGTAATACTACAGAGGGGTTCTCTGACCAACAGAAAATTATCATCTCTCAGTTTTTGAAGCTTAAGTCTGAAATCAAGGTATTAGCAGAGGTGTGATGCCTTCTGAGGCTTATAAGGGAAAGAGGAGTTCCAAGCCCCTCTGACTTGTAGATAGCCATCATTTCCCGGTGTCCTTATGGGTCTTCCCTCTGCCTGTTTCTGTGTTCAGATTTCCTGAACATAAGGTAGCGGTTCTGTTGGATTAGGGCCCACCCTAATCACATCATGTTAACTTGATTTTGTCTGCAATGACCCCATGTCCAAATAAGGCCACTTTTGGAAGTACTGGAATTGGGACTTCAGCATGTGAGAGTGTGTGCGGGTGGTGGGGGCACACATTCACCTATCACATGGTAACAACAGTCCATATTATGTACAGTGGCTCATGCAGGTCCCCATGTTTTGGGGTGGTAGCACAGTCCTTGGTGATGTGGACATCCTGGTCAGAGGTACCAGGAGCTCTGGTGGACCTGGCTGATCAGTCTAGGATGCAGGTCTTCAAGAGGGCTGCTGGGCGCTCATAATCAAAGTCTAGAGCCCAGGTGGGAAGCAGGGCTTAGCGCCTCCTGGGATTTTTCTAGAAAAAGGCCTGTCTGGTTCCCAAGACTGTGGGCATGAGCAGATGGAGCAAATCCCGAGGGGACTGAGGCCTCTATTTCTGTTCCCTCAGGTGTTGCTCCAGGAACAGCAGCGTCTGGCTGGGCGGCTGCCCCGGGGAAGCTCTGGGAACTCTGTGCTGCTTCCTCTGTCCCAGGTTGGACACCGGCTCTTGTCCAGGACTCAGTCCTCCCCAGCTGCGCCTGCCTCACTACCAACCCCAGAGCCCACTTGCCAGGCCCGAGTCCTCTCCAGCTCAGAAACCCCTGCCAAAACCCTGCCCTTCATTACAGGTGAGAGCAGGATTAGAGTGGCAGGGGGAGGAAGAGGCTTGGGTGTGTGAGTCCACTTCTCTTCATGGTAACAGTAGGCCCTTTTCAGGGGTCTTTTTAGAGATCGTCTTACTGGATCCCTGCAGTACCCCATGATGGGGACAGGTGGTTATTGTTTCACAGGTGAGCACTCCCAGGCTCAGGGAACCTGAGGTGGCAAGCCTGTCGCCAAGACAGCAAGCAGACAGTCAGGCCAGGTTAGGGATTCTGAGTCTCTTACCACTGTGCCCAGCCCCGTTTATTTTTTAAAAAAATTATTGCTGTTGCTGTGCTTGTAAAAAGAGCTCAAAAATATTTCAGAAATCTGAAAGATACAGAAGAGAATAAGAATAAAGTAAAAATCACCAACCAGTATTCCATTGTTGCAAGATGACCCCTGTTCAGTCCTGCTATGCTTCAGTTCAGTCTGTTCTAGCCACGTACACAGCATAATCACAAGAACTGAGTTTTGTGCCCTGCTTTATTTAGTTAGAATATCTTGAGCACTTTTTGATATAATTAATCTTTAAAACTGAGATTTTTATGTTTCATCGCAATATTTTATTTTTATTTCATATTGGCTGGACATTTAGATTGCTTCCTGCTTTTCCCCATTTTAACTTCCTTATGCCTAAGTCTTTACTCCTGCCTGGGATTATTTCCTGAGAGTCACAGTGGCTTTACTGGGTCAGGTGGTATGAGCGTTTTGAAGGTCCTAGGTGTCTTAAGGTGTGCAGACGCTGGAGGAGTGTGCAAAGCCAGTCTCTACAGGCTACCTGGGTGCACCGGGCACATAGTCCCTTGGTACCTGTGGAGTATTCGTTCCACTACCCACCCCCCACCCCACGAGGACCCCAAACTTGTCAGATGCTCAAGTCCCTTATGTAAAATGGTGAATTTGCATATAACCTCTACACATCCTCCTGTGTGTGTGTGTGCGTGTGTGCACATGTGTGTGTTGTGCGTGTGGATGTTTGTGATGCTTGACATCAGACCTAGGGCACTGCACATGCTAGGTAAATGCTTTACCGTTGAGCTCACACCCATATGTTGTAAATAATCTCTAGATTACTTATTACCAAGTGCCATATAAATGCTGTGCATATAATCATTGTACTGTGTTGTTTAGGGAATAATGACAAAGGAAAAAAAAGTCTTTATACATTTAGTACCAATGAAGCTTTTCCTGAGTGTTTTTGATTCACGGTTAGGAGAGATGGCTGTAGTCATTGCTCACAGCTCTGTTTGTCTTATCACTAGCCCACTGTCATTGTGGGCTTCCCTGATCCCAGTTATGGGGGTTCCCTAGGAATTCTCACTCCGCTCAGTTCCACTTGGTTGCCTCTGGGTTCGTTACACCCAGAGAGAGATGCTGGCGCTGGGCCTCGATCTTGCTCAGGGCATAGGAGAAGTGATGGCCTCTTGAGCCATCAGCGGCAGTGGCGTGTGCAGCAGGCTGAGGATACCTGGGCAAGTGTCCCAGGTACAGAGTAGAGTAGGGGATGAGGTCCTGTGTTGGGGCAAGGCCGTGCGTCAGGCCGCTCCAGGTGGGTCTGTGTGCCAGTTCCCTGGGATCCTGCCCTGATCCCTGCACCTGGCAGGGCTAGTCTATGACTCCGTAATGCTGAAGCACCAGTGCTCCTGTGGAGACAACAGCCGGCACCCAGAGCACGCTGGCCGCATCCAGAGCATCTGGTCCCGGCTGCAGGAGCGTGGCCTCCGAAGCCAGTGTGAGGTGAGGGGTGGTGTGGGGCTGCGGCATCAAGGGGTTAGGGCAGGGGAAGGGGAAGTGGGAAGTCCTGGGGCCAGCGGGAGTCCAGGGGCAGCGGAAGCCAGAGGCGAGCAGGGGCTCAGGAGGTCTGTGGGCGCTTGCTTCCTCAGTGTCTCCGGGGCCGGAAGGCCTCCCTAGAGGAGCTGCAGTCCGTGCACTCTGAGCGGCACATGCTCCTCTATGGCACCAACCCACTCAGCCGCCTCAAACTGGACAACGAGAAGCTGTCAGGTAGGGGCTGGCTGGCATCTGGCCCATGTCTCCTAGGGCTCACCCATCTCCCCACCCCTGTGCTCTCTTGGCTCAGCCCTGCCCAGCTGGCCCTTCCATCCTCCTGGATAGCCCCATTCAAGCTTGCTGCCCTTGTCCCTCTGCTGCCCACGTCCGCCTCCCTGTACTGTTTCTCTCCCTCCATACCCACCCAGCCCTCTCCCCAGAGCCACCCTGACCCTGGCCAGGCCAGAGGCTGAGAGCATCCACACTCATGTGTGCTGGGCCTCTCCCCACAGAGCTCCTGGCACAGCGGATGTTTGTGATGCTGCCCTGTGGTGGGGTTGGGGTAAGTGTGCCCAGGGGTCTTCAGTGGGCATTGCCAAGAGCTCTCAGCTCTCCTCCTTTTGGTTCTCCCAGGCCCAGCCCCCACCTGCCTGTTCTCATGGTTCTCTAGACAGGGCAGGCCAGGGGCTTTCCTGCCATGCCTTCTGCTGGCTGGAAGCTCCTTGTGGACAGGTATATCCGGGACCCATCAGTGTCTTGGCATGGAGCCCTGAGCCTTGCATTTAGAAGGAACTTGGTAGATGCTCAGTGAATACAAAAGAGCAGGGCCAAGCTTGGAACTTGGGATTGTGTCCTCCATAAGACCCCTGTGGTCAGGCTTTGGCCGTTCCACGCTGGCCCCCAGGCTGCTTTGGCTGCCCTGGAGTTGGCCTGGTTCCCAGACCTTGAACTGGCTGCCATGGTGGTGCTCCCTGTGTCCTCGGAGACCCAAACATTTTCCTGCCTAGCCTTCTGGGCCCCTGGCTTTGTTTCCTCACTCCTCACTGGTTGGGGGCTTGCTGCCCTCTCTGGCACAGCTCCCCCTGCCAAAGGAGGTCCCTCCAGGGAATAGGCATGGCGTGTGGAAGCAGGGGATGGAGGCTGAGCTCAGGAGGGAAAGTGGGAGTTCTAGTGGGGGGCTGTTTGGGAGCCAGTCAGTGCCCTGTTCACAACTTCCCATTTCTTGCCACTTTCTGGTTTTTCCAACTGTTGTTGCTTCTGTTTTCTCCTCCCTCCTCTCCCTCTCTGTCCTCTCTTTCTCTCTCTCTCCAGCCTCTTGCGACTCTCTCTGCCTTCCTCGCCTCTCTTGGTCCGCCTCGCCCTCCCCATCTCCCCATCATGCCCCCCGGCCCCTCCCTAGCCTTGAGGCCCAGGGACTGGGTTTGGGGGGCCTCCCAGCCTGGGCTAGGGGCCCTGAGTGGAAGACAGTGGTGCAGACGGCCCCTCCAGCTCCGACCGTCCCGCAGGGCCTGAGCAGACTCAGCTGGGGCTTAAAACCCCCTCCAGGCCCAAACCCCAATCCCGCCCAGGTAACGCCATGCCCCCTCCCCT
The DNA here is from genome assembly GCF_012274545.1 of Fukomys damarensis. NCBI lineage: Eukaryota > Metazoa > Chordata > Mammalia > Rodentia > Bathyergidae > Fukomys > Fukomys damarensis. Next base: position 6,503,268 of record NW_022900927.1, read on the forward strand.
GACCGGAGGCAGGTGTGATGCTGCCGGCAGGTGCTGGCCACAGATGGGCTGGTGCTGGCACTCACACCGGGAAGGAGCAGTCCTGTGGGGTTTGGGGGACAGGAGGCCTTGCCTTTGGGCGGTGGGGCACTGGGGAGGCAGCACCGTCTGTCCAGCTCCCTGCCCCTGGGGTTCTGGCCATGGGGTGGGTACTGCCCACTGGGCACTGGCTCCTGTGGGAAGCCTTGGATGATGCGGGCTCTGACTCTGGCCCCCACAGGTGGACACCGACACCATCTGGAATGAGCTACATTCTTCCAATGCAGCCCGTTGGGCTGCTGGCAGTGTCACTGACCTCGCCTTCAAAGTGGCTTCCCGGGAGCTCAAGGTAGGGAGGGGGTTTGGATTGAAGGCAGGCAGATCATGGAGGCTGCACAGGACAGGGCAGTGGGGGCGAGGCCCTGAACCCAAGCCCTGTCATTCCTCTTAGGTACTGCTACAGGGTTTGGGAGGGGAAATCAAAGACTCTAGGAGCCAGGATGCAATTTGAGCCCAGGTGAATCCAGCTATGTTCCCGAATCCATTCTCTTAGAAGCACAGGGTCCTGATCATCCAGATCATTTAAGACCCTGTTGGCTGTGGGCAAGACAGTCTGTCTCTCCAAACCTCACGCTGCAGCCATTGGTTCTTTCCAAGGCTCAGACACTACAGAGAGGATTGTGGCCATGCCTGTGCGGTCTGTGTGCTCTGCGCCAGGCACCTATGGGGACTTGTCCTCAGGTACACAAGCGCGTGCACACACACACACACACACGTGCTGTCTGTGGGCTTGCTGCCCCAGGTGGTCACAGTATCCTTAGAGGCAGTGCTCCTTGACAGCCCTTGTTTTAAAATCCTGGTTCATTGTTCACAAGCAGGCACTTGGGATCAAGTTGCTAAATCACCTAAAGTCTGGATTTCTCCTCATTTGTAAATTGGAGATGAGAATAGTGCTTGTCCTATGACATTATGAGGATGGCATCGAGCATTCATAAAGCTCTTAGCACAGGCCAGGCGTGTGGTCCTTAGTTAATAGCCAGTAGCTGTCAATGCCAAGTGATGATAGCTAGGACACACCAGACAGTCTAAAAGCAGTGTCCAGCCTAAAAGCAGTGATGACCCAGCCTGGGAGCCGAGGCCTGGATACTTTCAGACATGCTGGCAGTGGCTGACCTGCTCCCCATCTCAGAGGAGGGCCCTGGAGCTGTGTGCAGGCTTGTGCAGACATGGGTCACGAGCTGGCTGTTAGATGGGTATGTGTTCTTTTGGTTTTCAGAATGGCTTTGCTGTGGTGCGGCCCCCAGGACATCACGCAGATCATTCCACGGCCATGTAAGGCCTGGGGAGGCCCGGGGGGGTGAGGTAGGGACAGGTCCCCAGAGCCTTGCTGTAGGCTGGACCGAGCCAGGGGCTGGAAGGAGAGGAGGTTGGAGTTGTAGGGGGTATAGGCAGGGAATGGGCTGGCAGAACCCTCTCCTTCTCCCAGGGGCTTCTGCTTCTTCAACTCAGTGGCCATTGCCTGCCGGCAGCTGCAACAACAAGGCAAGGCGAGCAAGATCCTCATCGTAGACTGGGTAGGTCCTGCTTCCTGGTACCCACAGATCTGCGGGCTCTGTGAAAAGAGCCCTGGGCCTGCTACTAGAGACACCTCTGCATGTCTTCATTCTGCATTACTTCCCCAAGTGTCAGTTTCCCCTTGTGCAAAATTTGAAGGCCCCCACATCACAGAGTTATTGGGAGGCCCAGAGCAAGTGATGTGTGTGGGAAGGTCTAAGGACTTCCACATTTCATTTTGAGCGTTGTCTCCTGACTTCCATTGGTAAGTTTTGCATTTCCCCTACATGTAGGTTGTCAGTGCCAGCTAGTCAATTACTTGGGACTACTCAACCATGTGGCTCTAGGAACCACAGTTTCTTGCCCTCAGTGTAAGGTCCTGATCCTCAGAATTGTCAGTGACCTTGAACCCCTTCTAACATGTCCTGGCATCCATTGCTCTGCTTTTGGATCTTTCCTGATTCACTGCCTCCTACCCTGTACAGGATGTTCACCATGGCAACGGCACCCAGCAAACCTTTTACCAGGACCCGAGTGTGCTCTACATCTCCCTGCACCGCCATGATGATGGCAACTTCTTCCCTGGCAGTGGGGCGGTGGATGAGGTAATCACAGTGGGTCCACATCTTCTAGCTCTGTTGACTCTCCAACACTCACTCTGCCCCTGCACAAGCTGTGGCAATCCTGGGAAACTGCTTAGTCTCTCCAACCTGTTTCTCCATCTGGAAATAGGATGGAAACTGGCTAAACTGGTCTTTCAGCCCTAGTACCTTGGGGCTCTGCTTTCCTCATGTCTCTCTTGCATCTGCTTTTCCAGGTTGGAGCCGGCAGTGGTGAGGGCTTCAATGTCAATGTGGCCTGGGCTGGAGGCCTAGACCCTCCCATGGGGGATCCAGAATACCTGGCTGCGTTCAGGTAAGTTCCCAGCCCTGCTCTTCCCCCTTTTCCTAGAACACCAGGTTGGAGGTGATCAGTGGGCATGCCAGCCTGTCCTCACCTAATTACTTGACATGGTAAGCCAGCCTCAAAGGGAAGACAGGACACATAAGGATAGGATCGTTAATAAAGTCTCACATGACCAAGAGCCAATATCAGAGAGAGTGCTGGGAACCAGGAGGGTGGAGTCCGCAGGACTCAGAAGACACAGAAGACACAGAAGGCTACCTGGGGCAAGGAGGAGAAACTTCAGTTGTCCTTAAGTGATGTCCATACTGGGGAGGTTACTCTGAAAGAAGGGCTTTAGGCCCTGTACAGGAGCCCTTTCCTACTTTACTCTGGCTGGTCCTTGTACTGCAGTTGGAAAAGGGAGCCTGGCAGCAAATCTGGAAACCCTTTTCTGGAGATATTCTCCATTAGAGCTAATACAAGAGTTCCTGGCATCTGTGTCCAGAACCTAGGGCTTTGAAGAACACCAAAGTGGACCCCAGAGTTGGATCAAGGCTAGAGAGAAGTAGCTGTTGGGGACCTACAGAGGGAGAGGATGAAAGAATGGGACTTGGAGGCCCAGGACCTCAGGGGGTCTAGTGGGCCTGGTCAGCTCTTTGGTGGCAAATGAGGTGAGCCAACCACGTCTAATCCCTAAGTTTTAGTGGAAAGAGACTAGCTCAGCTGGCTATCAGATTGCCCCTTCCCCGCCCCCCACAGACACCCCCACCCACACACATAGGCCCATATGCACACAGACAACTCCACCTCATCCCCTCTGGTGCCCCACCTTTGCCTCCTTTCTGCCTCTTGCTGGCTAAATTCCTTGGGTGGCTGAATCCTCACGTTGTATATACCAAGGACATGAGTGGCCAGCCAAGGTCAAGGTGTTCAGAGAGATCCACTAGCCCTTGCTGGTAGATTGGGTGGCTTGGAGTCCTAAGAGTAGGGTGCCCTCAGTAAAGTTGGCAAGCATTAGTTGGCACAGACAGGGGCCCCTGGCCTCTGCCCAGGAGCTCTGCACCAGGTACTGGGCCCAGTGTGGTAAGTCCTCTCTCCTTGCAACCTTCTAGGATAGTTGTGATGCCCATCGCCCAAGAGTTCTCTCCTGATCTGGTCCTGGTGTCAGCTGGGTTTGATGCTGCTGAGGGTCACCCAGCCCCACTGGGTGGCTACCATGTTTCTGCCAAATGTAAGGAGGCCCCGACTGAGGAAGAGATGTAGGAAATGTGGGGGGTGGGCGGGTACCATCACAATCTGAAAGGGAAGGCAGCAGTGGCCAGCCCAGGGCTGTGTGAGGACTAGAGTATGGCAATTGGCTCTAGAATCTCTGTGGTCTTGACCAGCACAGCCAGGCCCAGGTCATTTCACCACACCAAGCAAGTCAGGGCCCTGGGAACGTATGTCCAACAAATGGAACCTGTGCCACAGAACTCCCTACCCCAATCGTGTAGTTTCCAGGCTGGCCTGGCCATTCCTCCCGAAGGGGAACAGGGAGAAGCAGCACTGTCTGAACAGTGGGCCACTGGGCCTAGCCACAAAGGAGAGGTGGGGAGCCTAGTGAAAAAGATTATGGTGGAGTCCACAGCCTGGGTACAAGACTCAGCGCTGCCACTTCTAGCTGTGGGGCCTTGTACATGTCTCTTAACCTCTGTGGGCTTTGAGCAAGGGACACCTAGTGGGTTTGGTGTGGAATTCCACGTGAGAGCATGTTACCTTTGAATAATGATTTATAAGGGAGGAAGCAAGCAGGAAAACCACAGAGCTAGGGATTGGGTCCACCTCTCCCACCCTCCACATTCCTATTTCTCCCCATCCAACCTTCCAGGTTTTGGGTACATGACACAGCAGCTGATGAACTTGGCAGGAGGTGCAGTGGTGCTGGCCTTGGAGGGTGGCCATGACCTCACAGCCATCTGTGATGCCTCTGAGGCCTGTGTGGCTGCTCTTCTGGGCAACAAGGTAAGATACTTCCACCTGCCTTGTTTCTATGAGACAAGCGAGCTTAGCTCTTACAGGACTGCCCCAAGAGTGAACGGAGGAGCTGGGATAGGGCAGAGGAATGAGGTCAGCACAGCTCAGGTCCATGGCCAGTCTCCTGACCTGGGCAGAGCCAGCAGCACGTACCTGTTTGGGTTCAGAAGGCAAGGTCCTTGCAGGGCAGAGAGCTGGGCCTATGGTTCTTTAGGGGGGAAGGTAACTAATGGATTGATTTTGTAGGTGGACCCCCTTTCAGATGAAAGCTGGAAACAAAAACCAAACCTCAATGCCATCCGCTCTCTCGAAGCTGTGATCCGGGTGCACAGTGAGTGTGCAGATAAATCTCCTGTGGGCCCACACATGGCAGAACCTCAGGTCCACCACCCCTAGTGACTAGGTTCCAGGGATTCCTATGCCAGCCACGCCAGGGGAACTGCTACTGGTCTGCAGTCGAATTTCTGTGTATTGCCACAGCAGCAATGGTGGGCAGCCCCGCATGACTGGGTAACGTGAGTCCTCCAGGTTGGCCCAGTAGAGCCACAGCCCTACACTGGGGACACACCAACAGGAAGACTTAGGCCTTGTTTACCAAAAGGTCTTGTTCCCATTCCTCCCTTCAGTCCTGGCCACAGGGTGCTTGGGAGCTCTGCTTCCTAAAGGGCTGGGTCTTAAAATAGCCCCCACATTTGGAAAGCATTTTAAAGTTTCAACTTCAACATCGTATCTATTGAGCAAGACCTGTGATCTGTGCTAGGGATATAAGAATGAATAAGAGATTCTCTACATCAAGAGCTGGTTGGGGAGGTGGCCTGTGATGGAGCCCTCCCACGCACCAGGATCTGTGTTGGGATGCTCCAGGCATGGCAGCCAGCAGGGTGAGTGCTCCTGTGGTCCAGAGGGGCCACGTGGGGCAGCCACGATAATTATGAGCCCCAGGGCTGTGTTCTGTCACCTCCACACTCTCCCTTAGTTGGGGGCCTGGGCACTAGTGGGGGCTGCACGATACCCTGTGCCCAGCAGGCCAGGGCTCAGGGTATGTGTGGTAAGTGTGACAGACCCTGCCTAGCAGCAGTGGGCCCTACAGGCACTCTCAGGATCCCAGCACACGTAAGGGAGTGGTCAGAGGTGGCCTTTCAGCCAAAGGGGATGATAAAAAGGCTCAGGCACCCATAAAGACACCCCCTCATAGCCAGGTTGAACCTGCTGTGTTCACCCTTTGGGCTGTGAGGTCAGGGTTGTATTGAGGATAGGGGTAGGAAGGAACACCGACCCCATGCTGAGGACACACTCCTTATTCTTGGGTGAAAGGTAGCTGGGCTTGTTCTCCCCTACATTCTGACCCAGCTTCTTGCTCCAGGTAAATACTGGGGCTGCATGCAGCACCTGGCCTCCTCTCCAGATCTCTGGGCATCCAGGGTACCAGGGGCTGATGAAGAAGTAGAGGCTGTGACTGCACTGGCATCCCTCTCTGTGGGCATCCTGGCTGAAGACAGGTAATGCCAGACCCCTGGACCATGCCATGGCCTCTACCCGCTTGAATCCTTTCTATTTGAAGAAGCTCCTAGAACCCCCTTGCAGCCCCCTGAGCCACTCTGGCTTTGTAACCATGGCTGGGAGGGAAGCTCCAAGGCCCTGCCTGTAGCATCCACACTTGGTCCCTCCCCTAGGCCCTCAGAGCAACTGGTGGAAGAGGAAGAACCGATGAATCTCTGAGGCCTTGGAACAAATCAGCCCACCCACCTTGCCCTTCGGACACAGCTCTCTCCAAGCCTCTACCACCAGCCCCATTCCTGGGTCTTCAGTGATCATGTGGGCAGGTAGTTGGGGCCAGAGAACAGCCTGCCTTAACAGTCAACCCACCCAGGGAGCTTGAGAAGGCCCCTGGGCCTAGGATGGGTCAAAGGTGGAGTAGAGAGGACCCTGAGAGGAGGCAGGCTGGGTACCAGCCCCAGCAGGGCTCACTCAAGAACAGAGGGAGCCCCCCTGGAGTCTGGGCCCCCAGCTGTGGCCTCCATCCCTCAGGACTGCACAGAGGAGGACTGGCTCGGGATGGCCCATCCTTAACCACTATTCTTGGCTCTGCAGACCCCAGACTTTGCACACAGCCCCAGGCTCCATGCAGAAATGTGAACTTGGCCTCAGCCAGGGTGGCCCTTCCTAGGTGCTGCAGGCTGGCTGGGAGGGGAGGGGGGTTCCCTACTCCTGAGTGCGGAGGCAGTCATTCCCTCTGACGCCTCGAAGTTTGCTGGGCCACTGGGTTCTGACAGCCTCTCTGAGATGCTGAGAGCCGTCATCTGCAGCCTCCCATCTGGTTTCTGCCCCCACCAGAGGCCACCTGGTGTCAACCATCTCAATTCCCTGGTGGGGCAGACAGGTGCTCTCAGAGTCCTGCGCTTCCTGATCCAATGGTGGCAAACCTTCATCTCCCCTCAGAAGCACAGCATGACCCCCAGGGAACCCCTCAGTCACTGCCATTTCCGTGAGCCTCTTTTCTGGGGTCTCTCCATCCCTGCTCTGTCTCCTGCCTCACATAGGACTAGCTTGGCTGAGGGGAAGAGGGTGGGAAAGTAGACACAGAAATGGGGGAGGGGAGATTGCCCTGGCAAAGTTTTCAAGGCTCTTGGGGTCCCTTCCTGGGGCTAAGAAGGAAAGTATTGTGTATATGTGTATGTATGAATGAGTGTATGTGTGTGTGTGTGTGTGTGTTCCCCAGGACCCACAGTACCTTGTGTATGTATGCATGTTTTTGTAAAAAAGAAAAAAAAATGGAAAAAAATCTGAATAATAAATGTTTTATTTGCTTTAATGTCTGGGAAAGGGCCTCCTGCATATGAGTGGTGTGCTATCAGAGGGTGAGCCCACAGCACAGGGCTGAGGGGGAACAGGGTCTGGCAGGGCTCAGGGCCCCTCCAGCCCTTACCCTTCCTTGCATGGCTGCCACTATGAACTCAGTGTTGCTGTCCCACCCTGCTGAGAGAAAGAGGGGACAGCCCTGGGGTGAACCCACAGAAGGCGGGCCCTGCTGGGACATAGGTCTGATGCAGCTTGCCAAGGTCTGTCTCCCAAAGGCTCATGAAGCAGACACACCTGAGTTTAAATCCCAGCTGGGAGCTCAGCTAAGTCCGACACCTCCCGGAGCTTCTGTTTATCAGTAAAAAGTGCCAGAATTAGATATTGTTTCTGGCTCCTTCCTGCTTGAATACACTGAGGCTTCTTAAGCATACACTGAGCTAGGATGAAAGAATGGGAGAGGCAACAAGCCAGGACAAGCCCATGCTGGGTTACCAGAGGGAGGCCCCGGCACTACCAGCACCTGCCCTTCTGGCCCCAAGCCCAGAGCAGCCTGGTAAGAGTGGAGGGAAGACAAGCTCGGCCCTTTCCCATCGGCCTCATTCTTGCAGGTGGAGAGCAACTCTGCAGGGCCGGCAGAGGCTGCACCTTGGGCATCCTTGCCTGGCTGGGGTGGAGGGGTGCTAGGACAGCTGAGCTGTGGTTCTCCTATGCCTAGAAGGTGAGAGTCATAGATCCCCCAAGCTGGAGACGCTGCCCCTGCCCCTGCCCCCCAGAACAAAGCTTTGGAGAACAGTTTTCTCAGGTTGCTAGAGAACTATGCCACCATCTCTCCCCACCCATCACTCCCACCACACCCCTGACCCCACTGCCAAAATGCCCACCCACAGGAAACAACCAGAGGCGGTCAGATATAAATGACTGCTGTATTTCTGCTAAAGTGACAGTGACACAAATAAGGCAGAGAACTGGGTGGAAAAGGAGTAAATGTGCAGAATGCAACCTAACATACATGTAAAGATACATGTACGGGGAGCCCTTCCTCCGAGCGAGGTGAGCCTGCAGGCCAGCATGTGGGCAGTTAGAAGAGGGCAGTGAGTAGGGTGGGAGCAGGATGCCAGGGACAGTGAAGAGGTGCAGGGCTGACAGGGAAAGAGTACCCATAGGGCTCCTTTGGTGGGGCAGAGGCACACGGCCCTTCGTTTCCTCATTTGCAGAACCCTGCTCTGGACTGTGTAGATGTGTGTGACAGAGGAATGGCAGCTGGCTGGAACACACTCATGGGAGACCAGCTCTGGTAGAAGGGTGGGGGCAGGGGTGCTGAACTGTCCACTCAGCCCCCAGGCCTTGGGGAATGTCACCTAAGACTGATGACACCTAAACCGGACCCGCCCCAGAGACAACAGGTTGGGGGTGCTGAGGACTTGGGGTGGAGGGTCTCTAGCAAAGATTTCTCATTTGACCTGAGTGCCCAGCTTCCCAGCCCAGCCTCAGCAAGAGCCTGGGCAGCAGGGCGCAGACCACCCGCTCCTGCACAGATCAAGGCCTCACCACCAGACCCCTGAACCCCCTGACTTTGTTGCCCAGGCCCTACTTACAAAGATTTCTCACTGAGTGCTAAGAAAATAGATCAGTGTGGAAAGGGCTGAAGCTGCCCTCCAGCCAGGCCGATGGGCAACACAGATGGACACCGTTTCCACTGCACCCGAAAGGGGATCAGACAGATTCCTGGGAAACCACACCTGTCCAGCTGTGTATTTTCTTCCCACAGTTCTGGGGTCTCCAGGGGCTGGGAGCAGGCCCATGGCATGTCTCAGAGGCTAAGTTCAGGTCCTGAGGACCCCAGGCCACAGTGACCTTACTCCCTGGGTCAGAAGTCACTCAGGATGCTGATGTCGGCAAAGTCCGCCCGGTAGCGGTGGGCATAGAGGCTGAGCAGGAAGGCCCACTTGAAGGAAATGAAGCTCCAGACACAGGACAGGTAGTAGCTGGTGGGGTCTGTGAAGCCTGCAGTGGAAGAGGAGCCCCATGGTGATTTGAGGGCCCTGCCCACAGGAAAACAGCAGGCCACCCACCACACCACTGAATCCCTGCAGAAAAGCCAGAGTGCTGGAGGTCAGAGAACTCCAGGGTATGCAGGCGGGAACTGTGGGCATGGCACAAGGTCAGGGCTGGTGTGTTATCATCCACATGGCTTTTGTGACACGTACTCCAGGATGCTCACAACACGCTATTTGGCATCACTACCCATGGGGTAGAGGGAGGGGCCTCTAGCTACTTCCTGTCCTAGCCACTAGAGGGCACCCCCTTCCAGAGCTGGGCAGAGATTAAAAGGTACCCATCACTCACTCTGGGTCACCTTGTACAGGCCACACACTGTGCCCAACACGTCACATTAGGCCCACTGACTCCCCATCCCAAAGGGCTGGGGGCTGTCATTCTCCCCACTCTAAGCTAAGAAAACCCAGGGATGGGGAAGTTAAGCAAGCTGCCCAGTCTCCAGGTCATCGGCTGGACAGGACTGGAACTGTGGGACACCACCCCTCCCCACCCTCTGCTGCCCCAGGATGGCACTCACTCTGGTGCTGGGTGATGGCCAATGTGAGGAAGGTGCAGAAGGCAGCGATGGACACGGCTGAGAAGAGCACGCCCACGAAGAAGAAGCCACGCAGCCCCTTGAGCCAGGTCCTCCAGTAATCCTGCATGTACATCACGTGCGTCACCAGGGCCCACAGCGCCAGCACACCTGAGGGGACAGATCTGTGGGCAGGACCCAGACTACCACCTGACACAGTGTAGCCCCCCTCACCCAGCTTTCTCCAAGTCACTTGGAATCCCAGGGTCCTTCAGGCCCACTGGGCCACACCTATTTGCATAATAATACTAAGATTAGCCTTTGTTGCTCCCATCCCTCCTGACTGGAGTTTTTCCTGGAGTGTGATGTCATTGACTTGACTTGCCCCCCCGTTTCCCTGCCTCTCAGGATTGGAGGCCACTACCTCCAACTCTCAGGATTTAGCCAAGCTGTCGGGCAGCAGGGTTCTTCCCAGATTTTCTGCATTGGTCTTGCAAGATGAACAAACTCTGCACCCAACTCTTGCTCTTGGCTCGGCCTCATTCCCTTCAGTTTGCAGCAAGGGCAGGCCCAGAACCCTGGAACGTTCCCTCCGCCTACCCTTTGGGCTTGGTCAGGGACTTCCCCTATGATGCCAGCTGCTACTCAGCCAATACAACAGAACACAAAACAATGCTCTGTGCCAGGCAGTGCCTGATAGTGAGGCCCCAAGAGTGGCACAGATATCAGTTCCACTGGCAAGGGTCTGGAGCAGGGCTGCGCTTTCAGAAAAGAGAAATGAGGAAAGAGAAAGACAGCTGCAAGCTCCCAGTGGCTGGCCCCAGGTGTAGTCCTACAGCTGCCACATCCCAAGTGGCAAGAGACCTTTCCTTTTTGGTGATTCTCATATTATTTATTTATTTACTTATTTTTCCTCATTGAGTTTATTGGTACATTTTAGGTAACAGTACAGTTACATTCATCATGGGGATCTTGTACCTTTACATGACAGGTCTTGGTTCTCCTTTTTTTTTCCCCTTGTCCCTGCCCTCCCTTCACTCCCTCCTCCCCTCCCCATTTACAAACACTTTATTTCCATTTTTTCATTTTCTCCTATTTTTTTCTTTTCCCTTATTGCCTTTCCCCTACCCAAGAGACCTTTCAAAAAGGCATCAGTACAGACTGCATGCACAGGGGTTTCCGAAGGCACGGAGGCCTCCAAAACGTTTGCAAAAAGGACAGACATCTGACTGAAAATGGTTCCCTCTGGGAAGGGACAGGAAAGTTGGTGGGGATTGTGGGGAGTACTTTGATGGAATCGATGCCATTTTTATTTCTTAGGCTGGGCAGTAAGTGTAAGGACAGTCATTAAATTGTCTATCCTTTTTTACACACCTCAACTATGTCCCAAGTCTTTAAAAGTCAGGGAGAAAAAGGGCAGGGGGAAAGTAGACATTAGGCAGCTACTACGTGCTGGTGACCAGTTCAATTTTTATAATTTGGGCACCTAATGAGGGACAAAAATCCATGAGACTGCAAACCAGAAAAGCTGGGGCCCAGTGCTGCTGTGCCCCACAGTCTAGGTGCTTCCACATCTACAAATGGGTGATTGCTGAGGTCCTGCCGTCTGGATAACTGGGGGCCCCAGAGCTTCCCCACCACCCTGCGTTTGATCTCACACATTCTCAGCTTGGCCCCATGTGGTCTCTCCAGCCCTGAGATGGGATGTGGCCAGGACAAACACGACTCCCTCCCAACCCACCTAGGCAGGGCCCTGAAGCAGGCCAGAGGGGGACAGAATATAATCTCATGGCATCTGCTTCTGCTTCACCTTACATAATCTAGTGAGTGGTCCCCAAGCTTCTTGGCACCAGATGCCAGTTTCAAAGAAGACAATTTTTCCATGGACCAGTGTGCGTATGTGTGTGTGTGGGGGGGTGTTGGGGTCATTCAAGCACCTTACATTTATTATACACTTTATTATTGTTACATTAGATTCTCATAAGGAGTGCAAACCTAGATAGCTCCGATGTGGGCAGTTCACGGGAGGGCTGGGAGTCCTGTGAGAATCAGATGCCCTGCTGATCTGACAAGAGGTGGTGCTTAGGAGGCAGAGCGTAGCTGGTAACGTAAATGCCATAAAGCTATTTTGCCCATTCCTCACAGGCCAAGGACCAGCATGGGTCTGTGGCCCTGGGGTAGGAGCTCCCCATCTAGATTTTATGCCAGCCACCTGCCCCAGAAGTCTTTCCCAGTCAGTCATCTTGCAGGCATCTGAAGCTTTCACTTGGGAGGGTTGTTTGGTTTCTTTCTGTTTTGAAGGGTTGGGGTGCAGAGAATTGAACTCAGGACCTTGACCATGCTAAGTGCATACATACTCCTGACATACACTCCCAAGCCTATTTGGTTTCTTATAGGCCCTAAGCTTATTGTCACTAAGCACATTCACAAACAGTCAGATGGGCACCTACCTGGGACAAGCTCTTTCACCCTCCCCGCCCCTGCCACTTGGGCTGCAGCAGACAAGCTCTAAGATCCTTCCCATTCAAAGATTCTGAAAGCCAGCTAAGGGGCAAATAAGGAGGTCAGAACCATTCCTCTGTGACTCAGCAATCTGAGGGTTGGGAAATGTTGAAATAGGGGCCTGGAAGGATGCCATCCCTTAGCCTCCGGCCATGACCCAGGGGTTCCCCCCAAACTCCCACTCTCTCATCTTCCAAAAGGACTACAAGCAGGAGGAAAAAGACAGTGCTTCCAGTCCCAGTTCCTTGTTAATAAGCAGGTACAACTTCACCCACCTGGCACCTGCCCCCTACCCTGCTCCCAGTCCCACTACACAGGCCCTCCTCCAGACAAACGCATACCAGTCTGGAGCAGGCTTGCTTCCCCTACCCCAGCTCTCACAACTTTCCTGAGCACAAACCTCCCCACAAGTCTCCCCAAGTGGTCACTGAGGAGGTGGCAACCCTCCCTGGTCCCATCCCACGTCTTAGGCCAGAGGCAACTGCCCCTTGGCCCTGCACTCCTCCCTAGGATGCTCTGGAACTCCAGGAAGTCTGATCTGCACAGATTGGGGTCCCAGCCCCACCTTGGTACAAGCCACGTCAACCTCACCACGTCAACCTTGCCATCACTCTATTCTACCTGCTTCAAGAAGCAGGGCCTCTGTCTGACCTCTGGGCGCAAAATTGGTCAGTTAAAGCGTACCCATTAGCTTGGCTGGGGGTTGAGAGGCCCAGGAGAAGCCACAGGGCAGAGACAAGAACCTGTACTGGGACTCCTCTCCATCTGCACACCCCAGCCCTCTCCCCCTGCTCTGGGCAGAAGAGAAGCCCAAAGCCTCAAGACTCCACTCAGGTGGAAAGGACACGGAGCTGTCTAAACTCCTGGGCAACTTTTCTACTCTTTTTCTCTTGCCTCTGAGACCCAGAGCAAGCATGTGTTTTGCTATGGTTCCCACAGCACAGCCAGAGTGGGTAGGTCCAACACAGCCTTCCCATGAAACCAGCCTTTCTCTGCCACTTCTTCCTTGAAGGAATCAGGATGACTGAAGGTGTCACCATCCCAAATGCTCTGCCTACTGTGCCCAGGGGCGCAATGGCTCACCCTGCCCCAGAAGCCTGAGAAGTCCTGCCTGGCCCCACACAGAGGGACAAACACCCTGGGGCTGCCCTCCAGTGACTCAGCAATCTTTGGGGCACAAGATGCTGAGTCAGAAGTACTATGCTCACAAGTCAGAAACCTGCTGACACTTCACCCCAAAAGAGGAAGAAAGCTAGATGGCTGCAGACCTCTCAAAACACACTTAGGCAAGAGGGTATGTGGCCCTCGCCTGACAAACCCTCCCCCCCTGCCCCTCTATCATCAAGAAGTTGTGACTTCCACAGCTATCTCTGGTTGCCAAAGATCAAACCAGTGCTCTCTCCTGGAAGACAGCTCCACAGCTGGCCTGGCTCACAGTCCCGGGGGAAGACTGGGACGAGGGAAGAGAGCAGAGTCTGGGTCAGAGGGATGCCCAGGCCACTCCCTGGACTTCACCCCCTAGCCTTTTCCACAGCCTTGGGGGCTGGGACATGAACACTTCAGGGAGTGGACAGTCACACCACATCCCAGATGTGGAGTACAGGTAGACATGTATTTGGGTGGCATCTCCTCCCATTTCTTCCCTGTGAGGAAACTGAGGCCCAGGAGGCACTGCATGCTCGGCTAGGTAGGGCTCACCTCCATTCTCACTGGGCCAGGCCCTTAACACACACACAGCTCTGACCCCAGGGACGGCCTGCCCTCCTTCCTCCCCACCACCCACCTCTTATCTCAGGCCTCAACAATGCAGCCATGGTGCCAGCTGTGCCTTGCAAAGGGGAGAGCAGCAGGGCCAACAGGAATATGGGTGGGAGTGCAGGCTGAGAAGAGATAGTGGGCTGCCCAAGAGGGCCCAGGAGCCCACAAGGCCATTCTGTCCAGGGAATTCACCCTCCCCTTCTTGGTGACCCAGTGTCTCCTTTGGTATGGTTTAGGCTGGGGCCATCCATGCTCCTCTCACAAGGCAGAAGCCCTACCTGTGTTCCTTCTCAACCCAAAATTGGTGCTCAGTAAGCTCAACAGCAATGAGTAAATTAGTTATTTTTAGTTATCCCATTTAAAGATATTTGGGCAGAGGACTTGGTAATGGAATAAGATCATCATGTAAAAAAGCACTTTCTTGGGCTGGGGATTTAGCTCAGCGGTGCTGCCACCTGCCTCCCAAGTGCAAGGTCCTGAGTCTGATACCTGGTTCCAATAAATAAATAAATAAAAATAAAAAGCACTATCTTTATAAATACTTTTTTCCAATGTGCTTTCCCACACATATTATTTCATGTAGCTGCTATAACCCTGTGCAAATAATTTCAGTACTCTAAGCCCCAGTTTTTCTTCTCATTTTTGTAAAATGGACACAATCATTGCCTGATTCATAGAGCTAAGGTAATGATCTGATGATATAATAGATGCTGAATACTCAACACAGTGCCTGACACAAAGAAAGCATTAAAAAAAAAAAAAGCTTTAAGGACTGGGGATGTAGCTCAGTGGCACTGCACCTGCCTGGCAAGCTCGAGGCCCAGAGTTCAAGTACCAGTACTGAAAAAAAAGGCATTAATAAAAGTAAAAAGAAATACTATTTTTAGTTTTCATGTCAATTTCATGGCATATAATAAATTAAATCTCTTACCCAGTTTTGCACACTAGGTTCAGAGCAAGGGAGAAAGGGTGAGCACTGGGCTTCCCCCACCACATGCCCCGAACACCTGCTTTTCTCCCTAGTACGCAGAGAGGGGTGGGCTGAGGTCTGGCCGACTTAGCAGAGGAACCGCAATAGACCGGTGGCAAGGAAGTCCCAGGGTGGGTGGGAAGAGGACGCCCAGTTAACATTCCTCCCCAGCGCAGCTCTCGGGGTCTCCACTGTGGCTCGCGGGGTGCGCTCATACTGAGGGGAGGCCTGAGTGTCCCCAGCCCTCTTCCTTTTCCCAGTTATCTCCAGAGGCGCTTTAGGAGCAGGGATACCCAGGGCGAGCGCGTGTGAGTGAGGATGAGGAGGGAGAGGACGCGGTGCGGGAGGAGGGAGGGCGGCCCCGGGCGCGGGGACCCATGCGGGACAGCG
>NW_022900927.1:6519209-6520645 GCF_012274545.1 Fukomys damarensis
GTCGGAGGCCGCTGAGCTCCGGCCGGCCGCTCCCGGGGCTCGGGGCTCCTCCCTCGGAGGCGGGCAAGCGCTTCAGACAAGCCAGGTGGGGCGACTAGTTTTTAAATTTACCTCTGAATAGGAGACTCGTTTAAAACTTGTAATTTTAATTCTCCTTAAAAATTAATACGTAAAAGGGACTGGGTAGTACACTGGCCTAGCATGCTCAATGCCCTGGGCTCCATCCTCAGCGCGGCAAATAGTAATACAAAATAATGATGATGATGACGATGATGATGATGATGATGATGATGAAGAAATATGAAAGTACACAGTGGACTGTAAACTCTGTGAGCAGGGAAAGTGCCACTTTTGTCCACACCAGCACCTACCACATAGGCACCCCTTAGATAAATGTGAGTGAATAAAGGTAAGAATTAACCATAAAGCGGATTATACAGAAGGAACCACGGTGGGACATGCCTAATTACCAAACAACATGTGCCTTACTTCAGAATAATCCAGGGGAGCTTCTATAAAAACTAAAATTTTCCAGGCATGGTGATACATGCATGTAATCCCAGAACTCTGGAAGGCTGAGACAGGAGGATCATTGATCGCAAGTTCAAGCCCAGCCTGGGCAACTTAGGGAGGCTCTGTCTCAAAATTTCAAAAAACGAAAAGGACTCTGGATGTAGCTCAGTGTACAGGCCCTGGGTTCGATCCCCAGTTTGACATAAATTATTATTAAAGATTTATTCCACCCTTGCCTATTAAATTATGAATCTTGGAGTGGACTCTTCAAATAAGAAGTGATTTTAATGCAAGAGCTTGGTACTCAGCCCTCCTTTAGGAGTTTCTGGTACACAGTTAAATATTGGTCATTGAGAGCAGAGAGTGAGTTCTGTGGCTCAGAGCTGGCCAGCACAAACAGCATCCCTGTAGCAGAGACAACATGTGTGACAACAGCCATGAGAAAAGAAATAACATGGCAGGTTCGGGAAACTGTAACTAGGTTGTGGCTGGATTGCTGGATTTTGAGATGAGAAAGAATCTGACAGAAAAGGACTTACATCCTCTGCAAGAATACTGTCCCTCTCCCCAGAGGGCCAGGGAAGGGAAGAGGCAGTTCCAAGTTTTAGAAGTATGGCCAGAAGGTGACCTGCCCACGAAGGACTGGAGGCAGAGTTCAGATGTGCAAGCCTTTCGTCTCTTATGAGAAAACGGGAACAGCAGAAATACCTACTTCAAGACTTGCAGAGAGGAGCAGCGCTGAGATGCAGGACATCCTAGTAGAGTACTAAAGGAAACTAGAAAGTAGCAGCAGAAGGCGGCGATGGCAAAGATGGTGAGGAGCCTCAGAGTTGGTTCAGGCAGAGGCAGGGGGAAGGAAAAGAGTGAACTGATTCCAGGTATATCTCTCTCTCTCTCTCTCTCTCTCTCTCTCTCTATATATA
>NW_022900927.1:6520673-6549116 GCF_012274545.1 Fukomys damarensis
ATATATGTATTTAAGTCAATTGAAACTGACGGTCAGGTAGGAGGAATGCACTAGCTGGGGAGACAGAAAGGAGGGAGGCAAAAATATTGTGAGCGCACATCTTAAGAATTCTGGAGCCTGGTGAGCAAACTTGGTGTATTGCAGAGTGAGAGAATTATGTAACAATAGCTTGGACCCGGGTTGTACAAGAAAGCCAAGATTAGATTGAAACTTTTCTTTTTTAAACTGTGGAATGAATAAGAAGCTATCTGAAAGCTTGAGACTGAGGTGGGACCAAAGGCTCAGCTTTCTCATTTACTGTGTGACCCTGGGCATATTCCCCTAACTCAGAGCTGCCCAGTAAACTCCTGCAGTGAAGGAAATAATCTGTATCTGTGCCCTGCACAGTGGTAACCACTAGTCACATGTGACTACTGAGTGCACCATAGGTGGCTAGTGTGACAGTGGAGCTGAATTTTTAATTGTATTTACTTTTAATTAATTTTAATAGCTTCATGTGGCTAAGTGGCTAATGGTGCCACTTGAACTCTTAGGACCCCTATTGCTTCATTTGTCTAAGGGGAGTGATGTTACTTCATAGGCTTGCCATAAAGATTGAGATACATTAAGCTAGACACCGCAGTTAAAGCACTCAACATAGTAGTTCAATAAATCATCAATGCTGTTGTTAAGTTGCTTATCCTTATGCTACTGAACAAGACAGTACAAGATAAACTATCTTGGGAAAATTACACTGTGACATCCAGATTCGATATTTATTTATTTATTTATTTATTTATTTATTTATTTATTTATTTTGTACCAGGGATTGAACTTGGGACCTTGAGCTTGCAAGGCAAGTGGTGGCAACACTGAACTAAATCCATGGCCCCCAGATTAGATTTGATGGGAAAAGAAAACTGTATAGGAAAGAGCATCCACAAGCTATTTTCAGTGTTAAGGTGTGGGATAATTAAGATCTTATCTGGAGAAAGGCCTTGAGGGTGGGAAAGAGTGAAGGACCCTGGAGCTGCTGAGCAGGCAGCTATGCAACCTCAGCTTCCTTTCCTAGTACTTTCAGAGGGTGCACACCCATCCCCACCCTGGACAGATGTCCCTGCATCCTGTACAGTGCAAGACATCCAGTCTCTGCCTTCAGCAAATGCCACTACTGCTCACCAATGACTGTGCGTGCTATCATCTGTGCATGGGACTCACTACATTTGAACACTTCCCAAGTTCCTTGCAGCTGAATTAATGCCATGGGTTTGAGTTCTAAGCATTGGGTTGAAGACAGGAGCAATGTGTGCCATTTCCAGACTGGGTTCAGGATGATCTCCCTTCTGTCTGACATCAGCTCCTTCCATTCTCTGATGATTTCACAGGCCAAATGCTGAGGATGGCAGTACCATGTGATGGAAAGAGGCTGTGGCCTTACGTGAATGAGTGAGAGGAGCAGAGCGGTCCTTCTATCTCCCACTGATGGACTTTCAGTGAGTGAGGCATGTACCTGTATTGTATTATGCCACTGAGATTTGGGAGGTGTTTGTTATAGCCAACATTATTATCCTGATATACTATCTCTCATTCCACTTCAGGTCTTTTAAACAGATTCTTTGGAAAAATTGTCCAAGCCATCAATCGCTCTGAAGTTACCTTTGAACTTGGCCCCATCACTATGGTAACTCCCATCTGCAGACATCCTGTCTCCTAAGAAATTCCTTTTTCACTCCTCCACAGGGCACATTCCAGACATCCATTCTCCCACAGTACTACATCAAGAACACACCCACTGAGCTGTCATCTGGCAGGTTTCTATTGAGCTTGTCAGGGCTTCCTCATCTCTCCTTAATCCCACATAGAGGGACCTGTGGTGTCACTGGGGACATATCCTTGTTTGCTGTGACCTCAGATCCAAACCTAGGTGTCATCCCCGAGTCCTTCCTTTCCTTCACCCTGCCATATAAAATTCTCCAACAAATCCAGTTGGATCTTCCCTGTTTCTCTGTCCACCCCACTGCTACCCTCTTCCAGCCACATCACCATTATCTGCCTGCCAGCAGCAGCTTCCTAACTGCTTTTCCTCTGTTCATACCTTCTCCTACAACCCCTTACCCACCAGCAGCCAGGCTGATCTTCTAAAAATAACAACCAGAACATGGCACTGCCCTGCTAATAGTTCCTGCACAGCTTCCCATGGCTTTTAGGGAAAACTGATCAGGGTCTTGCCAAATGCACCAGCCTTACTCTGCTCACTTGACTTCAGACACACTGGCTTCTTTCTGTTTCTCAAATGTGCCACATACCACACTTGCTGCTGCCCTGGGATCTTTGTACTTTGCTCCTGGAAAGCTCTTCTCTGGAATGCTCAATGGACTAGTCACTCATCATTCAAGTCTCAGCTCACAGTTCCTTCCTAGCCTGGAAATCCCTGATGCCCTGTATAAAATAGGATCCCTCCATGGTGCTTGTCCTCCATCGTACTTTCCAAGCCTGTGAATTGTCTTATGAGTTTATCCTTTCCACAGAGTCTTGCCATCCCTGTCAGAACGCAACCTCCATGCAGGGAGGGGCTTTATTGCTTAGGGTGACCAATTTGTCCTAATTTGCCTGGGACTTTTCTGGTTTTATCACTAAGAGTCCCATATCCTGAGAAGCACCCCATCGGAGAGAAAACCATGATAATTGGTCCTACCTATTGCTTTGATCTCTTCTGTATTTCCCCATACCAAGGACAACATCAGGTGCCTAGGTTATAACTCAATAAATATCATTGCAGGAAAAAAAAACAATGGTTGGCTGTCCTCAGAGAATTCTCCCCTCCTGGCTCTAGGGGGCAGCCTTCCCCCACCTGTGCCTTCACACTGGGTTAAAAAACTGCATAAATTTAGTCCCCACAGTTTACCTGGTCCCTCTGTCCCCTCCCAGCCCTTGTGGAGTTTGAAGTTGCAGACCCTGGTTCTGGCAGCCTGAGGCAGAGGTGCATTTCCTTCCCCTCCCATCCTTTCCCTTCTCCTGTGGCTTCATCTTTTTCCTGACTCCTGGACAAAGAGCAGCAAGGGAGCAGCAGGTGGCTGGCTGCAGTGAGGCCCCCGTCACCATATATTCCAGCTTCTGAAGCTTCTGGAAGGACCCAGATTCAGGGCTCCTCTCCAGGACTGGGGCTGCATACTGCACCTAGAAGGTGATCTCTTCACTTCTTAGAGCAGGGTGAAACTTTCAAGTCTGCCTTCTGTCTGGGCCCCCACTTCTCCTGTCTGCCACTGATAGCCAGAGAACCATGTGGAGGGCATGATGCTAAGGGAGAAGATGCTGAGCTGGAGCATCAGCTACAAAAGCATGAGACAAAAGGATGCTGTCACTGCTGCAGTAGCCTCAGAAGAGCGTGGTTGTTCTCCGTCGATCACCATCTCTGGACACAAGCCCCCAACCACAGGTACCTGCTTTGATTTTCTTTCTCTTCTCCTGGGAGGTTGTTGCTAGATGAACAAGGGAGGCATCAGTAAAGCCTGCAGTTCATCCCAGCATGGACTTGAGCCTAGGGACCAATGGAGCTGATTCACTTGGGTGAGTCCTTGAAAGCTGTCCAGGGATGGAGAAAGGCAGGCTGTGTGGTGGGGCAGGGTGGTGGTGGTGGAGAGGTATTAACTTTCCTAAAGGGCAAAGCCCTCCCAGGCAGGCTCATAACTGTTCAGCTTTGAATGAGAATTTGGGGATGGGCTTTGTGAACAGAGTCTTCCTCAGCACAAGTGGATTCCCCTGGAGTCTGGCCATCAGAAGGCTGGGTAACGTACAAGACTAGAAATAAGGGTATCACCACCGGTGCTGGTGCTTTGTCTACATCAGGGACCCAAAACTGGCACCGGAAGAAGGTTCCAGTGGCCACATCTGACAAGCCTTCCTGGAGGTGGAAAGGATGGACCAGTGATGGGCCAAGACGGTGTGAGAAATGGAGACAGGCCACAAAATGAAGGGAAGGCACCTGGGTGAAAGAGGGGAACCTCTGTACACCTACGTAATTCAGGAAACCTGGCCTGCAGGCTTCTATGTACAAGGCCTGGACCCTGCAAGGCACACAGCAAAGCAGAGCCAGTTCTGGACCTCTGATTGTTTGCATTCTCCTGAATCACATGCTAGCACTTAATCTTGGTGCAAGGAGGGCCAAGTGTGGAAGGGGAATGAGGCCCTGGGTGGTGGCAGGGGGTGGCACTAACACAAGACAGGCTCTGTGTGGGGAGAGAAGCTGGCTCCCCAGCCGGGTGGGCCCCATTCACAAAGGCCAGCAGGCTGGGCCTAGGCAGAACTAAGCTGTCAGGGAAGATTAGACTGGGACTCAGGCCACTACGGCAGGGATTCAGTGGAGCACAGTCTGGAGTTGAAGGCCTAAGGAGGAAGCTGGAGGCTGAAGAGCAGGAAGAGCTTCCTGCAACCCTGGATGGGAGGCCTGAGCAGCTGGGGCAGCCTGTCCTTCCCAAGTCAGACACAAGGAACAGCCTGTGCCTGTTGCTTAGCTGGACTGTAGACCCTCCCCACTGCACACGCGCGCGCGCGCACACACACACACACACACACAAACACGCACACTTTCTGCCTCCCTCTCTGGAAACCCTCTTCTCTCTCTCCTCTCTCTTTCTCTCTGGCTTCTGCTCTTTGCACCCTCCCCTGGTCTTCTACCAGGTCCTCTCCAGAGGAAGTCTGGTGGGTCTGGTGCCAGGAAGTCTTTGGACTACATAGCTTCCTCTCTGGGCCCAGGACTTCCTGAGTAGGATTTGGAGCTGGGATTGGGATCTTCTCTGAAGCTGGAAAGGGTCCCCTATCCCTGTCCTGATTGCCTAGTTACCCACTTTCTACCACCTCACCCTAGCCAGTTCTCTGGATAGAGCCTGAGCCACCCACCTGGCCAACAGATAGAACTGTGCATCTTGTGACAGCACCAGGGCCCCACTGGAACCCCTCCCACAAGCTCCTGCAGCTGCCCTTTCTGAGCCTCTGAAACCAGGGGGCAAAGAGGGTGCAGGGTATGAGCCTGAACAGAGGCATCCAAGTAGAAGATTTGGGAAGGGCTGGGGGTGTTGAGAAGAGGGAAGTAGCAAGGTGTAATAAGGTGGATAGTTCAGGTTGTCTCTGGGGGATGCTGGGGAGTGAAACAGATTTGGGAAGAGTACAGGAGGGACAGGACAGAGGGGAAAGGTGAGTCTGAGGGAAAGTGGCCAAAAGTGGACCAAAGTAACCATTTCAGAGCACTGGCCACTCAAGGTCAGGTGTGCGCATGTGCGCGCACACACACACACACACACACACACACACACACACACACACTTGAAAAGTAGAAGCTGGGGAGAAAAGGGTGGGCGCGCATGTGCGCGCACACACACACACACACACACACACACACACACACACACTTGAAAAGTAGAAGCTGGGGAGAGAAAGCAGTGACTAATTTCTGCACATTCATAAAGCGCCACATTCACTGGGGTGACAGTCCTGCTCCCTGCTTTAGGGACACTTCCAGGAGAGGTTGTCTCCTCTCCTGCCTTCTTGTCTTCTCCCACCTTTCCCCATCCACTGGCCACCATCTTCGCCACTAGAGCTCTGTTCAGTGTCACACATGGGTAGCTTGAGCAACAGCCAGAGACTGTGCCTTTAGGAAAGTGGGGGCCCCCACCCTTGCCTCAGCAAGTTGCCGGCTGGTCTCTAGCCCTGCTTAGGAGCCCCAGCTTGCCTAGCTCCCCACCTAGAGAAGGCAGGGCCCCAGCTCTCCTCTGCCAGCCGTCACTGTCATAAGCAGCTCATGAGTGAGCCTATCCCTGGCTGTTCCCTCTTGGCCTAGGAAGGTTTGGCTTGGTGCCCATAAACATTCCAGCTCTCTGCATCTGCCCCCCACCGCAGGAATGGGTAAGGGAGGGGAGGGGAGAAATGAACTGGAACCACTGGAGGGAGGAGGAACCTGGGCAAAGTCAGAGGGCCACTATCACGCTGAGCCAGAGGTTGAGTCCAGGTGAGGTTACCTGTGTTCTTGTCTCAGCTGCTCCCCTTCACTTGCCAACCTTGACCAAGGTGGAAGCCAAGGGATCCTCAGGGAAGCTAGCAGCAGGCCCCTCAAACTTTACTACTTTATTTCAGAGCTGGTCTCCTAGCTTACTCTTCTCTGCAGTCCTACTGAAGGCCTCTTATTAGTTAACACCTCCTCTAACCTCTCACTCTCCACAACCTCAGGTGAAATGCAAAGTCTGCAGCACAGGACAGAAGGAGAAAACAGTAGAACACAAGGAAGTGGCAGGGAAGGAAGGAGCTGGAAGGAAACACCTAGAAAATCCACTAGATAGCTGGATGTGGTGGGGCACACCTGTAATCCCAGTACTCTGGGAGGGCAAGGCAAGAGGACTGCAGCCCAGCCCAGGCAGCTCAGTGATTCAGTGAGACCTTGTCTTAAAAAATAAAAGAGGACTGGGAATGGAGCTCAGTGCCAAGGCCCTGGGTTCAGTCCCTAGTGTCAAAAGAAATCTGGAAAATTGCCCTTCTCCTTTTACCCTATCCTGCATTTGGGTCTACAGCGGGCCGCAGCTGACTTTCCCAGTTCCCCTTCATTGCATTTCCACCCACAGTCACGAAACACCTACTTTGTGCCAGACACTGCACTGGACAGGGAGACCCAATCAGATTAATGTGTTAGGGAGAGAGAGGATAATTCCACCTGGCTCTGTGCTCCCAGAGATTTAGGACCACATCTGCTGCCCAGTTCTATAGCAGAGCTCCTGCACCTACAGTAAAGGTTGTTGGATGAATTATAGATTCTTTAGAAATGCTTGTGGTATTACCATGATTGGAGGGATGGAGGAAGGTGAGCACTCAGGAATGAGAGTTGAGGGAGGGGTGGTTACACCACAAAGTAGTGCTTAAGACACAGACTCTGCAGTTAGACTGCTATTCGGTAACTGAACTTGGGCAGGTTACTTTACCTCTCTGTGCATTGGTTTCCTTACTTATAAATGAGTTGTTTGGGGATTAAAAAAAAAAAAAAGACATCTATGAAGTGACTGCATGAAGTCAGTACTACAAGACACCACCACAGCAGTCACAGTGGGGAGGCATGATGGAAAGAACCCAGAGAGGTGCAGCCTGACTGGACGTGGAAGGAGGAGGGAACCTAGTGATCAAGTCTAGAAGCTGAGTCGAGTGAGGAGCAGGGACCTCTGGCGTAGGAAGGGAGTTCAAAGCTCGTGTGGAAGTCCAGGAAGCTATGGGCTCAACATGTGTAGGGCTCAGCAAAGAAGCCAAGGTGAGAGAAAAGCAGTCCAGAGCCAAAGCTGAGGTCCAAGAAGCCCATCCCACCCTCCTTGACTGCCTTGTGGGAGACCCTGCGCCTGCCTGAGGACACAGGGGAGGATTCGGGAAGTTCCTGCTCTGGCCAGAGCCTGCTGCATGGAGAGACTGTGTGAGGGGCTTCTGCTGAGCAGCCTCCTTCATCTGCCTGTCCCACTCCTACCCCACAGCAGGGTGCCCACTTTGCAGAAGCCGAGGTTTTGGAGGCAGCACTGCAGAATGGTAAAGCACACACACAGATTCAAAACCACGGGGATGGAACTTCTCAGGGCTTCACCTCTTTTTAGTGGTGGGATCTTGGGCAAGTCATCTAACCCGAGTCTCACCTTCCTTCTCCATAAGGTGTGATAACAATAGTAACTATCTCACAGGGTTGTTGGGACAATTAGGTCAATGAATGTATATAAAGTATCAAGAATAGGGCCTGGTACGTGCTAACTAATGTTATTATTAATTAATTTAACACACCTGCCACCTGGATGTATCTACTGACAGTCAAAGGAGGGTGGAGGCTGCACCAGGGGGTAACCAGATTGTCCCCAAGATGACTCGTCTGGCTTGGATGCCTTCTTCAGACATACCTCACAGTCGCTTGGCCCCTCTGGGACTCAGCCTTGAATATAAGTTTGCTACCCAATCCCCATTTGGAATCCTGCGAGGGGAAGGACCTGCCCCAGCTAGATGAGAAGAGTGAATTTGATGTGTCCAGCAGTGTAGCATGAGGGTTAAGTCAAACCAGACAAACTGGATTTTGGCCCCAGTTTCACTGTTCACTACTAGTATGATCTTGGCAAGTAGTATTTCTGAGCCTCAGTTTTCCCATATGTAGAGAGGGGATGGTGCCTACTTCATAGGATTGTGGCGGGGAGGAAATACAGGGAAAGCACTGGGGCACAGTGCTGGGCACATGATTAGCTTTTGTGGCTCTGCTGCAAGATCTCTGGGCAGGCAGGTAACCTTGCCTCCCCTCCAGGCATCTTCCCACCTGCCCAAAGTAGGGGCAGCAGCAATAGGAAATAGGGGCTCCTTTCAGACCCCACTGTCAGTCTCAGGAAACTCTCTGGTAGGAACTTCTGGGCCAGCACTGTCCACAGTATCCTGAAGCTTCACTACTCTAACCCATAGTGCCCAGTGCTTTTCTCCATGCACAGCTGAGGCCCCTGGCCAGTCACCCTTCTCTGTCAGGATCCAGGCTTTTCTTTTTTTCTTTCAAATTCCAGGAACCTGGGTGGGTGGGCTTAGGTCTGGGGCCAAATTTATCGCCTTCCCTGGAAGATATTAAAAATGCAGTCAGTGTTTCTCAAAGCATGGACACAGCAGATGACCTGAGATGTTTGTTTAAAGTAATGTTTCCATTTCATGTCAATAAGACTGAACCCAAATTTTGGGAGTCAGAACATGGACTTTAATAAACTCCTGAAGAAAATGTATACACATACCCATTAAAATTAGGATTTTAGCTAAGTATGGTGTTATACCATCTCAGCACTTGGGAGGTGAGTTCCAGGTCAGCCTGGGGCACACTGTAAGTTCAGGACCAGCGTGAACTACATATGAGACCTTGTCTCAAAAAAGAGGTGGGATGGGGATTTTAACCACAATTAAAATTCCCCTCCCCCGTCAGGAAAATAATTTTCTGTGCAGGATGAGATAGAGGCATCTGCTGGTTAGCAATGTTCCTTCCTCAGTCTGGCAGGCTCAACAGCAATAGAAATGAAGAAAAGGCAAAAGGAGAGGGTCCTCGAAAGTTGAGGGCAGGGCTTGTGCCTCCTTCTAAACCCTCATTATCCTCCTGAGCAATTACCGGGCTTCACGGAAGTCGCTGTCCCGGGTTCTCGGTCTCAGCCCTCTAGGAAACGGATGAGAGAGTAGCACTGGGCAACCTGTGCGGTGGTGGAAAGTGAGGCCCAGGGAGGCGTGGGGCCCCTGCATGAACCCTGAGACGGCTGGAATCTGAGTCTGCTCCACCTGTCCCGCCTAAGTGAGCGCGTGGCAGGGGATGTGGCCCTCCCTATAAAATCCCTTCTCTCCATCTCGCTGGCCACAAACCACGCCTCTTCCTACGACCTCAATCTGCTCCCTACCCGGATCATCAGTCGATCCACAGCGCCGCCCTTCCTCTCCTGCCTCAATTTCCCCATCCGTGTCCAGTGTGAGCGCCTGGGAACCCCTCGGTGGGAACTGGGCCGCGGGATTCCCCACGGGAAAGCGGTCCAGTCCCTCCCCGCGGCTGCCAGAGACCCCGAACCGGAACGGGAGGGAGGGCGCCCCCCGCCGGGAAGCGGCCCCAGCCCGGATTTCCCTCCCGGGTGGGGCCGCAGTGACTCACCCCCTCCCCTTCCCCGGTTTCCGTGTTTGCGCTTCTCCTCCTGGCCACGTGGCGGCCAGTGCGGTCGCTCTCCGCCCCTGCACCTCGGCCCTGCACCCGAGATTCCGCTCCTACTCGCTGAGGGGCTTCGGGGCCGGGGTCTGGGCCCACCCGCTGTACCGGGGTCGGGACTCCACCTATCCAGCCCGTGCCCGCCCCTGCCCCTCCCCTACGGCGGGGCCAAACGCCACTCCCCACCCCCGCGGCCAGTCCCCGGGAGGGGAAAGGGGGCGGGCAGCGCAGGGGGTGTGACAGCTCCTGCCCGGCCCAGTGCCAGCTGTAGCCTCGCTTCAGCGCCCCGTGTCAGCTGGCTTTTTCGTCTGGGACGAAGGCGGAGGCTCGGGGCTCCTGGTCTGGGGGTGGGGTGGGGAGGGGCTGCCCCTAGGACCCCAGCCCTCTATTCACCCAGAGGAGTTTCTCCACCCAGCGCTGCAGTTTGCTGCACTGGCAGCGGGTCTTCTCGGAACCGTCCCTGTCCATACGCTGGGACCTATCCCTCCGCACCCGGACACTACCCCTCCCCCAAGTGGACCTGACTGGGGCTGGCTGGGCATCCCTCAGCCTCTTGCGGGAGCCTGCACGGCGGCAGTGCGAACTGCAGGAGGAACATGAAGGTGGGTAAGGTGGGGTCAGGGTCAGGGTCAGGGAGGAGCTGGAGAGGGCGGGAGAGGAAGCCAACCCCGTGGGGAGTTTGGGTGAGAGAGGGTTGGTCGGCGGGTAGCAGGGGAAGAGGGTTTGAGCCGTGCTTCTGGGGATCCGGGCAGTCTACAGCTCAAGCTGGCAGGGGCAGGGATCCCTGCAGGGGTAGGAGCCTCGAGGTGGGGCAGAATTCCAGAGGGCTGGGGAAGAAGGGCCCAATCTTCTGAAAGCCAGCTGGAGACCCCTGCGTGCCAGACCGGCAGGCCCGGGGAAGGTCTTCCTGTCCCTCCCCCGGGCTCCTGGCAGGCACCTCCGCCTGACTGTCCAGAGGACTCTAAGGAAGTGGTTCTGCCTGGGGCAGTTGTGCCTCGGTCCTTGTCTCAGCCCATGGCTGTCCACTTTCCTCCCTGCGCCACAGGTGGGCTGGCCAGGTGAGAGCCACTGGCAGGTGGGCCCAGCTGTGGAAGAGAGCACAGTTCTAGGAGTTCCTCAGATAGGGGGCCTTCCTGATGTGGTGCCTGAGGGGACACTGCTCAACATGGTGCTGAGGAGGATGCACCTGCCCCGAAGCTGCTCCTACCAGCTGCTGCTGGAGCACCGGCGGCCCGCCCACATCCAGGGTCTTCGCTGGGTGAGTACCGCCACTGTGGGCCAGACCCTGGCACCTGGGCTGGTGCGGGCACACTGCTGGTAGGCCAGCTTGACCCCGGGGTGCAGCGTGGTACACTGGAGTCGAGGATGGAGAAGCTTGGCTTCGGTGTGTGGGTGGCTCACACCACTACAGCCTGTGTGTCTGTGTGTGTGTGGGTGGGTGGGTAGCTCCATTTGGACATGGGGGCAAGAAGAAAGGGTTTTGTCACTTACCAGAGTTAGGAGCTTGTGTGCTCTTTCTGGGTGGGGACAGAAGATGTGGGGGCCAAGTCAAGTGGTTACTGTGCTTGACAAGTCACCGTGGCAAATTGCTCCCTTTTGAATGGCTGAACTGGGCCAATTCTGCTTTTTGCTCTTGGAGTGGGGGTTCTTGTGGACACTGCTTGGCATCTGGCTTTGGGGGACTCAGGGGCAGGCTCTGAGAGGTTCAGAGAATCCAGGATGACCGAAGCCCCCTTTGTCATTGAAAAACATCAGAAGGAGCTGAAGAAATAAAGAATGAGGAAGGCTGGGGTGGGAATGGGCAGAATAACGGCAGTAAGGTCCAACCAGCAGGCTTAAATGAGTACCTTCACCTGGGATTCAGTGATGGGTCTGTTGTATGTGCCCACCTGAATGGGTGTGGAGGGTGGTGTCAGAGGTAAAGAAGTGGGGGGGAGGCAGGCGTGGGTGACAAACTTGGGACAGCTCATCTCTTCTAAGCAAGTCTCTTTGATCAGAGCAAACACTATCTTCCTCCTCTTACCTGGTCCAGCTGCCATTTGTTTACTGGAATATGAGGCTGAATTGAGAAAACACAGGCCTGGTGAAATGAGGGCGGGGGCTCCTTTGTAGTTGTTGCTGAGAGGGGAATCCAGGTGTCTGTGCCAGTCCCACTCTCCCTGGGTCTTCCTGATAAGGGGCCTCTGGGACCTGGCCCTGCTCCCCAACCCCTGGGCCAGCTAGCTACTGCTGGAGCCAGTGGGCTAGAACCCTCCCTGCTGCCTTCCCTCTTGGCTATAATTACTTGTACATTTCCTGTCCCCTTCCCAGCTTGTGGAGTCAAGGTAAGGGGTGAGAGGCAGAAGGTCAGGTACCGGAACAGTGAGGTCACTGGAAGGTCTCCTGGGACCCAAAGACTGGAAGCGGGTGGAGGAGGCTGCCTGGTTAGTTTCTGACCCTCTCGAGACCCCAGAATTGCTGGGCTGGCCTGTGTCCTGCATGGAGAGGTTGGCAGGGTGGGTTTAGGGGTTGCTGAAGTGTACATGGGGTCAAAGGTGCAGAATAAGTTTCCCCCTCTGTGTGTATATTGGGGAGAGGGGCTGGTGACTTGAGGGAGCTTAGACTTTTAGGGTTGGAAACAGGCAGCCCCTCCTTTCTTGATGCCCACCCCTGGAAGATGGAATGGGTGGTTTCAGTCCATTGTGCCTGTGTAAGGGGCTCTGGTGCCCATCAGCTCCACCTCTCCCCTCCTGATGATGGCTTTACCCCAGGCAAGGCTCTGAGCAAGGAACAGTGCCCACAGGGCAAGTGCACAACCAAGGTGAAGGAAGAAAGCCAGAGGCCTAGGAGGACATGGGTAGGAGTTATCCAGGCCACACTTTGCTTTTAGAGGGCCCCAGGGAAAACCCATCAACCTCCCAGAGAGGGGTCTGAGAGAGCTTTTTCTGTTCCTACCAAGACAAGAAAAAAATGAAAACGGTATAGCAGGAGAGCTTGAGGTTAGACACAGAAGGGTCTTAGCAGTGATGGCAAAGTGGCCCTGGAATAGGATGAACATTTTCTTTGTAAAATGTGAGGGGAGATAAGATGTCCGATGTCTGGAGCTAGGGGCAAGATCACGGTGACCTCTGGTGGGTCCCACAGACTCAGACAAGCCTGGGCTGCTTCTCTTTGAATGACTTTTTTTAAGGGGATGGCCCTGTTCTCTGAAACAGAAAACACCATTCCTTCATCCACCCCATGTGAAGGATGATAGAGTTAGGGTTACAGAGTACTGGCTATGAGAGCTCACCGCTACCACATCAGTGAATGCTACTGCAGCCTGTGGGATGGCCCCTAAGGTCACCACCGCCAGTCTGTAGATGGGAAAATGGAGGCATCAAAGCTAAATGACAGGGACAGGGTTGTACAGCTACCAGGTGACAGAGCTGGACTTTGCTTCAGGCCAGAGGCTGCAGAGTACAGCACTGACCCCCATAATGTCCCCCACCCTCTTTCCCTGTCCACCACGCATAACCTGGCCTGGGACCTCAGGTGCATCCAAGGGAACTGGTCTGACAGGTCCTCACGCTGCCTGGCTCTGTGTCTGTCCTTACAGCCCCATTCTGACACTTGGTGGCCACAGGGAGGGAGGATGGGGCCATCTACTACGTTGGTGCCAGGGGACTAAGCACCTCCTCTTCTACTCTGATCCTTCCTGTCCAGGACTGAGAGGAGGGGGGTGAGGACCTACACCTCAACCCATGGCAGTGGCTTCTTTCCAACAGAGAACCTCTGAGCTAACACTTAGGACCACCAGATCCGGGCCTGGGCCAGTGTTTTGGGGGCTGTGTCTGAGTAATTGGTGCCCACCTCGAAATAATAAAGGTGGTGTGAGTCATTGTATTCAGCCTTAACTAAGTAGTTGCTGTGTGCACCACTCTTTGTACTTTATGTTATTAACCCATTTGACCCTCATGTGAGATAGGTGCTGCTATTATATCAACCCTATTTTACAGATATCAACCCTATTTTACTGAGGCACTGAGGGGTCAAATAATCAACACAAAGCATAGGACCAGATGGCTATTTGAGAACCAGCATCAACACATTTGACCCCTGCATAGTAACCCCATTCCTGCTCCATCCTAGGGGTTCCAGTGCCCCGGAAGAGTTCAGGGGAAAGGGGGGTTCTGTAGCAAGCCTATCTAACTACCTGTGGTGGGACATTCCCAAAGGCAGACCCCTCTGTTGTCTGGCATCCATGACACAGAGCAGGAGGCACCACAGTGACAGTGGGGCACAGTGCTCAGAGCATGCACGGGCCTTGAGGTCAACATGCACAGGTGTGAACTGTATTCGCCAACTGTAGGGTAGGTTATGTGACCTCAGAGCCTCCTTCCCTCTGTGAAAAATGGTACAAATGCCTACTTCCAAGGCCAGCACTTCTAGCATCTTGCACTTCTAGGTAGTTGTGTGACTGAGACTCCAGCTCTCAGCACTTACGCAGGGAAAAGAAAGCTGCCTTTGGGCCTGTCCTCAGCTCCCACGTGTGGTGGGTGGGAGATGGGGACATTCATCCTCCAGCGTAGGACAGGAAATGATCAGCCTGGCCACATGCTCTGGCACCACCCTCCTAACGTGCCCTCCCAGGTCAGAATAATACCAGGAAGGGAGCTGGTGCTGAAGCTTGGGTTGTGGGCACCAAAGGGAGCCAGGGCAGGGACTGGGGTGGCCTGGGCATTTTGATACGAACAACAAGTCGTTAGGATTCAGGCACTGTTTGTTCCAACACAGGGGGCTGGCTGGGTAGCATTCCTGCCCTTACTCTCTTCCTGGCTCCTCCTCCTCCTTATTTCCTGTCATTAAGTCTCCAGGGCTCTGGATCTGGCACTGGGCTGGGCCCCATGACCCAGGCAGGGATACCCTTGGGACACCTAGTGACTTCCGTCCAGCCCTGGGCCAGACCTCTGCCTGGGCATAGTGGCAAAATGCCTATATGTAGGGACCTGCCAACCCCAGGGGAGGGGAATCCATCAGGGCCCAGCTTCCCAGCCAGGTCTCTCCCAGGCCCCTGAGTGCAGGTGGGAAAGCAGGAGAGGAAGTGGGAGGAAGAAGAAACAGACAGGTGTGGTGGGTGGAACAAGACCAAGAATGTGAGCACTTGAGGGTAGGAACTTGAGTTTATCCGCAGCTGGCTGGCAATCCCAAGTATACGTGACTTACACAGGGCATTTCACCTTTAGCCTTTTGTTTCCTCATTCATCCTAGAGGACAGACAATACCTGCCTATTTCACACTCGATTCTAGATCCCCTAACATCAAGGAGGCAGGCATGCCCTGCAAACTATAACGTACTCTGCCTCTGGGTAGGCTGGTAGATGCCAGGGCATGCTGTCCAGATCTGTCCACAAAATCCAGTTTTCAAGTAGTTAGAAAAGAAGAATTGTGGGGGGCTTTCATGACTGACATCAAAGGCCCCTGGGGTTCTGATGCCTCCACTGACGCCAAGGACAGGGAAACCTTATTAACCAGTGAGTCCATGACAAGCCCTGAACAAGTCCACCATACTGCCAAAGTCTTGCTCATTCCTACAGGCTGGTGGACTCAGAGCATCTCTCAAAGGAATGAAGCCTTCTAGCAAGCAGCCCCACCCTGGCCCTCACTGATGAATAATAACAGCTAACATGTATATACAGCTTCATGCTAGACACAGGTCTAAACCTTCACTACACTAACTCATGCAGTCCTTCCTGAAGCATCTGAGTTGGTCATTACTGGTATTTTATACATGAGGAAACTGATTCAGGGAGAGAGTAAATCACTTGTTCAAGGTCACACCACTGCTAGATGAAGGAATGGGCATTTGAATCCAGGAGCCTAGCTTTGGGATGTTTTGTTTTGTTTGGTTTGGTACCAGGGCTTTGAACTTTTTTGAACTCAGGACCTTGCGCTTGTGAGGCAGGCATGGCGCCACTGAGCTGAATCCCAGCCCTCAGGGGGGTTTATATTTTTAACAACCAGGCTGAACCAAGGCTCTGTGAGCCTGTCCATGGCCTGTCCATGGCCTGCTGCCCAGCCCAGGAACACATGTTCCCAGGCCTCCTGAGCCGCTGTCATCCTGGCCTCTCATAGGTCTTATCTCCTGCCCCCATGTTCCTTCCAGTTCCCTTGTCCCTGTCCCCACACACGGACAATTATCCTGGGAACCTGGGCATACTCAGGTCCTGGGTCAGCAGATCGGGGATCTTAGCGTGCTTGTCAGTAGGGTTACAGTGCTCTGGTGCAGAAGGAAGAAAAGGGTTTGGTGATGGGTGGTAGGGTGGGAAGAGGCGAAGCCTGGTGATAAGAATATACCAGGAAAGTTCATTTGTTGCATGAATAACTAAAAGGATGCATTTGGGGCAGCAAGGGTGGGAATGAGGTGGGCAGGGAAGAGCCCCTCAGCTGTGTTTGAAGGCCTCATGCCAACCTACAAATTCTCTCTGCTGTTCACAGACGCCACTCACCAACAGCGAGGAGTCCCTGGATTTCAGTGACAGCCTAGAGCAGGTATAGGCTAAGAAAGGGTGGGGTGAGAGGGGGCAGCAGGTGGAGGGCTGCAGGGTTTGAGTCGGCAGTGCCTTTCGTCCTGCCAAGGTCTCCACGGAGCGTGTGCTCAGGGCTGGGAGGTACCTACACCGACATCTCCTGGCTGCCTGCCCGACTCTCATCCGAGATCGGAAGTACCATCTCAGACTCTATCGGTGAGTGGGCCCCTGCCTTTCCCCTGGCCCACCTGCCCCCACCATCTCTTTCCTTTTCCTACCATATCCCAGGCATCTGGGCCTAACCCTGCTTCTGGGGAAGAGCCAGGCTTGGGTCTCCAATGGCGCCTTTCTGATGCAGAGCCTCCTACCTTCCTGCAGGCAGTGCTGCTCTGGAAGGGAGCTGGTGGACGGGATCTTGGCCCTGGGGGTCGGGGTCCATTCCCGGAGCCAAGCAGTGGGCATCTGCCAGGTGCTCCTGGATGAAGGTGCCCTCTGCCATGGTGAGCCTGAGCCCAGGGTAGGGATCCAGGGCTGGGCAATAGGTCCCAAGAGGGTGGAGGTGGGGAGGGGACAATAGGGACCTCACACCTACGTGGCCTCAATTTCTTCTCCTCCCCATGCCTGGGCCTTGGTCCCTCAGTGAAACACGACTGGACCTTCCAGGACCGAGATGCCCAGTTCTACCGGTTCTTGGGGCTGGAGCCCCAGCCTGCAGGACCTCATGAGCTGGAGGAGGAGCTGGTTGAGGCAATGGCCCTGCTCTCCCAGCGGGGACCTGATGCCCTGCTCACTGTGGCACTTCGAAAGCCGTGAGTTGGGAGCCCTGCACCCCCCAACCCCAGGTCCCATGTGGCATTGAGACTCATAGACTTTTAAATTCCTCTTTGAGACCTGACCTTTGCCATGGACTCCGTGTGTGGCCTCCAGCCCCTCCTACGCCCAGCCTGTTTCTTTTGTCAATGAGGTTGCGGGCCAGAGGTCCTCGCAGGACCCTTCCCACTCTGCAGTGCAGCCCTGGCTGAAAGAGGGTAGGTTTTGGAATCTGCAGGCAGCTCAAGGCTCCAAGTCCAGCTCTGCTAGCTACTAGCTGAGTGACCTTGGTCCTCTCCATACCAGCTTCCTCTCCTGTCAAGTGAGAATAATAAAACATGCGTCACTGGGCTGTCGTGGGGATTACTCCGCTATTGCTAAAGATCACAGAGCGGGTGACATCTGGCCCTAGACCTGAGCCAGGTGGATGGGGTGGCTCCCACACCTGGCCCTGGGCCACGGTTCCTCATGTGCTCGTGACTTCTGTGCCCACAGCCCAGGTCAGCGCATGGACGAGGAGCTGGACCTCATCTTTGAGGAGCTGCTGCACATTAAGGCTGTGGCCCACCTCTCCAACTCGGTGAGTCCTCTTCCCAGGGTCCATCCAGATCTGTCCTTGTCCCAGAGATGACTCCCTTAGGCTCCCACTGCTGGGTCCAGAGGCAGTTCCCTCTCCACCCACTGTGGCTGGGCATTCTCAATCTAATTTTGTACCCTCGATCTGAATATCTTCCCCCTGTCTTTGCCATATCTTGCCCTGGCCTTGCCTTCTGCCACGTCCCGGCAACACCTAGACATATCTCTGCCCCGGCATTTGCACAAACCTAATCTCTCCCCACCTCCAAACTGACCCTCCCCTCCCTGCTCACAGGTGAAGCGGGAGTTAGCAGCCGTCCTGGTTTTTGAGCCCCACAGCAAGGCAGGGACAGTGTGTAAGTTGGGCTGGGTGCAGGGACCTGGACGGGGCAGGGTTCTGGGGGACTGGCAGTAATGGAAGGGGAGTACCTCATCTGTGCCTCTGTCAGTGTTCAGCCAGGGGGACAAGGGCACCTCGTGGTACATCATCTGGAAGGGATCTGTCAACGTGGTGACCCATGGCAAGGTGAGACCCCCTTGGGATCTCCCACTTCCCTAGGTTGTTACGTTCTAACTGTGTCCTGGTTAGTGTCCTGTGGACGGTGCCCAGGCTGGTCCCAAAACTTCTGATGCCCCATACTTCCTGTCTGGGTCTGACCCAGCAAGGGCTGAGCACAGGGTAAGCTGTGACTGAGGCCTGGCTGCAGGGGCTGGTGACCACTCTGCACGAGGGAGATGACTTTGGCCAGCTGGCTTTGGTGAATGATGCACCCCGGGCGGCCACCATCATCCTGCGAGAAGATAACTGTCATTTTCTGCGTGTGGACAAACAGGACTTCAACCGAATCATTAAGGTGCCTCTCTGGGGCTGGGGAAGGCAGAGAACAGAGGCCTAGAGTTGGGTACAGAGTGGGAACAGAGAGAGGCTACAGGAAGAGGCTGGGTGTGATGGCTGGGGCAAGGACTGTAAGCTTGTGTGAGGAGGTGAAGCCCATACCACTGGGGAACTTAGTGAGAACTCAGTGTGTGGCAGCCAGGAGTACGGGGGACAGGGCACAAGGGGAGGTGATCTGTGCGGAGTGAGGCCTCCACAGGCAAGGGCTGGAGGAGGGGTTTGGCAGGGGGTCAGGGGCCAAGGTCTGGGTGAGGGCGCTGTAGGGGTGGGCTTGGCATCTGGAAGGGGAGGAGGTGAAGGACAGGGTGCAACGAAGTCCTGGTGGAGTTGAACCCCATATGTGGCTTGCTCCCCAGGATGTAGAAGCAAAGACCATGAGGCTGGAAGAGCATGGCAAGGTGGTGCTGGTGCTAGAAAAGACCTCTCAGGGTGCTGGCCCTTCACGCCCCCAAACTCCAGGCCAAAA
Source organism: Fukomys damarensis (assembly GCF_012274545.1). NCBI lineage: Eukaryota > Metazoa > Chordata > Mammalia > Rodentia > Bathyergidae > Fukomys > Fukomys damarensis. The sequence goes on from NW_022900927.1 coordinate 6,539,594, forward strand.
CCGGTGAGGCACCCGCCCTGCTCCCTCTCCACCATTTCCCAGCCTTTGATTCTTTCCCTGTGTCACAGCCCGCCCTGCCCTCTGACTATGGAAGGACTAGAATGGGCTCCCCAAATCATCTTCCTGCACCCCAAAGCGGGACAGGGCTGGCCCTTGGGAAGTGATGTCATTGATGATTAATGTCTTTCACGGATGAGAGAGGGGGAGGCATGGCCCAAGTGCTACCGACCAGCTGTGCCTGCTAGGTACAAGGTGATGTCTGGCACTCCGGAGAAGATCCTAGAGCTGCTGCTGGAGGCCATGCGGCCGGATTCCAGTGCTCATGACCCAACAGGTAGGGGCAGGAGATACCCTCCCTGCCTGCTCCCTGACTCACCCCCTGGTCAGCACAGCCTGGGAAAGGGCCAGGCACTGGATTGGTCCACACAGCCAGTCAGCATGATGTCTGCTTACCTGTGCTTTTGCCTGTGTGGGAGGTACCCTCACATGGGCTGGGCATCGCTGGCCTTTCTTTGCCTGTGGAGGGACTGGGGAAGGGCTGCACTGGCTGTGCTCAGTAGACTTGGCTTCTGAAGACTCCTGCACCCACCCTGTCCCACAGAGATGTTCCTCAGTGACTTCCTCCTGACCCACAGTGTCTTCATGCCTACCGCCCAGCTCTGTACTGCTCTGCTGCACCAATATCCTCCCTGCCCTGGCAACGCGGGTAGGGGCAGGGTGGTGTGTGGTGTCTGGCAATGGATTCCCCCATTGGCTGGGCTGCGAGGATTCCTCTCAGGGGCCAGCCTAGTCCCAGGACCAGCCTGTTGGGGCACAGGGGGCATCCTGCCCTCCTCAAGCGTGGCGGGTGACCCCAGTAGCATGTCATGGTTCCCTTGACTGGCACTCACCTTCCACGCGGGGCCGGCGGAGTCTGCAGGAGGCAGCGAGCAGGAGTGCAGCACCTACATCTGCAACAGGAGGCAGCAGATCCTGCGGCTGGTCAGCCATTGGGTGGCCCTGTATGGTCCCATGCTCCACAAGGACCCCGTGGCTACCAGCTTCCTCCAGGTACCCGAGTGAGGCAAGGCTGGCCGGGCTGTGGCGGAGACTCAGCTACAAGTAGCCAATCTCAGGGAATCTCGGCTCTTTACAGAAACTCTCTGACCTGGTGAGCAAGGACAGCCGGCTCAGCAACCTGCTGAGGGAGCAGGGGTCTGAGAGGAGGCGACACCACAGGTGGCCCTTTGCCTTCACTTGTCCTTGAGTAGGGATGGGGGGTGGACGCTCTGGGCTGGCCCTGGCTGTAGAATCCAGGCAGTAGCACTCATTTCAGTGGTTCCTAGCAACTCCCTGATGGACACTCTGATTTCGGGCTTCTGTCTGTTCTTGCAGTCATGCAGTCACCGCTCGCTCCTGTCCCATCCTGAGTGCACCGCAGCTCTCACTCCCCCAGCAGGTGCACGTGTATCCCCTGGTACAGCAGTGGCAGTCCCTGCCAGCCCCGCCCACCCGAGTTTCCTAGACCGCTGCCTTCTGAGCTCTGGTGGGGGCAGAGTGGGATCCAGAGCCCAGCCCTGCCTGATGTCCCATTCACAGCCCTTCTCTCTTGCTCCACAGGTTGGAAAATGGCTATGGGAGCGCATCTCCGCAGTTGAAGGTACCTGCCCCATACCACCACCATCTCTCCCGCCCCAGCTTCCTCCCTGGAGAAGCCGTGTGTGGGAAGGTTCCCCACCAGGACCTCACCGTGTGTGTCCCGTGGGGAGTGGAGGGAGGATGCTGAGGTCCAAGCGGGACCTTCCTCGCCACCCCGCTTCATTCTTCCAAGAAGCAGTTCTTGCCCAGGCAGAGCTGGCATCGGAGGCTTGGTCACTAGATTTGCCAAGGCCCGAGGGCTCCTAGTGGCCAGTGCTGCGGGGATCCAGGGGAAGTTGAGACCCCTCCCTAGAGGAGTCTAGGTGGCCAGTGCTATTCCAACCTGAGGCTGGGGGAGCAAAGGGAAGCAAGATGTGACTGGAACCCAGACTGGCTGAGGGATGGGGGGAGAAAGGACTGGAAAGGTAGGTTGTGTTGGGAAGGAAATCCAAATGCCTCACCTCAGCCTTCAGCCAGCCCACCTCACCTGCCCCACACTCCTGCGGACTGGAGGCTCCCACTGCTCCTCTTCTAGAGGTGACGCTGGGCTCATGTTGGGCCTCTGTGCTTGACATTCTGCTCAGAACTATGCCTGCCTGGGTCCTTCTCATTCTCTTTCCTCCTGTCTCCCTATCCAAACCAACCCCTCCCCTGCATGACCCCGGGTGTCCTCTACTATTTCCTTCAAATCAGTTTATCGTCACTCCCTCTGGGACACTGCTTCATAGGTGAGGGCAGTGGCTGACACCCAGGAACTGCCCTCACCTGCCAGGCACTGTGCTGGCTGCCTGTGATGGCACCATGGCTGGCAGAGCCACCCCTGGCCTGTGCCCGCAGGCAAGGGGCAAGGCTGTGAAACAACCTCATGACATACAAAGACCAGGGTCCCCGGAGGCTGGGGAGGAGAAGGGCTGATTTGGCTTTTGGGTCTGGGGGAAAATGTTTGCAGAGTTGAAGCTGTGGTCTGGGGGATGAGGACAAAGAGGACCCCAAGGTGACCCTGGGGGACAGAGAGCAAGAGGGGATGGCAGAGGGGCTGGAAAGGTGGGCAGGAGCCACAGCATGGAGGGTTACCAGGTCTTGTCTTGAGATCAGTGCAGACCTTGAGAGGCTTGAGCCAGGGACTGACAGGATCTGATTGGGGATTTGAAGAGGTCAGCGGAAGACCAGGCTCATCCACAGACAATGATTGCCTTGAGCTGGGCACTTCCATGGGCTCTGCCCAGGCCAATTGGAGGAGCGGGGCTGGAGTCACCTGAGGGTCAGCGGAGGAGAACAGTTGGGCCATTGTAGCAGGCAGGAGTGAGGGGAGGAGCCTGGAGCGGAACAGTGGCCCTGGGAGGAGTGAATAGGGGGACCTTGCAGGTGTGTGGAGGTGAGGGTGGCAGATAATGGACGAGGAGGCATCCAGAAGGTGTTTGGGACCAGAGCCTGCAGAAGCGCGACTCAGGTGGCAGCATTTTGAGTCTTATCCATAAGTAGGTGGCATCCAGGTTGTGAGGAAGTCAGAGGAAGGCTAAGACCAGGAAGTCTAGGGGAGACCAGAGGCCTGAGGTCCGGACCTGGGGAATCTGCCGAATGCAGGGTGGCAGGGAGGAGTCAGCCCCAGGTTGGAAGAAGCAGGGGGGTGGGGGGAGAAGGACCACGTGGGGCAGCCCTGTCAGTGGAGGCTCTGTAGTGCCTGCAGCCCACTGCCTGCCTGCTGTTGGGCTTGACAGGGTGGTGGTGGACAAGGAAGGAGGGAGGGAGGGGCAGGATTTCAGCTTTGACATTCAGCAGCTGTGTGGCCCTGAGCATGTTCATTTAATCAGTCTGTGCCTCATTATCTCATCCATAAAATGGAAATAATAATATTTTTTATCAAAGGGCTATTGTGATTATTTATTTAAAACAATGCCTGGCTTGTAGCAGATGGTAACTGAAGAGGGAAAGGAAGAGAAGGGCTCTGGATCTTTTGGGCACAGAAGGAAGGATGTACCTGTGGAGGGTACCGTCTCACCCACCTTACACAGTTCTGTCTCCTCTGGAGCCTTGGTCCCAGGGCCTCACCTGGACTCAGGTTAACGTGGCAAGCAGAGCTTTCTGGTAGTGTGGTGCTTTCGTCTTCCTGGTCCTGGTGACAAAGACCCCTCCCTGTCCCTGCCGGCATCCTGTCCCATGTCCTTTCAACCTTACTTTCTCTTCCTCCCAGGTCCGGAACATACCTGTCTGGCTCCCCAGCCAGGATGAGCCTCTCCCAAGCAGCAACTGTGCCATCAGAGTTGGGGACAAAGGTGGGTGGTCCCAGCCAGAAGGGCACAGCCTGGCTTCTGCACTTGGCCGCCTCTACCTCTCTTTGTCCTGCTATTGTCACCTCGACCTGGGGTTCCCTGAGTCAAGGGCAGCCTGCTGCTGTCCCTGGCGACTCTGTTCCAGGCTGCCAGGCAGATCCTTCTGTGCTCCTGTGCTAGCTTAGACCCCCACCCCCCAACACATACACACCTGGCTCTGCCCCGCCACTGGGCTTCCCTTTTGTGCCTGTTCTTCCCCACTCCTGGGGGGTCCCTCCCTCTGTGCAGTTGCTGCCCTCTCCCTCCTGAGCTGAGGAGACCAGGCAGCTCCTCCCACAGTTCAGCCCAGTCCTCCTCCCCAGTGCCCTATGACATCTGCCGGCCGGACCACTCAGTGCTGACCCTGCAGCTGCCTGTGACGGCCTCAGTGAGAGAGGTGATGGTGGCGCTGGCCCAGGAGGATGGCTGGACGAAGGGGCAGGTGCTGGTGAAGGTCAATTCTGCAGGCGGTGAGTTGTGTCCCAATAGACCCCAAGGCAGGGGCCCCTCAAATCCATGCTCAGACCCCCGGGTTAAGATCATCCTATGCATCATTGTCACCAGTGCTGATGACGGGTGGCACGTCTGGGAGGTGCACTGCCTCTGTTCACACTGCTTTACGTGTAGGAATTGTGAGCATAAACTCTGGAGCCTGCTGCCTGCATTTGACACCAGCTGTGAGCTCATTAGCTGTGTGTCCTGGGCTGGGCGTTTAACCTCTCTGTGCTGGATTTCATCGTCTGCAAAGTGGGGAGAATAAGAGTCTTTGCCTCCTAGAAGAAGTGAGGTAATCCGCAGAGGGGATTAGGAAGGTGCCTAGCACATGCTCAGGACTATGTAAGTTTTAGCTGCTGCCATTATCATTCTTAAATATACCTTTAATCCTAATAACAATCCTACAATTGGTAATTGTGCCCTATTTTCAGACAGGGAAACTGAAGCTTGGGGATTGAGTGGCTTCCCCCAGCTCAAACAGGAAATGGGAATGTAGCTGGCCTTTGTACTTAGACAATCCTCATCATTTAGTCATTTAGCAAACATTGTTGAGGGTCAGCCATGGATCAGAAGTGAGTTAGGAGCCAGAGGTACCATGGTAAATAAAGTAGATTAGCCAGATGGATTCCCAGACCTGCACTGGAATCCCAGATCACCTGCTAACTAGCTGTGGGACCCTGAGCAAGTTGTATGGCCTCTCTGAGCCTCCCTTCCCTGCTGGAAAGTGAGCATTGTCACTGTAGCCATCTGTACAGAGCTGTGGCGGTTGCTAGGCAAGAGATAGGAGTGTAGCTCATGCAGCTGGGGCCTGGCACAAAGGCCTGGAATGTGATTGCATAAGGATTATCAAGATCTGCTTTCGGAGAACCTGGGGCACTAAAAGCCACTGTTCCCTGTGAAAGACACACCCCTGGCCTGACAGCTGAAGCCCAGGGTGGAACAGAATAGGGAACAGTCGGAGAATAATGGCAAAGAGGGTAGGTGAGAAAAGCCTTCTCCCTTCAGGAAGGGAGCAAAGCCCCACGAGGTCACCTGGGTGCTCTGCTCTGGGAAGCACTGCCCTCTGGTGACCATCTGATGAGTTGCAGTTCTCCTCATGTTTATTAAGTAAGACCTGCTCTGTGCTGGTTGTCTTTTCGACCGACCGCTGATGGTCAGACCACTGACAAGTCATACAGTCTCCATTTTCCAGAGGAGGAAGCTGAGGATCAGGGAAGCTGAACTTCACCCTGGATCCCCTTTTCATACTCCTCTCTGTGCTGTCCAAGGAGAGGAATTAGGGCACAGGGCATGCACCCCCACTTTCCTACAGCACCCGCCCACAGCTCTGGCCACTGCTGGAAAAGGAATCTCCCAATCAGGGCCCCCACCTAGACCCTGGCTTCCTCCCCAGCCCCACTCAGCAGCCTCCACTCTCCTTGCAGATGCCATTGGCCTGCAGCCAGATGCCCGTGGTGTGGCCACTTCCCTGGGTCTCAACGAGCGGCTCTTTGTTGTCAACCAGCAGGAAGTGCACAAGCTGGTAGGGTCCAGGCGAGGTCAGGGAAGAGCTCTGTTTTGAGGGTGGCAGAGATGAATTCTGGGAGGAAGAGGAAGAAGTGGATCTCAGCTGATGGGGAGATTCCAAAGATTGTGTGTGTGGGGGTGTCATAGTGCTGGTGGCGAGCTCCCAAGGAGAAAGAGGACCTGCTCTAGTTAGGGGATCCCTAGGGAACATGAACTCCACTACTGGGAATCCCAGTATGGGGCAGCAGTCAGCAAGATGACTCCTTAGGAAAGCCTGCACTGCCTGTGGTGCTCCTGCTACCACACCGCCCTCCTCCCAAGGCACAGGGCATTGCCCCCAAGCCCTGTCTCCCACCCCATCCTGTCCCCTGGATTCCTCAGGCACCTGCCTGAGCATTCTTCTATCTGCAGACCCCACACCCTGAGCAGCTGGGGCCTACTGTGGGCTCTGCGGAGGGGCTGGATATGGTGAGTGCCAAGGACCTGGCAGGGCAGCTGACAGACCATGACTGGAACCTGTTCAACAGCATCCACCAGGTACGTGAGGCCAAGCTGTGGGAAGGAAGGGGTGGCAGAGTGCCCTGCTCAGTGCATGCTGATTCCTTGTCTCCCCACGCAGGTGGAACTGATCCACTATGTGCTGGGCCCCCAGCACCTGCGGGACGTCACCACAGCCAACCTGGAGCGCCTCATGCGCCGTTTCAATGAGTTGCAGTACTGGGTGGCCACAGAGCTCTGTCTCTGCTCCGTGCCGGGCCTGCGGGCCCAGCTGCTCAGGAAGTTCATCAAGCTGGCAGCCCAGTAAGTGCCATCAGGAGAGTGGGGTGTGTGGCTGGAGTCCTGGGATCCCTTCCTTGCTCATTCTGTTGCTGAATCTGCTGTCCCATGTTCCTGGGTCCCCAGAGACTTTGCTCTTTGCCTCCCCACCCTGTCCTACAGAGGCAGCGCTGCTGCAGGGCCCTGTCCAAGCCCCAGGCCTGGCTGTTACCCGGGGTGTGGTGAGTATGGTGTTTCCCCTGAGCATCTCTGCTCCTCTACCCACAGCCTCAAGGAGCAAAAGAATCTCAATTCCTTCTTTGCCATCATGTTTGGCCTTAGCAACTCAGCCATCAGCCGCCTGGCCCACACCTGGGAGGTAGGTTCCCCCAGAGGACCCAGATACTGAGGTCTGGTCTCTTCCCTGTCTTGGCTGGGCATGGGGCTCCCTGTGAGCAGTGGCAGCTCATGGCTTCTTCTTCACAGCGGCTGCCCCACAAAGTCCGGAAGCTGTACTCAGCCCTGGAGAGGCTGCTGGTGAGTGCTGGATGTGGCTGTCCCTCTAGAAACCCCAACTCTGGGGTTCCAGTGGCCCTCTGCTTGTCTGTGGTCACTTTTCAGGGTTCCCAACACAGAGCCAGGGCCTGGTTCCCTCTGGCCAGGGTGTGTGGGGAGCTGGCTGGGGGATGGGGTATATAGCATGTGATGAGGGCAGCATGGTGGATCCTATCACTCAAGGTGTACCCATAGGGGCATCTGCAGTGGCTGTGAGATCCTATGATGACCAGGAGAGAGCACAGGGGACGTCTTGGGTGTGAGGTGCTGGGGCACTGGGGGTGCTAGACTGTAGCTACTGTGCTTGGGCACTCAGGAAGTAGTCCTAGCACTAAGCACTCATGGTGCTGAGGCCAGAGCTTGTCAGGAGTTCTCCAGGACTCCCGAGGGGCTTGTGGGCCAGGCCAGGACAAAGACAAGGAAAGAGTTGTGGGGCTGAGTCCTCTTCCTCCAGGGATTTTTGAGGGTTCTGAAGTGTTTGGGCAAGAAAGGAACTAGAGTTGTTACCAGCATAGCTCTGGGAGCCCTTAAGAAAACAGTTCACCTTGTGGGACTCAAGAGTTTCAGAGGAATTTACAGGGGTGTGGGGGTGTGGGAGGGAGAGTGGGAGAGAGAGAAAGAGAGAGGGAGAGAGAATTTGAGAATGAATCCCAGCAACCTCAGGACCCTGTGACCACCCCTCCCTCCCAGTTTCCTCAGTAGCTCAGGGAGCCAGGTGCATGTAAACTGGCAGTGGCAGGGGTGCCTGAAGGATATGGCCAAGCAGTGGCTGAGCTTGGAGCCTCTCTCTGTGGCGGGCAGATGGGTGGGACGTTTGGTCGTGTTGGGGCTGTGTTGGGTGACAGTGTGCACCCCCACCCCCCACTGTGGTCTCCCCGCCTCAGGACCCCTCGTGGAACCACCGAGTGTATCGACTGGCCCTCACTAAGCTCTCCCCTCCCATCATCCCCTTCATGCCCCTTCTTCTCAAAGGTAAGAGGACCAGCGCCCACCTTCCTGCTTCTAGGCTCATGGTTGGCTGCTATTCACCGTTCACGCTACTCACGCTGTTTCTGCTATTGCAGCCCAGCTGCTGAGCCTCGGGAGTGCAAAGATGAATTAAGGGTTCACAGGCTCTTAGAAGGGCTAAGATGAAGGAAAAGAAGGCTACGCTAGCTAGAGAGCTGTGGTCCAGTCCCAAGGGACCCCAAGAGGCGCTGCAGGTCAGCTGTAGGGAGTGAGAGGCAGAAGGCAGTGTGGGGTGAGGTAGGCTCCAAGCTCCCCATTATTTGCCTTCATCTTTCCTGGGCTGCAGAAGGGAGAGGGAATTTGGGGACCTATGAGCAAATCATCCCTTTGTAGACATGACCTTCATCCACGAGGGAAACCACACACTAGTGGAGAATCTCATCAACTTTGAGAAGATGGTGAGTTCTGGGAGAGTGGGATGAGCTGGGAGATGGGATGACAGCCTGGAAGGTTGTGGAGAGGAGGAGACTGACGCTTGTTAGGAAAGCCACAAATGTGATACTTGCTAAACAGCCCCTGCCTTACTCTTACAAACTGGTGGGTCTGCTTTCTCCTGGGTCCCGGAAGGTGATGGTGTCAGACACCTCACCATTCAATGACAGTCCCTTCCGGCCTTGTCTGAGTCCTGCCTGACCTCTTGTCTTCCTCCACTTCCTGGTCCTGCTGGGCCTCTCCATGCACTGGGCTGAAGCAGTAGGGACCCTAGCTCTTCTAGCCCCTTAGTCCCCAGGAGCACCTAGTTCAAAGGAGCTTGGATCTCTGGCAGGGTAGGGTGCCGTCCCACAGGCCAGCTCTCATGCCCTTGTGTCACCCACAGCGAATGATGGCCAGGGCTGTGCGATTGCTGCACCACTGCCGAAGCCACAGCACTGGTGAGAGGCCTGGCTGCCCTGGGCAGGAGCCCCCAGGGGGACACTGATGTGGCTGTGTCTCTGATGCCTACTTCTCACCCACTAGTGCCTCTCTCACCACTCCGGAGCCGAGTTTCCCACCTCCATGAGGACAGCCAGGCGTCGAGGATTTCCACGTGTGAGTGAGGTGCAAGGCCTGGGCGATGACCACGGGGAGCTGTGGCTGGCATTTCCTGGGCACTCGCTGAGTGGCAGGGATAGAATCAGGCCCTGCCATGCATGATGCTCTCTGCACAAACCTGCGAGTCAGGAGAGGCTGTTACCTTAAAGAGGAGGGAAGGCTGCGAAGCTGAGGCGGGAGGATCATGAGTTTGAGCCCAGCCTGGGCAACTTAGTGAAACCCTGTCAAAAAAAAAAAAAAAAAAG
>NW_022900927.1:6549133-6589725 GCF_012274545.1 Fukomys damarensis
GTAAACCCAGTGCTTAAAAGAGAGAGAGAGAGAGAGAGAGAGAGAGAGAGAGAGGAGTGCTGTCCTGAAGCACACAGGCAGTGATACAGCCAAACCCAAGCATCCTTACTCTAACTGCCTCTCTTTGTTGGACCTTTGTTGTATGCAGTGGAATTAATCATAATCCGTGGTTCATGAAGTCCATGATGGACCCTTTTTATTTTAAGGCATACATTTTTTCCAAAAATGGATACCTCTGGGCCCAACCCAAGTACGAGAACATTGGTAATAACTTACACCTCCACTGTTGGCCCACCTTTTCCCTGCCCGCTGTTACTGCTGTCCACAGTTTTCATCTATATCTCACTCACGATATCCTGAGCTATTCACTAGTTTTTTTTAAAATAGCCTTACCTTACACATATATCCCTTTGCCGTTCTTCATCTGTAGTATATATACTGTAAGAAAATATTTTTAAATTTTAGTTATATTTGAACTTAATAGAAGGGGTATTTTGCAGTACAAGATCCTGGGACCTGCTTTACTTCAGACTCTTAAATGTAGTGTTATATTCTGTCCCCCGAGTCCATTGGGCTGTGCCTATTGACACAGGGCCTAGTGGCAGCCACTGGCTGTGGAGGTGGAGGCAGAAAACGCCCCACAACTCCTTGGAGAGGAAGGGCGGGGCTCTGTGCAGTGGCACTGGTGCCTCCCTGACGGCTCGCCCTCCCCCAGGCTCGGAGCAGTCCCTGAGCACCCGGAGTCCAGCCAGCACCTGGGCTTACGTCCAGCAGCTGAAGGTCATCGACAACCAGAGGGAACTCTCCCGCCTGTCCCGGGAACTGGAGCCCTGAGGAGGGGTTGGGGCCGCAGCAGGCGCTTCCCAAAAGCAGGGCAGGCCCGGGCCAAGGGGCCACGGCTGGCCGCAGCTGGGCAGGGCTCTCCGCGAGTGGACTTGAGGCCCTGGAGCGGGCAGCATGATGATAGCTGTCCCCTGTGATGACTGGCGGCTGAGGAAGACCCTGCCAGAATGGAACTTCGCTGGGGCCCACCGCCAAGGAATGGGGGACAGCTGGGCCGTGGGAGTGGGTGGGAGAGCCGGGCAGGCGCTGGACTCTGTGTTCAATAGAGAGCTCTCCTCACCAGGCTTTTTCCAGCGTCTCGGCCTCGTGGTTCTGTTGTGCAGCCCTTGCCAGGCCCTGGCCCGCGTTTGTTTTCGCAGTGGAGAGAGACTGCTGATGTGCAGCTTGGGGCGGGGAGGGGGGGGCAGGGGCTGAGGCGGAGTTTATATAAATGGAATTATACAGTATGTGAACTTTTGTGTCTGGTTTCTTTAACTTAATATATCTTTGAAGTTAATCCATGTTGTAGCATGAATCAGAACTATTGGCTGGGAGTGGTGGTCCCAGAGGAGCTTTATTGTTTCCACAAGTTAACAAAGATACATGTGTTCTGCGGCCAGCCTGCGGGGGCGTGGCAGAGAAGGGGGTGCTGGGGGGGCAGGGAACCAACGCAAGGCTCCAGCTTCACGATGGCTGACTGCTACCCAGATGGGCGCCTGCGGCCCGCGACCCCAGGCACCCGGAGAAACGGAAACCACCAGCTCTCCACGGTGGAAACCATTACAGTCGAGATCCAACTAGCATCTTCTCCCTTCCCCCTAACTTCAGTCCCTGTTCCCGGTGTTTGCTCTGATTGGAGGCCTCCGAGGGGGCTTGAAAAGAATGGAGAAGGTGCTGAGGTGGAGGCACCTGAGGATGGCGTCATCCGGATCAGGACTAAGCTTTCAGCACGCTCTGTTCTGTTAGGACCTCCCTTCCCTGCCCCTGCAGCCAACCCCGGGAACCCAGAAGGTCCAGGGAGGGCCTGCACCCTCTCTGTTCTCCTTGCCCTGGACCCTGGCAGCAGCAGGTACACTGTCCTGAGGGAGCTCTCACCGTGTCCAGGATGAGCCCGAGTGGGCTCTGAAGCAAGCAGGGCCCTGGGGTGGCTGAAAGAAGGAGTGCCATGCCTGCAGCAGTGGGGGCAGCTGGTGTGGTCCTTGCTTGGCAGATGAAGCAACTGGGCTCGCCCTGACCCAGATGTCACCAGATTCAGCCTGAGGTCATGGGCACACTTGTCAGCAGAGCGTCAGTCATTGGCAAGGAGTCAGCACAGCTGGGACTATACCTCAGGTTTCTTCTGAGCCTGATCAAGTCAGTTCACGTCTCCATCTGTAAGACGTGTAAGGATTGCCATCCTGCTGTTAGTGACGAAACTGCAGTTCCTGCCTCTGCAGCAGAGATGACCAACACAAGCAGTCCTGTACCTGAGGTAGGCACTGAGGTGGAGCCCATGGCAGGAGTACTAGTTACCTTCCTGTCACTGACAGGTTGATGACATACCCCACACCTGCAATTTAAAAGAAGAAAAGTTTATTTTGAGTTGCAGTTTCGGAGGGTTCAGTCCATGGTCAGAAGGGTCCAAAGCAGAAATGGCACAGTGGAAAGGACTGTCAGGGGGAAGCTGCTCATGTTGTCGTGGCTGCCAAGAGGGAGAGAGAAAGGGAGAAAGGGTGGGGAGAAGCCAGGGACAAGAGGGCACTCTTCCAGGCCATGCCCCCAGTGACCTGCCGCCTCTCACCAGTCCCCACCTGCTGACAGCAAGTGAGCTGTGAACTCCTCAGCAGTCTAATCCACTGGCAAATATAGTGCCCCAGAATCCAGTCCCTTCCAAACACAGGAGACTTGGGGGAGGGGGTAGATCAAGGACACTTTAGATCCAAACCATAAGAGCAGGGATCACCAAACCCGTTCTCTTGCCTCTGGGTGGGGATGGAGATTCTTGGGGCATGGGCAGGAGGCTTATTGAGATGAGCAGTTGTGACCACGCCTTGGTGAGTCAGGAGTCACAGGGGCTTTCTTCTCTGTTAACTGCATTATGTTTTGGCCAAACCTACACCAATCAGCAACTCACAGTTGTCCTTCACCAGCTCGGGAGACACCAGTTCACGCCCACATTTCAGTGGAACTTCTCTGCTACACGTGGGTTTTCTACCTTGGGTGACCCTCATCTTCTGCCGCGTCAGGCCCCCCAGGTAGAACACCTGAGCCTGTTGGGAGAACAGTACCCTGGGAAGTCAGGAAGAGGATTGGAAGCAGGTGGACAAGGAGGAGGGCAAAGCGCCACATGGTGATGGCCTCATGACGCCAGGCATAGGGTGAGAGTGGGAAAACATCCCCTCCTGCCCCTTTGCAGCTCAGGGAGGGGTTCCCAGTCCTATCCCAGCTTCAGGATGGCATGGTGGGTAGAGGGATTTATGGGCCTGTTGAGAGAGAGGGAGTAGTATAGTTAGATCTGCGCTTTCAAAAAAATTTACTTAAGGAAAAGCAGAGTGTGTATGTGTGTTGGTGTTTGTCCTATGAGGAAGGACAGGACGGTAGGAGTCCTCCTTGTATCTGTACACACACATACCCACACCCCTCTCACCCTGAGATTTCCTGTGAGAGCTGCAGGTGACCAGGGTCAGATTCTACCAGGCAAGACCTGGGGAAAAGGTGGAGTGGTTCAGGTATTCTCGCCCTGGAACCAGCCCTTTTTGCTCCAGACCACATCACATGGATGTGGAGCCCATGGCCTGCATCTTCCTTTTCACTTCTGGCTTAGAGCGGGATGAGGGATGGATCTGTTCCCACAGGCCTGGAGGCTCTGTGTCCCCAGTGACACCCAGCTTCTGGCCACTCTTTCCCATGCAGTAAAGATTTGTATTTCAATACTGCTGTTATTCACAGGATTTGTGATAGCAGCAGATTGAGATTTGATCAGTGTTTTGTCCTTGCACTTCACACTTTCACATCTATGATGTAGTTTTTACCCCAATGATAGATGGCTACTACAGGTATTTTTACCTGTTTCACAGCCAAAGAAACTGAGGCACAGAAAGATTTGCCTAAGGTCACATTGATACAGGGGCAATAAGTATAGCTCCCAACTTGCTAGATGTCAGTTATGCTGAGTTCTTGTTCCCCAAAATCAAAGCACGAATTCTAAGGAATAGTGGAGGTTAAGAGTAAGGATACTTTATTAAAGGCTGGGAATTTAGCTCCGTGGTTCCACCACCTGCCTCGTAAGTGCAAGGTTCCAAGTTTTATGCTCAGTACCAAAAAACAAAAAAATAACAAAACTTTATTGAGAGAGATAGCTCCTGAGAGACAGGAGGGGACCTGAAAGAGGGTTGCCATGAACCCCACTTCACAAAGGAAGTTTTGTAGAGCAAAATCATGAGGTGGGCACAACATGGGTCAAAACTATGATCAACCAATAAGATTATAAGTATAGCTGTTTAGGTAATAATGGTCCAGTGGGGATGAAAGTCACATACCAAGGATACGTAGAAAGAACAAAGACCTTTTTAGGAAGGGATGGATCAAGAGGTCCTTGTCACCCACCTTGAGTGACTGATGTCTCTCTAAACTTTATTTGCTTATCCCTTGGGAAGGCATTCAGGCCTGGTCATTCCATCTTTATCTTGAGGCCTGGCCTTCAATGGATGCGCCTCCAGACACAGTTGTAAGGTATTTTCATCACTCCCTTGAGGGCCCAGCCTGTCTGACTGCCCATAATATTTCTACCTAACTAACTTAGCTGTCTGTAATAACATAACTGCTTAATAATAGGATGGCTGGATGAGATAAATAACTGGTGTATATCAGTTATGTCCTTACTTCGTGTCCCCGGTGCTCCCAGGGTCATCTCCCTGAACCCCATTTTCTCCTCTCATAGGAATAGATCCAAGCACGGAAACTACTTTCTCCCTCTCCATTTTCAAGCATTTACAATGGGCCTGGTTGGATCAATGAATAAGACTGGCAGTTTTGGCCTTCATGGAGCTGTCCACCCAGCTGGGCAGACAAGTCCTTCAGAAGCAGATCTTTCAGGGTCAAGTTCAGTGGGTGGTAGAAGCCGGGGGTTCCTGTGTCTCACCACCCACCCACAAGCACTGTGGTCCAGAGCCACTGCTGAGTTGGAGTGTGGGTTCGTAACCCCAGCCATCCACTCCCTTCCCAGCCCTGCACCCATTTTCCCAGCTCTGCCTTCCTTGCTGGGAGCGCCCCCAGCTCCGCATGGGCATTTGTGCCCTGAGCATCACATGGGCACAGTGCTGGTGGTTGGAGCAAATGCAGACCTGGCAGTTGTTAGTGCTTCTTTCCTCGTTCCATGGATCTTTAGGGGTTTTTAAAGATGTATCCTTATACCTGCCTCCCACACAATGATTTGGGCCATTGTCTGAACTAAATGTCCTGCAGGCCCATCCAGTTGCCCCCAGACAATTCAAGCTTCCTCCTCCAGATCCCTGACTCTTGGAGACCTGAACTGCCACCCTTCTGAAGCCCAGGGTGAAATGGCCTACTTCCTGTGGGACAGATGGCTGCTAGCAGTCCCTTCCCTAATGATGACAGAACTTACTCAGAGAAACCAGGTCTGACTCAGATGCTTATCTTGTTTCCCAGGCCTGGGGTCCTTCCTGGAGCAGGTGCCCGTGATGGGATCGGAAGAGCTGCTAGGAGTAGTAGGTGGATCACTAAGGAAGGAGCCTACTGGCTCCCAGAAGCAGATGAACTCAGTATAATGGAAGGTGTGGGATTCAGGTTTCTCGTGTGTGTGTAGACCTGGGCAATGTGGAGTGGGGCGATAAGGGCCTTGCCCTGACAATCCTGCCTTCCTCTTGGCTCCTGGAGAGTGCTCAGGGTCCTGGCTTTCTCGGGTGGGGTGATGGCTTGTGGGCAGCTGGAACTGTTTCTAGGTTGCTGACTGCAAGGCAGTTGAGGCTTTCCTGGCATTTGGGGGTCTTTAGCCATAGAGACAGTGAACTTTCTGCTGGATTATGACAGCAGAAAACTCTAAACTTAGGTGGTCTCCCAGAAAAGTGCCTCATCAGCCAGAGCTTGAGGCAGCACAGGTAGGCAGTGTGTGGGTGGGAGGAGCTTGGGCCTCAGTTTCCTCCATGATAAAAAGGATTTGAACCGGAAGTGTTCGGGGGATGGTTTCCAGCCTGTAGAGTCCAGCTTGAGGAGTCACAAGGTGAGGCAGTGCAGATCCTCCAAGTATCTTCTTGGGGTGACCTCTAGCCAGGGCTGTCCCCGGAGGGCTGTTGCAGGTGTATTGAGCAGTTAGCTGAAGCAGTTGTATTGCAAGGGATGTTGCAGTTCTCCTAGGTATCCCCCTCCACGGCCTGCTGGGATGCACAACCGCTTGCCTTCTCCTCCTGGAGTTCTCATTGTCTCTGTGGAGGGGATCACAGAGCACCCTAGGGTGGGATGCAGTTGTACCCCCTCAGCTTTGCTGGGGCTGAGCCCTGCAGGAATCCTCTGTCCTGGAGGGAGAGCCGCATATGTGGGCACCCGGAGGAGGAGCGTCTCGTTCTCCATGTCTGTTTCATCTCTTGGTTCTTGGCTTTCCATAGGGCAGTTGCAGCTTGGTCAGAGCCCCAGCTTGGGCTGGGCTGGGGGCTGGAGCCAGGGCTTTGTTCCTATTGAAGTTCTTAAGGACCCTGTCCCCACCCAGCAAGGCCACAAGCCACACCCCAGAATCAGGTTACCTCTGGCACCAAACCAAGTGAGTTAGGCAACAGGACTCACTGAAGGGCCATCATCCCTAAGACTTGAAGTCTCTGAGAGTGCGCATTTAAAACAATTTACATTTACTTTTGAAACTATAGGAGAAGTATTACATTATGAAGAGTTTCAAGATACTGCCATTTTCTCATGCTTCATGTGTCAGTTTTAAATGTGTTATTTTAGGGAGGTCTTCTCTAACCATACTATCTAAATGAGGCCCTTTATGGCTGTATGTTTTTAAAACACTTATCTGATTCTCATTGTGTGCTATTCCAAAGCTTGGAAGTATTAGTTTAGCCCCCACAACAGTACTGTCAGGTGCTCCTACTTGCTCTGTTACATCTCTAGGGGAAACTGAGGTACAGAGGATAGTTGCTCAGGGTTGTCCAGGCAGTGACTCGCAGAGTGAGGTCTGGCCCTGGCAGTGTGACTTCAGAATCAGTGGGGTCAGCGCTGCGTCCTGTGGCCCCCATCATAGCTTTAAATGCACTTTAGCTCACTTCTTCCCCTCTGAATGCAGAATGAATGGGTGGATGGATGGATGGGTGGATAATCATTGTCTTTGTGAAGCAGAACAGCCCCACTGTGCCAACCCACCTGGGGCGAGGTGCAGGTGTGGTGCCTACTGCCAGTGCCCGGCTCCTGGTCAGCCTTGGGTGTGGCTTCTCCCCTTCATCTCGCCTTTGCTCACTCCTTGCTGTCTCTCCGAGACTCCTTATCACTGTCTGTCCCATCCACTTCTCTTTGTTCGTCACACACTTCCAGATGCTCCTCACAGTAGGTGGAGCTTGAGGATCTACAGTAGTAATTTTACTTTATCTCCATCACTTTGGGGCAGTATAGAATAAACATTAACACAGCTGGCATAAAGTATAGATAGCAAGTTACTCTGTGATCCTTAAAAAACTGGATAGAGTTAGGTCATCTGTTTGTTACTCTGTGGATTCTGAAGCGGTTTGAATCCTAGGTTCTGTATGATCCCAAGGTGGCTGCTTCTTGCAGTGGTGGTGCCAAAGTATATTAGTCTGTTACATGTCACTATAACAAAATACTGGAAGCTGGGTAACTTTATAAGGAAAAGAGATTTATTTTTCTTGTAACTGTGGAGGTTAAAAGTCCAAGATCAATTGGGCCCTTTGGTTCTGGCTCTAGTGAGAGCCTAAGCTGGAGCAAGATGGAAATGAAAGATCACATCGCAGAAAGGAAGCCAGACTAGGGAGGAGGGGCCCAGCTTTTTTCTTTTATAACAGCATTCTCATGAGAACTAATCAAGGGGTCTCATGAGAGCTCTCTTCATCCCATCTGAGGGCAGAGTCACAGTCACCTGCCCACAGGCTCCTCCTCCTTTGCCCTGCCACACTGAGGACCGAGCCTCCAACTCATGGACCCTTGGGAGCAAACCGCAT
Source organism: Fukomys damarensis (assembly GCF_012274545.1). Classification (NCBI taxonomy): domain Eukaryota; kingdom Metazoa; phylum Chordata; class Mammalia; order Rodentia; family Bathyergidae; genus Fukomys; species Fukomys damarensis. Next base: position 6,557,116 of record NW_022900927.1, read on the forward strand.
TAAAACATGCAGGTGGCTTGAGAGGTTAAGTCCCCATCATATTTCCACTGGCCCCAAATGCACATATAATATAGCTAAAATTAGTGTGTTTACTATGAAAATGCAAGTTCAAGATGAATCCCTAGCCGGGGGTGGTGGTGCATGCCTATATCCCAGCATTTGGGAGGCTGAGGCAGGAGGATCCCTAGAAGTTCAATTTCAGCCTGGTCTGCATAGTGAGACTCTGTTTAAAACAAAGAAAAAAAAGAAAAGAAAAAAGATGAATCCCTAGACTTTACTTCCACCCTGGGCCTGTCAGCTCCCTGGTACCAACACTGCAGGTTTCACAGCTGACAGGAAGTCACCTCCTCACCTCTATTTTGCGAATCATGCACTTGTTCTCTAGTAACAATCGGGCTAGAAGGACACCCAGTCCCCTCATTCTTTCATGTGTTGATTCCTTGCTGTTCCCAGGCACATGTGGACAGCTGCCTAACACTGGAGGACAAAACCAAGCAGTGGAGGGACCAGGAGGCAGGATCACTGTCTCAAGGAATTTCAGAGGTGAGCTAAAGACACAGCTGGTGAACATGAAAAGTAAAGCACTAATCCAGGTGTTAACCGACGTTATGTTGGTAGCAACAGATCCACCAGAGGTGGCTGTGATGTGTCAGAGTCACATGGGACAAATACCAGAGGCAGCAGGGCTCCTGTGGGCTGTGGATGAGTAGCAGATGGACATCCGGCAAGCAGGGAGGGCAGGCAGAGGGCATTCCAGGCAGAGGAGCAGCCCGCGGCAGGGCCGGCAGAACCAGATGCACAGCCTGGGAGTCTCTGTGGTGGATGGTCCCAGCTGGCAGGTCTGACTAATGTGCCGCGGCAGGCGGGGCAGTGAGTGTGATGCTGAATCAGGGCTGCCCACAGATTTGAAAACGGAAGCCCGGAGACACAACTGTGGTATGCAGCGTACAACCCGATGTGGCGAAAGAAATCACACATGAGGCCATTTCTAAGACACGTTCAGTGAGATTGAATGTGAGCCACCATCCCAGGCCTCTCTCCAGGGCCCAGGCCAGGCCAGCCCTCTTAGGCCACAGCAGGTTGGAGGATGGAGATCCACAGTCTTCAGCTGGCAGGACGACCTGGGGAGGTGAATCCAGACCTTACCTATGCTGAGCCAGCTGTGGGCTCCTTCAAGTCTCTAGTCTTGGCCTTGGTTTCCCAGGAGGACAAGAGGAGGACACCTCTTTCAGTATCTCCTGAGCCAGTCTCTCCCTCCGCCTTTCGATCCTAACACACCCCTGACCAACAGTAGTAGCCAGTGGTGAGTGTTGCCTACTTCAAACATCTGTCTAATGCCAAAGTTAGCTGTTCTCTGTACCCCTACCCCCCAAAACTAGTAAGTTCCAAGAAGAATTTTCCAGTCTGGCCCAAACCTGCCAGTCCAATTATAGTGTAGCACCCAGTATATAATAAGTGCATAAAAAATAATTGCGGACGGAATTCCTATTCCCTACATCTCTGACAGCTGACTGCCTCCCACAATCTTGGCTGAGCATCGACACCCTTTTCCCTACCTTCCAACCTCCCCTGACCATGGAAGCTACAACCACATCATCTCTGCTGGTATTCTCATCCTCTACTATCTGCCATGCCCCCCCCACCTCTCCCAACCCCAGGTCACCAGGACCTGGCCTATTGTGATTCCCCCTGGCTGGGTGGTCCTTACTGTGGCTCCTTGGAAAGAGCTTGAGCAGGTGGAAAACACCTGTAAGCTGCCAACTGGAGGAGAATTTAGAGTAGCAGCAGCGTTCTCTGTCCGGACTGACCTCGGGGCAGAGAAAGCTATTTCAAATGCATTCTGATTTATTTGTCAGCACATGCATGCACACACAGATAAATACATATGGACATCTCCGTTTACCTGTGAGTCATCTCTGCATGAAGGTATTGATGTATGTTCCCTTGTTGACGTGGCGGACTTTTTCTCTTACCGTCAGTTTTGCCTAAGTCAGTATCTCTTGAGTGTAAAGTCCCAGGAGTTGGGGATCAGATCTGTGACAACTGTCCTCCAGCACCAGACACACTCACAGGGGGAAGGGTGACCACTTGGGATTTTGAAGGGGTAATGACAATGTAGGAGAAGCAGAGCCACTGGGGCCCCTTTAATCCCAATGAATCTGAGTCTGTACTTGTAGCTCCTTGGCAGATCTTGTCTGTGAATACAGATAAGTGGGTGTTTGAAGGGAATCACCCAAAATAATCCTATGGATGTCCCTAATTGGATAAAGAACTTGCCAGACTAGGTCCATCTTGCTGTGCTTGCATGTATGGCCTATTTTCTAGCTATAAACGGCCAGCATTACCTGTTTCAAACATCTGGCATTACCTGCCTACTTAGTCATCTTTCCTCTGGCTTCAGACAACTGTAGGGCCCCACCTCTTATCCCTCTGAAGTCCCTCCCTCCCTTTTTCCTCCTGGAAGGATCTGGACTCACCAGATCCGAAGGTCCTGGTGTCTTTAAAAGGATCAGCATAGGGAATAAGGCTCATTTGAGAGCCGTGACATTCACCTTGACTCTAGTGAAAGTCCAACAGCAAGTCCCCTTTTGGCCTCCAACTGGGTGCCATGAGGGCCTGGGTCCCCCTGACAGCGGCCTTGTTCTGCAGCCTGGCCTGGGCTGGTAAGTGTCTGGTGGGCACAGAAATGGGGTGGGTAGGGTTCTTGCCCAAAGAACAGGGCTGGGGAAGCAGGCAGAAGATGGGCACAGTGGGGCAAGGAAGGGTGAGCTTGTTCTTAAATTCATGGAGTGCTTTTCTCCTGTCCTCTTGGGATACAGGGGCTGACCTCAGGGAGGCTGCACTGTGAGGAAGGAGGTACAGGGCTGAAGGACTTATTTCATGGAAGCTCCTTTTTGACACCTCCCAGCATCACTAGTCCCAACATCACTAGCCTAACCAGACTTTTGATCTCATCAAGAGTTTATGAGGTGTGGGGGGAGCACTGCATAATGTAAAGCTGGGTCTGTGTGGGCTGTGGCCTGTGGCTGCCTCTGGTCATCCCCTCCTCTGCTGTGTGGTCTCTGGTGAGGTTGTCTAGGATATGACTTTTCTCTGGGTAAAGCCCTAAGAAAGAAAGAAGCCCTAAGCTCAGGAGGAAACCAGGAGGTCCCCTCAACAGGAAGTAGGTCACATGGGGCTATACAAGCGGTCAGAGGAATGGGTCTCTGTCCCCTGTGTCAGGGAAGCTAAACAGCAGAGAGTGGACCTGGCTTACAATCACCAGCAGTGCAGGGGTGGTACCAGTAGAGGAAAGGAACCCTTTCCTGTTTAGTAACTGTGCAGGGTATGGATGCTGATATGTTAATTGGTGGTTAGAGGGCAGGGAGGGGTGCCGAGGGAGGGGGCTGAGCTGAGGAGTGTGGGCAGCATCCTCCTCTGCCCAGAGAGACAGAGTTGAACTTCGTGTCATCCCACCCACCTGGGTTGTCCCTGCATGGGACTGTTGTGAAGACCAACTAAGACAATGCAGGAGAACCGCTGGGTAGATATGAGACCTTAGATCTCTGAAACTTCAGTTAGGATCATGGTTATAAATATTCCCAGGAAGAACTCATTCTTGGTGTCATTACCAATCAGGCTGTGGATAAGGAGCCCTTAGTGGGATCCCTAAATGGCAAATTTGAAGGAAACAGTTGTTTGCAGGCCCCCAACAGTGGATGGAACCGTGTACATCTGCCTGGGTCCTGCTGGCAAAAAGTAAGTGGGAGTGAGGGAGGGTGTGCACACCTCAGTCGGTCAGCATGGAGGACAGGAGCATGTGGGGCCTAGTGTGGAGGGGTGGCCGGTGGGCTTGGGATAGTCCTGCCTCGGGACTGGAGCAAAGAGTACTCTGGAGAGCTGCAGGCCCTGGAGGACCTCTCTGAGGGACAGTAGCAGTGGCTGCAGAGTGCATGCAGGTGGTGCCTGGCTTTGAGGTGAGGGTGGTGACCAGAGCTGGTAGGGATAAGAAGGGAAGGCAGGGAAGTAAGGCCACCAAAGGCAGGAAGACAGGACTCTGTTCACGTATGCTCCATCCTAACACCTCAGGGCCTGGATGCTAGACTGAGTCACATAGGGGCAGTCGCCACCAGTCTTGACTTTTTATGAGCCAGGTACTATGGAGACCCTGGGAGAGTGGACAGAGGCAGGAAGCTGCTCCTATGAGCGAAGCTTTGGTTTACTAGGTCTCCATAGAAACAGCATCTGGGGGCCCCCTGAGGGTGCACATATAGGACAGTGAGACCAACAGCAGGGCTGAGGGCTGGTATATAGGGCCCTACTCCACCCAGGCTTGGGACCAAGCTCTGGGTTTGGTACAGACAGGCAGTAGGGTTCCAGCACATTGAAGTCTTAGAGGGCGGGGAGAAATTGAGCACTCCATGGGTGGAGAGAGGATCCAGAGCTTTTCACAGGGAATGGTGGGAGAGCTTGAGACTCAGAGGAAGGCCTCTGGGCCAGTGACCCAGGCACCCAGCCTGTGAACGAGGCTCACTCAGAGCCTCTGTGTTTTTGGGAGGTGCGGGTGGGGTGCTGGAGCTGGCAGCAGGGGGACTTGTCGTTTGACTGTCCCCAGAACAGCACAGCAGGTCACTTTGAAGCAGACCAAGGTCACAGAGAAATGGAGGCCCCCTTGCATGGGTTCTTGAACAGGGATGGCAGTATCCATGCAGCTGGGGCCAGTGTGGATGGGTCCTCCTGAGCTGCACAGCTGACTCTTCCCTGTGGCCCTTCTAACTGAGGCCAGGGCTAGAATGGAGTGGACCTTCCCCTGGGACTCTGCTGATCTGGCCGATTAAAAATGCTGCCCTGATTATCCACATTCTCTCCCTTGGATTCTGGGTGTACTGCCAGGCTGGCTGGCACATTTCTCCTGAAGACCTCTGCGTTCAGGTGCCAAGAGAGCGTCACTTAAGATTCCAGGCAAGTTCCTGAGGACTTGAAGGGACCAGAAGGCTTGGGCTTGGTCTCTTTTAGAAGCGAGGCTCGGGACCAGCATCCTGTCTTTCTGTATGCCTCGAGGGCACCACCCACCTGCATGGAGTTGCCTCATGGCCTGGGTTAACCTTCCTCGACAGCTCTTTGATGTAAAGAATGCCAACTGGTAGTGGTGATATCAGCCAGAATATCTTCAGCTGCTTATGATCACCTGGCTCACAGGATGGCCTGGGGAGGGAGTCATTGGGGCTAAGAGCATGGGTGGGGTCCCTGTACAGGGACATTGTCCTAGAAGGTCTAAACACTTGCCATCATGAATGTGGGGACGAAAGGTTGCCGCTGTTTATTTACCTAACAAATACCTACATGGCTTTCGTATGTGTCACACATTGTGCTGAATGCTATGCAAATATTAACTCATATAACTCTTATAAATATTCAATGAGATAAGTCCCAATACTTTCCTACTTTTATGGATAAGGAAACAAAGACCCAATGCCTTGTCCCAAATCACACAGTTAGAAAGCAACAGAACCAGAATTTCAACCGCAGGCAGTTTTGGTGTCTGAGTCCAGGTTCTTAGTCTCTCTGCTGTGCCTTCCCTCCTTAGACACCCAGAAACGTAATGACCAAATCCTGGAATCCAAACCAGTTGCTAAACCCCTACCCCTAATACTCAACTCTGACCTACTCCTCCTTTGCTAGAGCCACACTGCACACCTGTGTTGAATCAGAATTAGAACCAAGCTCCAAAATCAAATCTAAGGCGAAGCTGGAGTTACTTCTTTTCTCACCCTGGTCCATCCTTGAATCCTGTACGTCAACCTCAACCAAATCCTATCCCTTAACCGAAGAATTAAGGGACAAAATTATTATTTTATCAGTAAGTTAGGTGGAAGCCCCAACCCAAACTGTAGTCTTCAGCTGAAGCCTAGCTGTAACTGGGTCCAAGTTAGGTTTCTGTTTTCTCACTGATCGGATTCAGATGCTCAGAGTAAGTCTGCCTCTGATCTTGGCATCTGTGCCACCCTCAGCCTGACCCCTAAACCCAGCATCCTCAGCATCCAAACCTCAGGAACCTCAAATGGAAACAAAGACATTGCTATCGCCCGAGCAGCCCAGAGTGGAAGGAAATGGGCTTCTGGCTTGCACAGTGTGTTCTTTGCTGTGGTGGGAATGGCGAGGCTGTCTTTTTTCCCAGAATGGTAGTGAGTTTGTAGTGTTCCTTTCAAAATGTCTTGCCTTTTGCCCCTTGTGATCAAAAGCTTCTGCAAACCATTTGGCTGGAGTGAGGGATGTGGTCTGTGGTTACGGAACAGAATGCCATCCCAAATCGCAGTTCTCACCCACACCCGGCTCATTCCCCACCCTGAGCACAAACCTCTGCGAATGCATTCTGAAGACTGACACAGGGGGACCCAGGGTGCAGAGGACACAGGATGCAGGAAGGTGAACAAAGGAGACACGAGCATGAAGGGGACAGAGTGTGAGCAGGGCACAGGGCACAGGGACCCAGGTACCATCACAGGCCAGCAGCGACTTCCCCACGTGACAGGTGGACAGCGGCCTGCAGACCACATCAAGTCCACGGATGTCTTTCTTTGGCTCACGTGAAGTTTTAAAAACTGGAGAAATTGCACCTAAAAATGAAGGTCTCTCTTGAAAAGCTGGAGGCTCTGGCAATGGGCTGGAGCTGAGATGAGGCCGCAGATTTCGCACAGTGTGGCTCTGGAGTTTGTCATGATCCCCCCTCTTCCTGTCACCTCCTACCCTGCCTCTTCGCTCGTTTATGTCACCGGCCTCACCCAACAAGCATTGGAGCCTGAGACCCCAGTGGGTGCTCAAGCCTTGGGGTACCTGGTGGGTGGAGGAGGAGGCCCGTCCTGTGCACAGGCACCGCAGGCGTGCTTCTCCCGTGTAGAGGGCAGTGGCCTTCCCTGCTAGGGGCCCTGCTTCTGCCTGTGAACCCACCCACAGGGGCTCTGTTAGGAGGGTCCTAGGATCCCCAGAGGCTGAGCCTATAACCTTTACTCGTGCAGGGAGCCTGGAATCGTGTGCATCTCGCTGTCATGAGCAATTTGACCGGGACGCTGTCTGCCAGTGTGATCACCGCTGTCCTGAGCATGGGGACTGCTGTGATGACTATGAGCACCTGTGCGCAGGTGAGGCTCTCGGGGCTGAAGACGTGGTGGGGTCAGGGATTTGGCTACCCTTTGTCTCAGGTTTCCCAGGAATTCCCCACCTTAAGCTATGGAGATGCCTTTTACCTGGTAAATCTGTCTCCATTACTGGGATTAACAACAGCTTCAAAGTTTCAGTGTCTCGTTCCAAACAAAGAGAGCAAACTAGGGAAAAATAACATTTCCGCATGTATGATGTGATCAATTGTTATCCAACACTTTAAGTCCCCAAAATGTGAAAACAGCACTGAGCTTTCACCACCCACCTCACAAGCCCCCACGAAGACCACATGGTGCCACTGTTACTGTCACCAGGCCTACCACACTTCCTCTAGCAAGTGCGTGGAGCAGCCCATCTCCAAACTGTCACTTCCAGACCACCGAATAAAATGACACATCTGCCACCCTGGTAGGCCAATCTTTACATGAATAATTTTTAAAAAATCATTTTTGAATAGTTTTCCTGTTTGGGTGGCCCTGTGTTGAGTAAGCCATGTGCCCCAACTCCTAGTTTGGAAAATATAGTGACTGAAGCTTTGGTAGGTAATAGCCAGCAAGGCCAGCCACCCTGTATGGTTGCATGGGTTACGTACTGCACAAGGGCACCTGGCTGAATGGGTAAGGCGGACCACTACCATCTAGTGAGCCTCTTTACCAATCTGTGCACCCGGTGCAGATCTCTGTCTGGTGATAGAAAGGAATGCTTTTACCTAATTTATCCAAAGGTGGCATGAGCTGACCCAGCCCTGTGCTTACAGACAACCTCTCAATCTACCTGAGAGCATAATACGTGTTAGGAGACATCGTGAGGGTTAGGCTTAGGCAGGGAAGCCCAGAATCAGAACCCACCATTTTCTGCCTGCTCCATGCCCTGTCTTTTCTTACAGCTCAGCATATGCAGGAAGGCCTGCTCACCTCAGGCCACGACACTGGCATCCCAAGAGAGAGGCAGTGCCCAGCTTAGGAGCCATTTCCTCTTTGAATATCTGAGAAAAGTCTTGTAAATGATGGCTGTAACCAGCACAGCTCACAAAAGTCTATGTAGCATAAAATGTGTCTCAATTAAGAAACTTGTGGTAACTCTTAGAACACAGCCAGGCACAAAGTAAGTGATCAGAACATGTTTGTGGACTGAATGTATAACCTGACTGGCGGTTCTGATGGCAAAAACATAATACCACCTAGCAGAATCACTAAGTGTGCATCTGGATTACTCTGTAAGAGTGCTCTTTCTTTAGAGACCTTGACAGGTTCTCCCCAGAGAGTCTGTAGCCATTTCTAAGTGGGAACAGGACAAAATAAACAAAACAGTGCAGTTGGTAGCTCAGGAAACAGTTTTTATTTCTGAGGCCTGAGAATCCTCTCGATTCTAACTGGGGAAACTACAGGAACAGGGTATTCTGAGGTAAGGGCTCTCTGTACCTGTGCCAACTTTAGGTAAAGAAAAGTCACAACCCAAACTAGCTTTCAGTAGAGAAGGGACCACTCCTGCCTCCTCCTCCTCCAACAGAAGAGCACCCCCTTGAGAATGGTACGGTGGGTAGGAAATTTGTCACATGGAAAAACTGTTTTTGTTTTTCAGTAACAGCGTTCAGTAATCAGTCTTTCACTGGAAATGCCTTCCATTTTCAGTTTCCACCCTATTTGGGAGGTTCTGGGGCTTTCCCTTGTATCCCAGGCCTTGTTTATTATCAACTTATGATGCTTGTGTTTTTCCTGAGGACCAGGAAAGAGAGAGGGAGGGAAATCCTTGGGGTAATTGGTGGCTTTATTTTTCTACGGCAGCTGAAGAGGACCCCACGGAGCCAGAGCCATTTCCGGAAGTGAAGGAAGAGGCCCCGGACAGTAGTGAGCCTGCTCCCCAGATGGGAGCCTTTGGGACACAGGATGGAGGGGGGGCGGTGACGAGGGGAGGGGGCTCTGGCCCCGCCTAAACCAGATGAGATGACTCGCTGGACGCCTGGGCAGAGGGGGGAGACAAGAAAGACCGGGAAGAGGGTCCGAGGCCTGGGGGGGTGGGGAGTGGAAGAGATCTTATTTTTAGAGTGGAGAGCTTATTAAAACAACAGGCCAGAAAAAAGTTAGGCATCTGCAAGGACTTCCTGCCGGTGCCGGGTCTGCGAGAGCTCAGCTTGTTTGTGTTCTTTTCCGAGATCTGGCACAGCCAGGCTCCGGAGCCGCGGGAGGGGCGGGTGTGCGGCGCGCCCCCTAGCGGCCCGCCTGGAACTCACTCCCTCTGCCCCCTCAGACTTGTACTCGGCTCCCAGCTCCTGCCAGGGCCGCTGCCGCGAAGCCTTCAACAGGCACCACGCCTGCCACTGCAATGACCGCTGCCAAAAATTTGGGAACTGCTGCGAGGATTTTGAGAGCCTGTGTGGCGACCACGGTCAGTCTGCGCCCTCTGCATGGTCCCAGGGACACGAGAACTCTCTAGAGCTGTGGTTGTCCCCGGACTAGCCACGGTGGCATGGTCTGAGACGCTAAGATGTGCAGACTCTAGGGCTTCACCCCAGACCTGCTAGTCAGGAACTCTGGGCTGGGCTCACTGCTGTATTTGAACAAGCCCTTGAGGTGATTCTGGTCCCTGCCTCAGCCTGGGAACCTTCCCAGAGGGAAGGGGCAGTGTGGGCATACTCTGAACTTGGACACACACTGATGTTAAAGGTCCTCAGGGCTCCTGCCATCCCTCCATTAGGTGTCTGATGGCAGCCCCTCCCTCCTGTTGGCTTCTCCAAGGTGCCCTGGGGATGCCTCGACTTCCCTGTGGCCCTGAGACCACCCTTACTTCAATTCCTCCCAGGGGGCTTCTCCCACAGCAGCGATGCCATAACCAAAGAAGAGCTTCAGAGCATCTCTGAGAAGATCTACAGCGTGGACACCAACAAAGCCCAGAAGGAGGACATCATTCTCAACCGGCAAAATTGCATCACTCCATCAGAGACAGGAGACCAAGTGGACCGCTGCCCAAATTTGTGTGTATCCTCCTCCCCTTCCTGCTTGCCCAGCCTTTCTTCTTGTGATGCGTCAGGATCATGTCAGGAAGGATCAAAGGGAGAAGAAAAAATAGGTCTCCAGAGACAAGGAAGCCACTTGGAGGGGCTGTGGGCACCCTGTAGGAGGCTTTCTGTGATTGGTCAGGCTGAGGATAGGGCTGATCATCCAAGAGATAAGGTAGAAGGAAAGTGCCCTCATGCCAAGCCACCCAAAGCCCCTGAACTCCTGATGCCAAACTGAGTGGCACTTGGCCTGTCTGGAAGTTTCTGGAAGGGTTTCTGCTGTATGTTCAGGCCTCTCAGTGGGTCTTGCTTCTCTTGCCCCAGGCTCTTCACCTATGTCAATGAGAAGCTGTTCTCCAAGCCCACCTATGTGGCCTTCATCAATCTGCTCAACAACTACCAGCGGGCCACAGGGCACGGGGAGCACTTCACTGCTCAGCAGCTGGCTGAGCAGGACGTCTTCCTCAGAGAGATCATGAAGACAGCAGTCATGAAGGAACTCTATGGCTTCCTGCATCACCAGAGTAAGTGACTGTTGCCAGACCTTGCGGGGCAGTGCTAAAGTTACAGGTCTGTCTTCAGGAGAGCCAGGTCCCCTAAGGGCTCCCCAGGCCAGGAAGCTGTGAGCTCCTCACAGAGACAGGTCTGGGAGAGATCAGAGATAGGCCTGAAGCCACCGAGAGATTAAGGACCACACCAGGTGCTGGAGGATCTTCTGGCTGGCTGGTTTCAGAGTCATCCCATCTTTTGACTATTAGCTGCTCTGTGGATCCTCCCATCCTCTGCTTCAGTCTCAGAGTTCCCTACAGGGCACAGGCCTCCCCTACTCCCATCCTCATTCCCACCCCAGGACACATCTCTGCCCCTCAGCCAACCCCAGAGTCATACCGCAGGGTCAGGCAGGTGGAGGTCCTGACTCTGCTCCTGCCTCCTGCACCAAGCCCAGGAAGGCTTGGCAACACTACACTTTTGCTGGGGAACAGCAACTGAAACCGTTTCACCAGAGGGTCCAAGAGGACAGTCCTACCAGGAAGGGTTCTGGCGGGAACACCTCCAGATATAGATCCATGCAAGTCAGACCAAAAAAGAGCCTGACTGCAGGCCATCTTGGCTCGGGGTTGTGTTTGTTGGTTTCCTCCAGGTTCCTTCCCCTAAGTACAAGCGGTTGGACCTTGTCTCAGGGGAAGCTCTGCCCAGGTGCCCCTAGCAGGCGGCAGGATTGCCTCGGCACAGTGTTACTGTGTCCTATTTGCTGGCTTCTGCAGAGATTTGGTAAGGCTGGTTTTTTGTTTTTTTGGTACTGGGGATCGAACTCATGGACCTTGCTTGCACTTGCAAGGCAGACGGCACCACTGAGCTAAATCCCCAGCTCTGGCTGTTTTTGTTCTTAGGTAGAGCCAGGCAGGGATACAGAGGCTCGGGTCAGGCAGATGCGATTGTGCGCTGCCCCCTGGTGTTTGCTCTGTAGTCAACAGCAGACTTTCAGAGAGAGTAGGGAGCCCAGCCAGGTTTGGTAGACCGGAAGGTTGAGATAGAGCTGTGGTTCCAGTGCCAAGGCCAAGCCGTCCCATTTCTCACCCTCTCCTCCCCTATCTCCAGTCCATGTCCAACTCACCCTTTAAATTCCAGCTCAGGCCCCACCACATTTAAGAAGGCTGCAGCCATCTCATCTCAAACCAGCTGTCAGCATCCCTCTGAGGCATGAGAGGCTGGGCTATGGCCCATAACCCATAACTTTTTTTAAAGCAGTGTTTTAATCATCTTTATTTAGAGTTTACACATGATAAGATGCACCAATTTTAGTATCTTTCAATGCATTTTTTAAAAAGTATCATATAGAGAAGAAGGCACATAGAGATATAGTTGCAAAACAAGAACATTTTCCAGGTAGCGAATGTTTTCATTACTTTGAAAATTTCTCTTCTGATCCATCCAGGTCAGTCTATCCTCCCCCAACTGAGAATACTAATGTATCAAAGCTCTGGTAAATAGTGTGCATTAACTTTTAAAAATCTTTGTTTATTTGAGGTGTTTTTTTGTTTGTTTGTTTGTTTTTTGTTTTTTGTTTTGTACCTGGAATTGAACTTGGAACCTTGGGCCTGCTAGGCAGGCGGCAGCACCACTAAGCTAAATCCCTGGCCCCAGTATTTGGTTATTTGGTATGTAAAAATGTCTTTGGATTTTAATTTCTTTGATCCTTAATGGAGTTCAACATTTCTCTGTGTACTAATAATCTGTACTTTGTGAATTGGCTGTGACCCTTGGTAAATTTTGCATTACCTGAGTTTTAGCATTACTTATTTTTAGCTCTTCATACTTTATCTTATTAACACCTTCATTCATCACTTGAAGTCTGCCATATGGGTCCATTGTTATGTGGAGAGGAGGGGAGATGAGGGTGAGTTCTGGAGCAGCAGAGGGAGGCCGGGGGTCCTGCCCATAGGCCTTATGACCTGCGCTGCAGTGCCCGTTTTTTACCCCATGCAGTGGGAAGATTTGGAGGATTTCAGATTAAGAAATGACAATCAGCTGTGCACCTCAGAGACTAGCAGGAGAAACACTAGTTTAGGGAAAGGTGTGGAGAACCAGAGACTGGGAAATACAGTGTGGAGGAGGAAGCCAGACAGAGCCAGTCCAGGTCTGGCTTAAGCCAAGGTTGAACAAGGAACAGAAAAGTTATCAAGACAGTAAGGACAGTGGGGATGACAGGGCTTCAGATGACCAGCAGGCTGTGCAGATGAGACGCAGGCAGCGGAGGGATGTGGCATCACTCACCAAGCTGGCAACATTATAAGCATTGGCAGCTTTAGCGTGAACGAGTGGGATTCACCTTGCACACTCAAAAGTAGCATCAGACTGTGTGGTGGGGAGGATGGGGCAGAAATTAGCAAGGGAGAGGCATGTTTTTCTTGTTCACACAATAGGTTGAGAGGCACTAGTGGCCCTGTTCAAAAGCATCCACAGACTGCTAAGGTCCAAGTGTTTTATGAGGTTTCATTTAATGCTGACAATCCCTAAGAGTGGGGGTCTGTTATATGTTAGTCCCATCCTACAGTTGAGAAGATTGAGGTATGAGGAGCTTAAATAACCTGCCTGAAGTTAGAGGGCCAGTAGGCAGAAAGACAGTGTTTGAAATCAGAGGGTCTGATTTCTGAGACTACAGCCTTAATTCAGAGTGGTATAAATTCTCATTTAAGAATGAAGAAAAGGTGGAAGGGCTTGGAAGGGCTGTGGACAAGAAGGGAAGTTCCCAGTAGGGGATGCGTCTCAGTCATGGGGAGAGACTCAATTTGGCTCCTGGTCCTGCTAATTACTAGTGCTTTGGATTCAGTGTGTCCTCCAAATTTTGGGTGCTGGAAACCTAAACTCTAACATTTGCAAAGCACCCAACAGATACCTTGCACCCAGTAAGTGCTGGTAAGGTAGCTATTCAGTTTGTGAAATACATATACAGTGGACCCTCGCGTTATGACCAGTCTGTTATACGAACAACTTGGGTTATAACTGGAATTTTAGTTTGAACTTATGACCAAAGTTTTGAGTTACGACCCAAATGCTGGCTGCTTGTGCTTCCAGATGATATCGGTTACAGATTTAACCCTTACAGAGTTCTGGAAGGAACATGACAATGTCCTTTCCTGTGTGGGGTTGAGAAATCCTGGGCCATTGTCTCCCCCATGTGTATATCTATCTGAGTGGTTATATACAATATCTTTTAGCCCCTGAAAGGAGAGAGTGTGAGGTATGGTAACAAATAGTGAATGGTTAAATTTTAAAAAATTACTGCAATAAAAGACACATTACTAGTTAGCTCCCTTAAAATACTCCTCCTCACTTAGAACGTAGGTTTTTATCATCCTTGTCACTTTCTGAAGCAATTCTGAAAGTCTCCTTTTGTGAGTGTCTTTAGTTACATTGCCGTGGCTGTCTCCATGTCCTGAATTGATTCAGAAGGTTTACCTTCAAGGGTCGTTTTGGCCCTGGGGAAGAGCCAGAAGTTGTACGGCAGATGCAGTGGGTGTGAATGGAGACGCGGCCTAACGTTTTGACAAGCCTGCGTTTCTGTTGCATGACACCCGGCAGCAGTATTCATCCTGTTTTTATCATCACACTACTTAGAGACAGTCATGAATGAGGACTTCCAGGACTGCTTCAGAAAACGGCAAGAATAATGGGATCAGTGTGTACAAAGCAAGAGCGAGTATTTGGAGGGAGATGAGTGACAATGTATCTTTTATTATAGTACTTTAAAAAATTTTAAACACACTCTATTTTTTTAATCAGGCTTTGCATTTCTGTTCTGTTTTGGATCCTCTACACACAGCTCTGACTAGTGGATAGTATTTGTTGGCTCTCTGATCAAAATCTCTAGCCCTGGTCTTTCCTCTTGATCCTAATGTCCTATTAAACAAACATCTCCACATGGCTATCAAATCAGTATCTACACAAAAATCAGTGTGAAGAGAACCTACCTCTCAGGGCAGACCAGAGCCTCCCTGGGTCTTCCCCATCTCATAAGCTCGTTAGCCCCAAACGCAGAGTTAGATTTGCTTCTTCTCTTTTCCTACTGCTCCCTACCCCCACCTCCTCCATCAGTAATGACCATGACTACCATCAGTCCTGTCTGCTTCTCAGCTCCAGTACGGCAGGACACCACCAGCTTCTCACCTGGACACATCTTTGGTCTCAGAACCGGCCTCCCTGCCCCTTCTTCATGTGTCCCATTGACCTTCTTCATATGATCCTTTAAAAAGCAAAGCTCCCACAATTCCCTTGCTTCCAACTCTTTGGGATCTCTCTTAGCCCAAAAAAACTGTCAAAAAAGTGTGAAAAGATTGGTCTGTGGTGCGAGACTGTAAGAGCTCAAGCACTGTGTCTCCCTCTTAGGAACTGTCATCTCACGTGAGTTTCATAGTCTTGGCTTCGATTTGGTCAGCTCTCCATTGGGAATAATTAGTGCCAACCTTATGTGAGGATTCTGTGTGTGCTGACATAACAGATGACCACACTGGGTAATTTATAGTGAACATAAATTCATTGGCTCCTGGTTCTGGAGACTGGGAAGTCCAAGACGAGGACTGGCGTCCAGTGAGGGCTTTCTTGCTGTGTCATCCCATGGTGAAAGCAAAAGGGCCACAAAGAGGTGAGAGGCAGAGGGGGCCCAGACTCATCCTTCTAAAGGAAACCGTGCTTTCAATAAGGATCCCACCATGCTCATGAAAATGGCATTATCCCAATCATAAGGGTGCAGTCCTCCTGGCTTAATAACCTCTGAAAGATCCCACCTCTGAATCCTGTAACACCTGGGTATTACGTTTCTAACATAAACTTTCTGGGGGACACATTCAAAGCGCAGCGTCCCTTAACCCCATCTCCACCACCAGTCATTATGGGCTGCTCTGCTTTATTGTCTCTTTAGCACTTATCTGAAATCAGATTATTCACTTAGTGTTTCCTTATTTGTTTATTTATCTGTTTACTTCGGGTTGTTTGAGACCGGGTCTTGCTCTGTAGTTCGGGCTGTCCTGGAACTCACTACATCACCCAGGCTGATCTCAAACCCACAGTGGTCCTCCTGCCTCAGCCTCCTGAGTCTGGGATTACACATGTACACCACCACCCCTGGCATGCTTCCTTGTTTATTGTCTCTTTCCTGAAATGTAAACTGTAAAGATAGATAACCCATCCTTATTTTTCTCTGCTGAAGCCTTGGTCTCCAGCTTTGGAATAAGCAGTTGAACATATGTGTTAATTAACTCAGTCTTCTCTTTACATGCTGGAGCAGGCAGCTCCTCCTTGCTTCCTGGGACCTGACCCCATTCCCTTTTCCAAAGTCCTCTGTGTTCCTCTCTGCAGACCGCTACAGCTCTGAGCAGGAGTTCATTGATGACTTGAAGAACATGTGGTTTGGACTCTATTCAAGAGGCAATGAAGAGGGGGACTCGAGTGGCTTTGAACATGTCTTCTCAGGTAGGATCCTTTGGCTTGGAAAGGAAGCTTGAGAGGGACAAAGAGGAATGCCTTTGCTGGGGGTGGGACTGCCTGGGCATTGGTGAATCAGCAGCCACTCCAGCAGGCAAGGAGGGACACATCCATTCCCAGGCCCAGAGGGGAGGGGTCTGAGAGGCCAATCTGAATGACAGTCTTGCTAGAGTATCTAAGAGGGAGAGAAGACCACATACCATGGCTTCCCAGGGAGTGCGTTTAGACCCTGCAAGTGTTCGGGGCAAGACTGCCTCTGAGCATCCCTTTGCTTGCAGGGGCTTTACAGGAAAATCATAGTCTTCCCCTCACTGCCCTCCACTGTAAAGCTCCCACCAAACCTGGCTTGTTCCAGTAGAAATAGCCAAGAGGAGTACCCCCGAGTGCTCCTGGGATCAACCGCGGGGAAGGATTCTCCCAAGGAAGGGCTTTATGTGAAAAAGCGATGAGAGGGATGTGAGACACTCTAGGGAGTCAGGCAAGGGCTAAGCTAGGGCACATTCTAGAAGTCAGAGCCAGGAGAAAGGCACCAGCCTTGGTGTAAGGTAGAAGAACGGGGACCGGTGGGGCAGGGAAGAAAGGAATACCAGATCACCTGCTTTGCACTCTCTACGACAGGTGAAGTCAAAAAGGGCAAGGTCACCGGCTTCCATAACTGGATCCGCTTCTACCTGCAGGAGAAGGAGGGCCTGGTTGACTACTACAGTCATGTCTACGATGGGCCTGTGAGTACTCGCGCTGGAAAAGCCTTTGTGGTGCCAGACTTCCTGCCCTCGCTCTCATTCAGATGCTCATACTTGCTTCTCATCCAGTTCTCCTTTGCAGCCCAGAGGGGGTGATGAATACAATGTCCTGTCTGCCAGAAAGCAGTGTTAGTTAGCCAGAAGTGCAACTTTGTTCCAGACAGCAAAGGCTCTAGACTTTCAGGGGACAGGAGGTAGAGGGCACCATATTGGGTGGGAGGCCAGGCCAGGGTGGCATTCTTAGAGGGAAGAACCAAAGACCTGCAGTCACCCCCAGCCTGAGTGCCCTTTGAATGTGGCTGGACGTTTCAGCTTGGCTAGTCTGAGCTATATATACCCCATATACACTTAATAAGGCAGAAACCTTTGCTGTCCTGCACCAGGAAATAATTTGAGAAAAACACATTGCCCCCTTCCACATGTGATGGTCACAGGGAACAGTCATGTCCCTGTTACCCTGGGGCAGGTTGTATGGATGCCATCTCTGGCCTCCTTGGTACTGACAGAGGGTCTGCGTGGGACACAGGAACCACTGTCTGAAGAAGCCAGTCTCCCTAGAAGGCTCCCTCACAAACACTGGCTGACTGTCGATATTTGACACCTGTCAGACTCCACTCTGTGGCCTTCACCACACCTGTTCTTCCCTGCTCTTTGCAGTGGGAGTCCTATCCTGACGTGCTGGGAATGCAGTTCAACTGGGACGGCTATTATAAGGAAGTGGGCTCTGCCTTCATCGGCAGCAGCCCCGAGTTTGAGTTTGCTCTCTACTCCCTATGCTTCATCGCTAGGCCCGGCAAAGTGTAAGTACCAGGCCAGCCCCAGTCCCGGGCAAAGACTAGGGCACAGGCTGTCCTCATAGCCAGGAGGGTATCAGAAGCTCTGCAGCCTGCCACTCAGCAGCTGCATGAGTCACTGTGCTGGGCACTGTTTCATCCATTAACAATGAAGTTAGTTTATAGTAGCTGCCAGAATTTGTCTTAGCAGCAGGACCATCTCCATTCCTTCCCCCAAGTTAAATCTTATGTAGAAAAAAGTTAGAAATGGAGTTGTCCTTGGGCTCTAAGCCTCTCTGGTCTGTGAGGTTTTGGGGGGAACCCTGGAACCCTAGAGAGTGGTAACAACTGGCCCTCATATTCTCTGTTTCTTGGAGACTTTGAGTCCTACTGTTTGAGAAACACTCAGCAAATATTTAACTTCTGAGGACTTCAGCTCTGGAATCTTAGAAGTTAGAATATTACTCTGAGAAAAATGAGAAGAGGTGTTCATTAAGGAGACAGAAAATATTTTTTAAAAAAGATAGAAAATTAGGTCTAGATTTTGGAAGGACTTCCTGCACCCGGGGAGATGGAACAGTGGCTACAGGAATCGGTGGCAGCTGTTTTAGAGGATGAAGCCATTCTGGAGTTGGGACAGAAGCCAAGGGAGTGGTACCCCCTCTGATTTCATGATTTTCCCCTGCAGGTGCCAGTTAAGCCTGGGTGGCTATCCCTTGTCCATCCAGACCTACACCTGGGACAAGACTACCTATGGAAACGGCAAGAAGTACATTGCCACGGCCTATGTTGCGACTTCCACCCAATAGAGCTTTGAGCCAGAGCGGGGCACAAGGGCAGTGAGGGCTCTTGCAGGACGGAGGTGCTACATGCTCTGGTCTTGAGAGGGAAGTGTGGAGACTGAGAGGGAATCCCCAATTCTCAATCAAGGGAAGGGTTTCCCAAGGCCAAAAATGTCCACATAAAAATTAGGAAAATGAAGAGAAACAGTCCAACTTTTGTCTTCCGGTATTTTAGCAACATAGACTGAGAAACAGAGTTCAGATGGAAGTTGGGAGCCTTCAGTAGCTGTTGCACTCCTGTGCAGTGAATGTGAGCAAGTCCTTTGACCTCCCTGGGCCTTGTGCTTCCCTTTAGTGTAAAGGGAAGGGGGTCTGCCCTCTTTCCTCTTTTTAGGATTCGTAACATGGCAAATCTGATATTCTTACTGTGAAAGTATTTCCAATTGTTTTAGGAAGAATGATTGATACAGATTCAAGATGACTATAATGGCTGTTATTGTACACAGCTCTGCAAACTGCAGTTCAGCCCTGTGTCAGGGCCCTCAGTGAAGTCAGACCACAAAAGCCAAGCAGTGGGCCTTTGGTCTTTTCTAGAGTTAGGTCCTTTGAGAAGAGAGTCTGGGAGGGCTCCCACTGGGGGAACACGGGAGGAATGGTTGGGGCAGTGAGTGGGCTGGGGCAGGGTGGCCTCCTCTAGGCCCTAAGAAATTTTGTGGCCAGTTTAGCTTCCAACTGTAATATAGATAAAGACTTGTGTTTTGATCCCAGATAGTTTTTGAGAGAATTCCTCTCATGGGAAGAAGGGTTTAGCATCAGAAAGGAACCTATAGCTTGGTGTCAGTGAAAAGTATATTAAGCCTTATCTAGCTGCCAGAATTTGAATCACGCTAGGATTTACTGTGGGGCTCCCTATCCTAACATCAATGATCCATTTTTCCTCTGAGTCCCACTGGACACCAGATGCTGTTCCACCAAGCCAGACTTGTACCATGGCTTAGAGGAGTTGGATCTCCAATTAAAGTCATGTAAGAAAACCTGAAATGTGTTTCTTCTTTATATGTGGCCCCTTGGCTTTCGGTCTCCCGGCTTTTCCCTGGAGCAGGGCTGGGAGTGATACTGCTCCCTTCGAGTCTTTGCAGGATGGCCTGGGCAATGTGGAGTCTGGGTGAAGCCCCTGATGACCCACCACCATATTTTTCCAGCCAAGAGTGGGAGGGAGTTCTTACCAGTGCACCTGTGATGTTCATTGTGGACAGAGCATTGCACATTCATTATGGGGAGGTGAAGGGAGTCCCCAGCTCTAGTAACCAATCTCCTTGATCACATATATGAGAAGTATAAGGGCACCCTGGGTGCAGCTTCTGTGGCTTCCGAGATCGACTGTATCAAGGTAATAGGAAATGCCAAAGATGCTTCTTGTCTGCATA
The DNA here is from genome assembly GCF_012274545.1 of Fukomys damarensis. Taxonomy (NCBI): domain Eukaryota; kingdom Metazoa; phylum Chordata; class Mammalia; order Rodentia; family Bathyergidae; genus Fukomys; species Fukomys damarensis. Next base: position 6,576,955 of record NW_022900927.1, read on the forward strand.
AAGATTATTTAGGCCACAACACTAGCAAGATGTCAGGCAAGAAAGGGTATCTCTGGTAAGTTAGAATGCAGTTGAAGGATATAAGCCTGTCCTGCCCTTCTCTAGGGGTGTTCACCATCGAGGGAGGAAAGTAAGGGTTCAGTAGAATGCAGTGGTCAAGAAGTAGGCTCTGAAGTCAGGTTTCCCAGGTACCTAGCCAGGCTCTGTCACTTGCTGGTTGCACGGGGAAATTTATTATTCAGATCAGTGTTCTAGTTAGTAAGATGGGGATGTTACCATTGTGAGACCAGGTATGCAAAATAAAATGCTCACATTCCTTCCATCATTCTTACTTGTTTCACTTATGTAGATTTTGTTTTTTCATTAGGAGAGACAATTCATCTTCCCTGTGATCAGCCTTAAGTTTTATCTGCTAGAGCTCAGTTCTTGTGAACCTTTCAGAGCTCTTCAGAGGTCTTCTAGGCAGACAAGTGGGAGACAGAGCCAGAAATGCAGGAGAAAGTTACTGTTTTCCAGGGTCTGGGCCTCAGGTTCACAGGAGAGTGGGGCAGGAATTAACATTTGCCAAGCTCTTACCACTCTCAGATGTGTTAATAGTCCTTTAACATGAATTATCTTGAGGCAGAAGAAACACAAGATAGGTACAGAGGAGACAAGAAAATCATAACCATACAATTGTATTTTTAATGAGACTGCAGCTTTCAGGAACCAACCAAAACTATGCAAGATGATTAATATCAGCATTTCTTTGGTTACATTTAAGTCCTTCCCTATCAAACCCATCATACTCAAAATTCCGTCGGAATATTGAAAGTCCATAGATTGCCTTAACTGAAAAAGTAAAGAATGGGAGCCTGATCCCAGGTAAAGGAATCAGGTTGAGCAAACCCAAAGAATCAAATTACCTACTAGAGAAAGCCCACACCTATAAAATGGGCTACATCCTTCTGATGGGAGGTGGGCTGCCTTTTCTACCCCTTCAAGAGAAGTATAAATGTTCCCAATTCCAAACTGTAGTGTGCTTTCTTTCTCTGAGCACCTGCGCTCCATTCTTGAGAGTGTCCTAAAATCTGTCTAATAAACCCTTCTCTTACTGATACATTCTGAAAATTCTTTTTCTGTAATGGGAGTCAGTGAACCTGCTACAAAAAGGAACTAAGTTCTTTATTTCAGCCTTAGAGACACTCAGACTCACCCCCGTTCCTCTGAAGTGCAGTTTTCTCTCAAGCCTTTACCTCTGAACATTGTTTGTCTTTTTCTCTCTCCTTCTCTACAAACTTGTGCAGATTAGGGTTTTTTTCCTTTCCAGAGTTAAAAGCTCCCAAACCTCTAGAAAAGGAATGTTTGCGCATAAAAGCACTGAAGACAAGAGACACTTGCTCTCTCAAACCAAAAATGGAAAGAGATGTTAAGAGCTCACTGACTGGGTTGAAGAGAAAAACAGAGGACAATGAGAAAAGAATTAGTGACTGTTGAGCTGTCTGTTTGATGGGATAAAGAAAGTACGATTTGGGGGATGTAGAACGTAAATATGAGGAGAATGTTTGATTTCCACGCTTCTTGTAGAGAACAAAGTGTGACAAAGAAGGAAGTTAGATAAATTATTGAGAGCCTGAGAGCCACAGCCTTAGCAAGATTACCCATATCATATATCTAATTAAAAGCAGGAACTTCAATACAGGTGCCCATTTAAGCTGTGGTGAATTAGGGTCATTAGTCACATACGTATCTGCACACTGGAATCTTACTTTTTGAAGAGGAGCCTTAGGTCTTCCAGAAGTTCTCAGGAGTAGCTTTCTTAATCCTATGAAATCTGAAGTTCTAATGACTATTTCCCATATAGGACTTCTATAGGAAGTTTTTGTAATAACCTCAGGGGTGTCTATGAGCATGGCTTGATAATTAGCTGTTCCCCTGTTCATCACAAGTAACGTTTTGTCTCCAGAATAGTCCTGACCTGATGGGGAGACAGGACTTCCAGTTTGTGCCTTAAAGTTAATTTTGCAGCTTCCTCTGTTAGCATAGCTGTAGCCACTACTGCTCTCAGGCAGAGGCGCCATCTAGCAGCCACCTCATGTAATGTTTCAGAAAAGTATGCCACTCTGTGGAGTTCTTGGCCTAGCTGTTGGGTCAAGCAATTCCCCTTTTTTCTGATATGTAGAGAAAGATTTTTTTAAAGACAGGTATTCCCAGTGCTGAAGCCTGAGTAAGGGCATGCTTTATTTCTCTTAAAGGCATTGCCAGTCACTTTGGTCTTTTTTAGGGGCACAGATATAGGACCACTGACAGCCTCATATAAAGGCTTTGCCATTAGACCAAAGTTAGACATCCAGATCTGGCAGAAGCTGGCTATTCCCAGGAAGGAATGAAGCTGTTGTTTGGTGGCAGGAGGCCCAAGATGACAGCTTGAATCTGGTCCTCAGACAGCTGTCATTCCCTAGGTGTAAGAATATAAACCAAATATTTAACTTTTTGGAGAGCTATCTAAGCTTTTATATCCCTTCTTAGCTAGAAAGTTGAGAATCTGTATAATATCAAAGATGAGCATTTGTATATTATTATAGTTGGATAACTCCCAAATTGGGCTGCAAACTAGAATAAACTTGCATCCACTATTCAAGAAGTCACAAGGGCTTGGCCCCTTTGCCTTCACAACCATCCAAGAGGGAAAGCTAAGCCTCCATTTTTGCTTAACACAGTACAAAAGTGAGGAATCTTCCTTGGAGGGGACTGGAAACTAGATTGCACCCAGATGCCAGCATTCTAGGGATACAAATCAGTCTTATTTTTCTGATACCTTCTCCAAATGGATAAAAGCAGATCCTTCCCTGACTAAAAAGGCCAAAGAAGTCAGCAAAGCTTGGTTAAAGACATTATTCCTAGATTGGATTTCCCAAGTCACTTCAAAGTGATATTGGAACTTCTGTGTCCAGAGTGACACAAAAATTTCATAAGCTGTAAGAATAACTTACTAACATCTTACTTCTTGATATCCGGAGGCATTAGAAAATAACAAAAGTGTCAATTTATATATTACAACCACCTTGGTTTTAATTATTCCAAGAATTATGCCAAGAAACCTCAGAGTCTTGGCTGAAACTATAATCTGTTGCTTTACTAAGGATTAGAATTTCCCCTAAAATTTTTATGAAATGCTCTGTGGGAGGCAGTTTCTAACTTCAGATCTAGTCGCTGTGCCTCAAACACAGAAAAAGATTAAATACATCATCAATGTAGGTCAGGAGCAGAAGGCCTTACTAGAATGTGGTAATAAAGTCCTTCTGACTCCAGATTCTGCCATTCAAATCCCTAACATTCCACCTGGTGATTATGTGTTATTCAAAGTTTGGAAGAAGGAGTCACCTTTGAATCAGTTCCTCCCTAAATGGAAGGGTCCCTATCAGGCTCTTCTAAGCACACCCACAGAGTATCCATCTTAGATTCACTCATCAAGAATTAAACCTGTTCCTTTTGAGACTTCACAGAATTGAGACGTCAAGGAGGAAGAGAATTGTGACAATACTCTGGTGAGCCTTTAGAAGATGCGATTCAAAAAGAAAAAGACTGAATCAAGATAAATTTATTCTGCTTATATATATCCTCTCACAGCCACACTATGTCTGCTGAAATCAAAGTCAGACAGTTCATTCTTTTCTTAATCCTTATACTATTCTCTGATGGGAGAACTAATGTTTTCCTTGACTGGCCCCAGCAATATGCCAAAAATATTAACAAGGATGCGTACTGGGTTTGCAGACAGTTGCCCACTTCTAGGGTATCTGGGCTACCATGATGGTATCTCTTCTATAGGGAGATGATTTGATATAGCTACACAAATTTATAGAACAGCTACAAAGTATAGCAACCATTTCAAAGCTTGCTACCAAGCTGGGCATGGTGGCGCACAGAGCGCTATAAGCCCAGCACACTGGAAACTGAGGCAGGAGGATTGCTATGAGTTCAAGGCTAGTCTGGGCTACATAGTGAGTTCAAGGCCAACCTGAGTTTCATAAAGAGACCCTGTCTCAAAAAAAAAAAAACAAAAACAAAAAGTAACAAAACTTTGCTACCAGGTCTAATGTTTCTCAGAAGCCAAGAAATGAGACTCTGCATCAAAAGGGCCCTGGAAAAAGTTTTTATCTAGCTATAGTTAATATGCAGATGTAAAAATACAGAGCTCTTGATCTACCTCAGACTCCTAAAACTCCCATTAGTACAGTTCCAAACAATTGAGCTGAGTGAGTCACTCTCTTTTTTCCCTTTCTTCCATTTAACTCTAAACAGCACCCAGTGGTTTTTCCTGCTTCCATTATCCTAAGAGAGGTAGAAAATAAAATAACTAAAGCCTAGGCAGTCACCGATGCCCTAGGTGATCTGGAGGACAGGCACCGTAGAAAGATTCAGTGTAAGGCACCTAAGGCAGAAGTATCTGGCCTTTAAATTCTGAAAGCCTGAGTTATTTGGCTCTTTTTTTTTCTGTTGCTGTTGTTAATTTTTTTTTTGTACTGGGGATTGAATTTGGGACCTTGTGCTTGTGAGGCAGGCGGTGGCACCACTGAGCTAAATCCCTGGCCCTGTTGTTAATACTCTTGACCTGTGTGTAATGTTTTCTGTTGCCTTGGAAAATTTCTTGGTCTGTGTTTTATGTTTGTTGGCACAGACTGGTCCTGAGCACAATGATATTCAATAAATGTAGCTTCTTACTACTTACTACTGAGTATATACTGGTGTATTCGTTACTTTTCTTTCATTGCTGAGACAAAATAACACAATGCCCAAAGTTAGAGAAAAAAAAATTTTTTTTAAATTTACAGCTCTAGCTGAGTCAATTTTATCTGGGTCCTAAAGCCTGTCCGGAGCTGTGACTTCATGGAGTAGTTTTCAGATGCTGGTTTGCTCTCTTTTCTACTCAGTTTTGCTTTGTGATAACTGGCTTTAAGTGACTCGAAAGGGCACGTCGGATAGAGTATAGCTCCTTCCATAAGGCTGCCTGGGACTCCTAACACCTGGTCTGTGAAGTGGCCGGGCTCTGCTGAGTTCGGTGAAGCTGAGGTCAGCATGACCCCAGTTAAAATCCTTTCCCTGAATTATGGCCTCCAGACGTGTTGCTGGTTAACTGTGACCCGGTCCAGTACCTGTTTGCTCTCTCCAAGCAAGATAAGCATGTCACCTCCTTTCACAGCCCTGCTTGGGACCATCCCAGATGTTTCACATTATTTCATTAGACGGCTTCGAAGCACACTCTGCTCACCTTCTTCCCATGCTTGTAGTCAATAAATACTGGATGTCTTTGGAACCCTTTGTCTTTGTTGTCCAGGGCAGCATAGATCAGTCCAAGACTCGGTTTGCTCTCTAAATCTTGTTTTCTGTCTTTATTCTTATTAGTTTGCATTATATTGCCTCATTGGAGACCGAGACCTACTGCAGGAGTCTTTGGTACTATTCCCGTTCCTGTTCCCTATAGATGTGTAATCTGTATTTGCTAACTGAACTTACATAGTATCTGCCTGACTTTTATTTTGAGATTCTGTCATTGGATGTGTTTACTTTAGGGCTTGGAGCTTTTCTAAGGGGCAGGTCTTATTCTCATTTTAGACTATCAGTGGAAATCCCCATTTCTCAGTGAAAGAGGCAGAAAGCCACATGAAGGAAAACTCTAGGGTTTGGGTTTTGTTGAGTGAGGCAATGGTTACCCCTTCCAAAGCTTGATACTAGGTGGTTTCAAAACTGGCACCCCAGTTCTGGACTCTATATTTGGAGTCTTTGTAAACATAATGCAGATTCTAAGATTCCAAAGGGAAAGTAGTATGGGCCAAAGGCAGGCTGGAGATGTTCCGCCCCAGGGAGTTCAACTTTATGAAGGGACGCTTTGATACAAGGTTAAAAGGGTTATAGATAATGTAGAGGATGATGCCCTGTCATGTTTCCATAAGAAACTAACCCGGGGAAAGGCTCTATAAGGCTTCTGTGACCTAATTCCCAGAAATTCAGCCCAACAGGTCACATCCCTGGGACTGAAAGGCTCAAGAACTATGAGGAGATTCCCTTTCATGTCCCCAATAATGAGAACTGACCCATGGACAGACATGGAAGATGACAAAACCTAGTTTTTACCTCTCCTGTCTACAGGCCCATCATGGGAAACACCTCATCAATTCCTTCTAATTCCGTCCTCAACCACTGGGAAGAATTTAACCTTAAGATCCTTCAAATGGATCATATGTTCCTATGTAATAAAAAATGGCCTACATATCCACTTAGAGAGCTGTGGCCACCCTTCAGCAGACTGAAATATAATGCCATATTTCAATTATATCTTTACTATAAGGAACAGAGAAATGGTCAGAAGTGCCTTACATGCAAGCCTTTATGTTACTCTAGTAATCAGTTCTCTGATGATGTTACAGAGGCCTCCCTCATGTCAGCTCACCCCCCACAGGCTACCTCATCAACCTGCTCGGTAAGTACTTTCAGGAGAGAAAAAGCCATTTCCTTCAAAGAGCTGGGACTAGAGGTTCCATTTGACCCAGCCATCCCACTGCTGGGTATCTTTCCAAAAGGATTCAAAGGATCATACCACAGTGAAATATGTGCACCAATGTTTATAGCAGCACAGTTTGTACTAGCTAAAACTTGGAAACAGCCCATTTGCTCATCTGTTGGAAACTGAATAAAGAACATGTGGTTTTTCTATAAAATGGCATACTACTCAGCCATAAAGAATGAGAAATTAGAGTCATTCATAGGAAAATGGGTACATATTGAGGATATACTCTTAAGTGAAATAAATAAGTCACACATGTGTAAATACCGAATAGTTTCTCTGGTGTGAAAAACTTGTACATAAGATCCTAATGGGATAATTAATAGTGTGAAATAAGACAAGGGCTAAAGGTGTAGGGAAAGTGGGAAGGGTAGGGGAAAGGGAATAAGGGAAAAGAAAAAAATATGAGAAAATGAAAAAATGGAAATAAAGTGTTTGTAAATGGGGAAGGGAGGAGGGGGTGAAGGGAGGGCAGGGACAAGGGGGAAAAAATGAGAACCAAGACCTATCATGTGAAGGTACAGGATCCCAGTAATGAATGTAACTGTATTGTATACCTAGATTGTACTAATAAACTCAATAAAAAGAAAAAAAAAGCCATCTCCTGAGTCCAGACCCTACTAGGTCTGGGTCTACCTACCGTAGGACCCCAGATTCATACATTAACTTAGACTCAGAGTCTAGAGAGTCTAGAGAAGGTCAGATTATCCTAAGACAGTATTTTATTAGTCCCAGATATTAGGAAAAAGCTCCAGAATCTCAGCTGGGGCCACAAACTGAAATAAGCCAATTCATGGATGAAGTTTGTTTGGTGTTTAACAACTATGATAAAGCACAGGACAAAATAAAGCTGGATAAGAAAGAGATAAACTAAAGCCATGCTCACCATATTTGATATAGCTCATGACAAAGCCCAAAGTACTAGTGAAATCCAAGATAATCCAAAGAGTGAAAAGAGCAAGTCAGAGCACTTCAAGTGCAAACAGTGGGGCACTGGGCAAAGGAATGACCTCAGAAACTGTGTAGCTCTTGTTGGATGTGTCAGAACATAGAAAAGACCCATGACATTGGAAGAGAGACTTCCCATTCCTGAGAGGGATGAAATCATCCTTCACTGAGATGGCCAGGAAGACCTGGACAGTGAATGGTGATGGTTCTCGAGGCCAGCCCACAAGGCTCCTGCACAAGAATACCACAGTTAATTCACAGGAGCCTTGGGCACTCTAGATATAGCAGGCAGACAAAGTATATTTGTTTGTAATACTGGGACAACTTACTCTTATTGTGGTGAGCTTTCATCCCATTCTAAAGTTGTTGTGGGCCTTGAGGTGGTTAACTGGACAGTTTTCTTAACCCTGCTCTGAACTGCTGTTTGGAAGATTTCTTTTTCCAAGCTCCCTTTATGGTGATACCTGAGTACCCCATACCAATAGTTGGAAGAGATATACTATTCCTACTTAGGGTAACTCCGATACACAAACCCCTGGTGATTCATGTCTTAGTTGCTCGAGACCCAGCCAGCCTGATCCCATGGAGCCTGATGTCTCTGCTGAGAGTAGATCCTCAAGGATGGTATGATGGCACCCCAGGGAGGGCTGTCTGACTTAAAACTCAAAAGGGTAGGCCTATTATAGTATGTAGATGACCTCCGTATTTTTAGCTCCCACTAAATTGTTCTCTTACAAGAACACTATTAAGACTCTCAATTTTCTAGCAAAATGGTGTTGTAAAGTTTCCCAACACAAGGCTCAGATTTCTCAACAAAAGGTGACTGACTTATTGGAGATACGTTTTAACTCTTAAGACCAACTAACACCCAAATGGAAAGGCCCTTACACACCTCTATTAACTATTTATTCTGCCATTTAGGCACATTAAATAGATAATTAGATTTACCTCTCCAGAGTAAAGCCTAAGCCACATGAGATAGCAGAAGACAAAAAAGAGGAACCATGAACTTCATACATCTGTTAACTAGTAGAAGACAAGTTTCTTTTGTTTAGGTACCAGGGATTGAATTCAGGTGAAGACAAATTTCTTCTAAAAACAGAAAACACTAACCACTCTGTCCAGTCAGATAAGTAAAACAGTTTGTTTCATCTAAGTAAATTGTATGAGTAGTTTTGATACTGTCTGTATCATTTACTACACTTAGGGTCCCAATTCCAAATCATAACACACCATCTTTTTTGTTTTTTTTTTTTCTGTTTCTTTTGGGATCATCCTGGATTATTAAAAAATTGCCTCTAGTACAGATAACAGGCAATGACTACTTACATGAGACCTTAAAACTAATTACATCTTTCTTCTATCACCAACAGCCACCTAAGAACTTAAAAGAGCCTGGACAAACGTGCTGAGTACTTCCTTCCCTCAAGACCAGTTAGACTGGAGTGGCTGCGCAATATTGTAAGGGACTAGATCTCCTAACAGCTGAAACTGTTGGGTAGGGTGAGATATATACACCACTCCTCATCGGGAGCATGCAATTCCCTGGATCATAAACTCTCAACTTCAGTAATGAATTAATGAGGTAGAGTTTAAAATAAAGAAAGATGGTTTATTTGGAAAAGAATGAAAAAAGAGAAGACAGCTACTCTGGAAGAGTGGGGAGCATCAGAGAGTGAACACCCATAGAGTTTTGTCCTTGGTGACTTCTATTTAGGACTAGTGATTTCTTCTGTCCCCTACGTGGATACCTGGAAGCTGTTGTCATCTGATTGGCTTTCTGCCTGTCTTTGATGCTAACTGGGTAACTCTTGTCTAAATTTTTCCTGGTCATTTGATTCCTGTCTCTTTGTGATGGATGTGTGTGTGTGTGTGTGTGTGTGTGTGTGTGTGTGTGTGTGTTTTAGATATTAGAGTCCTTAGGTGGCTGACTCTTATCTCCTTTGCATTTTATCAGGTGGATGAGTGGCTTGGTTTCCCTCTTTATTTTCCTGGCTGCCTCTTTGCTTTGTTAACTCTGATAGATTCTTAGGGTAATAGAGCTACCTGGCCCTTCTCCGGGACTAGTTTCTCTCTCCTTTTTCTTTCTAATTGCTCTAACTGTAGAGTCTACCTGTAAAGGCAGAGGCTACTTTTAGTAAGAATCTCTATTAATAAAGCTTAATGAGATGCTATTTTATCCTTTTTCCTGCCTATGGACACCTGCCCCTACAAAACAAAGGGGCAATGTTTGTTCCTAAAAGGATAAGGTACAATGGACCCTTAAGTTACGAATTCAATTAATTCCTGAGCACTGGTTGTAGCTCAGGTTGGTGAATTACCTTCAAAGTCTCTCTCCTGTATAATTTTCAGCCCCATTTTCTTCTAGGCATATCTCAGTGTCCTTAGAGAGACACTGGCCCAGGATTTATCCACACAGGATAACCCCACACAGGAAAGGATGTTGTAATTCATGTTCCTTCCAGAACTCTTTAAGGGCTAACTCTGAATCTGAGACCATCTGGAAACACAATTGGCCAGCATCAGCTTATAACGCAAGTCTTTGGTTGTAAGCAAATCTAAAATTCCAGTCACAACCCAAGTTGTTCGTATGCCAGGCTGGTCATCATTCAAGGGTCCATTGTACTTCATTTGCTAATAAGTCTAAAGTGGAATGGCAGGAAATATACACAAAAGAACCAAGTGGCACTTGGAGAGGTGGAGGGTAAACCAAGGTTTATTAAGCCAGCAGGCTCAGAGGAGTTTGTGACTCTAAAGTCTGAGCCCCAAGCAAGGGCTTTAGGAGGAGTGAATAAGCAGAACAAAGGCAATTATTCAAGCAGTGACAGTTTGTGTAAGTTACCATTTCGATCTCACATATTTAATCTCTTAGTCAAATTTGTCTCTTCTTGTTTGACAGCTATGCAACTACTGGTGATGACCATAATTCAAGATCAGAACCTGCTTCCATGGCCAATTTGCCAAGAAATCTTTGGAAGAGGGGCTCAGTTCCCTTAAACTCATAGATCAGCCACGGAGAGGGTTTCTTAGTCTTCACGTTTGTAGGGCCGATGCCCCTATTCAGCCAGAAGTAACTATAGAAGATAGAACTTCCTCCCTCAACTCCCCTCCAAGATTTCTGAGGAGGGAATAGTACAGTTAGAAACAGTGGAGCTGAGTGAGTCACTGTCTCCCCTCCATTTCACTCTAACCATCATCATCCACTGGTTATTCCTGCTTCCATTACCTATGAGAAGTAGAAAATAAAATAATAAAAACCTAGGAGATCACTGATGCCCTAGGAAAGATAGCACAGGTGCCAGTGCGCCAGGGGAGATTCAGTGGGGGGCACCTAAAGCAGAGATGTCTGGCCTTTAAATCTGAAAGCCTGAGTTATTGGCTGCCCTTTTTTTGGTTGCTGTTGCTACTTTTGACCTGGGTGCAGTGCTTTTCTGTCACCCTGGCATATTTCTTGATCTGTGTTATGCTTTTGTTGGCACAGACTGGCTCTGAGCCCACTTCGTATGATTTTTAATAAAATGTAGCTGCTTACTACTTACTACTGGGTGTACCCTTGGCATTTTTTCCCACGTACATAAGAATCTGGATGATTATTGGCCCATTCAACTGTACCACCATGATGAAAGATAACCATCAATTCATAGATAAACATTTTCTGGTCTGAGATAAACATATTTGGCTCACACCTACTATGAGACAAACTCAGCCAACTAGTATCCCTTTTTTGGGGAAGGAAAAACCCCCATGCTTATAAATGGAGCTATGCCACCTTACCCAAGGCTCTAATCACATTACTGTGTTATGAATACTGACTTGTTTACTACTGACTGGAGGGCAAGAGCTGAAATAAGATGGTCAGCATCAAACGGTACCCAGTGGCTCTGCAGTACACACCTATGGCCTTTGTTGCCTCCATGGTGGATAAAAAAATATACATTAGGGCACCCAAGAGTCCTAGGGCACTGGATTAAAACCATAGATCAACCAACCAGCCTCCCAGTCTTGTGACATCGATAGACCAGATCCGTTTTTCACTGGTCTGATTATCTTGCTGCTATCTTTATTCTCCAAATAGGATTCAAAGATATAATGAGGCAAAAGAAAAAAGAAAAAAAAGAAAAAAAAAGATAAAATGGGGCAAAACGAGTCCCTTACTAACTAAATGTGAAAAGCACTGAATGACAATACAGAGGATATTTTGTTATTAAATGCTAAAATAAAAACTATGAGAGAGGGCCGGGGATTTAGCTCACTGGTTCTGCCACCTGCCTCACAAGTGCAAGGTCCCGAGTTCAATCCCTGGAAGCCCCCCAAAAAAATGATGAGAGAAACCGAATGACCCTAGATATTCTAACAGCAGCATGAAATGGAACCTATACCATTACCAAAATAGAATGTTGTGAATACATTCCAAACAACTCTATAAATGTGTCCTTTGTATTGCAGAATCCACATGCACAAACCAGTGCAGTGTCAGACTCTGCTATAAGTTTCACTAACTGTGTAACCTCCTGGTTCTATGGAATAACCTGGTAGAAAAAAATAGTTTTCGTTTTTTCCGGCTATAAGACTGTATACTAAAACTCTTTTATGTTGCATGATCCATTGTTGTTGTGGACTAATATCTCATATGCTCTTGTCCTTTCTTTTCAGACTATCAAAAAGTGATGGTTCTTCAGAAGACAGAACACAATATTCCTATGACTCCTTTAGGTGGGTCAAGATGAGACTAAAGTCCCTGGCTAGGTAAGGTCAGTGCCTCTCCTCAGCCGAAAGCAGTTACACAAAGACAGTCAGGCCTTATGCACCCCCTTAAAAATAAGGAACTGAATTCAGTGGGGGTGGGTGGGGCATGGGGATAGAAGAAATAAAATACAGGTAGAAAGAAGACAAGGAAATGATAACTAAAAATTGTACTTTTAAGAAGACTGCAACTTTCAGGAACTAGACAAGGTTAGCAAGGCAATACACATCACCATTTCTTTGGTTAAATTTAAATTCCTTCACCAGACCCATCACACCCAAAATTCCTTAGGAATTTTAAAAGCCATAAATTGGCTCAATTGAGAAAGAACAAGAGCATGATCCCAACATAGAGGAGCAGGTTGAGCAAACCCAAAAAATGTTGAAATTATCTATTAAAAAAATAAAAGCCTATACTTTAAAAATGCTCATACCAGGGCCACAGATTTAGCTCAGTGGTTCCACCGCCTGCCTTGCAAGCACAAGGACCTGAGTTCAATCCCTAGTACAAAAAAAAAAAAAAAAAAAAAAAAAAA